>NC_133330.1:338009227-338311727 GCF_042186555.1 Aquarana catesbeiana | reverse complement strand
CTTATTGTAAGAAGTCATTTGCATGTTTCTTGCCGCAATACAAATGCTGCATGCTGTGTAATTGCACCTGTAGACTATAAAGTGGTATTTAGATAGACACATACAGTGCCTTGAAAAAGTATTCATACCCCTTGACATTTTTCACATTTTGTCATGTTACAACCAAAAACGTAAATGTATTTTATTGGGATTTTATGTGATAGACCAACACAAAGTGGCACATAATTGTAAAGTGGAAGGAAAATGATAAATGGTTTTCACAATTTTTTACAAACAAATATATGAAAAGCGTGGCGTGCATTTGTATTCAGCCCCCTTTACTCTGATACCCCTAACTAAAATCTAGTGGAACCAATTGCCTTCAGGAGTCACCTAATTAGTAAATAGAGTCCACCTGTGTGTAATTTAATCTCAGTATAAATACAGCTGTTCTGTGAAGCTCTCAGAGGTTTGTTAAAGAACCTTAGTAACCAAACAGCATCATGAAGGCCAAGGAACACACCAGACAGATCAGGGATAAAGTTGTGGAGAAGTATAAAGCAGGGTTAGGTTATAAAAAAATATCCCAAGCCTTGAACATCTCACGGAGCTCTGTTCAATCCATCATCGGAAAATGGAAAGAGTATGGCACAACTGCAAACCTACCAAGACATGGCCGTCCACCTAAACTGACCGGCCGGGCAAGGAGAACATTCATCAGAGAAGAGTCAAGAGGTCCATGGTAACTCTGGAGGAGCTGCAGAGATCCACAGCTCAAGTGGGAGAATCTGTCCACAGGACAACTATTAGTCGTGTTCTCCACAAATCTGACCTTTATGGAAGAGTGACAAGAAGAAAGACATTGGTGAAAGAAAACCATAAGAAGCCCTGTTTGCAGCTTGTGAGAAGCCATGTGGCACAGCAAACGTGGAAGAAGGTGCTCTGGTCAGATGAGACCAAAATTTAACTTTTTGGCCTAAAAGCAAAACGCTATGTGTGGTGGGAAAAACTAACACTGCACATCACCCTGAACACACCATCCCCACCGTGAAACATGGTGGTGGCAGCATCATGTTGTGGGGATGCTTTTCTTCAGCAGGGACAGGGAAGCTGGTCAGAGTTGATGGGAAGATGGATGGAGACAAATACAGGACAATTTTAGAAGAAAACTTGTTAGAGTCTGCAATAGACTTGAGACTGGGGCGGAGGTTCACCTTCCAGCAGGACAACGACCCGAAACATACAGCCAGAGCTACAATGGAATGGTTTAGATCAAAGCATATTCATGTGTTAGAATGGCCCAGTCACAGTCCAGACCTAAATCCAATTGAGAATCTGTGACAAGACTTGAAAATTGCTGTTCACAGACGCTCTCCATCCAATCTGACAGAGCTTGAGTGATTTTGCAAAGAAGAATGGGCAAAAATGTCCCTCTCTAGTTGTGCAAACCATTTATCATTTTCCTTCCACTTGACAATTATGTGTCACTTTGTGTTGGTCTATCACATAAAATACCAATAAAATACATTTATGTTTTTGGTTGTAACATGACAAAATGTGGAAAATTTCAAGGGGTATGAATACTTTTTTCAAGGCACTGTATACAGTAGGTGCCATCATCACTTTTATTTCTTCTTCGTGTGACATCCTTATTTTTTAACCACTTTTAGTCCAATCACGTCATATGACGTCATTGACTTTGAGTGGGGATATCTGAATGATGGGTGCAGCTGCAGCCATCATTCAGATATGATCTTTTACAGCCAGCGATTCTGTACATCGTAAGAACAATCATAGTGGCAGTTCACCTGCTTGATCGTTCTTACAGGCGACGGGAGGGGACACCCCCCTCCTGCCGCCCTCCGGTGCTTCTCTTGGCTCGCCCGTATGATCAGCGAACTGGAGAAAGAATCCGCTGCCGCCGGATCTTGATCATAGAGATTTCCTGTGACCAGATGATCCCCAGTCATCTCTATGACCTTCGGAGGCCTGAGCATGACATTAAGATGTCATGTCCGGCCGGCGGAAGTAAACAAAGCCGTGAACTTGGCTGGAAAGACAGAGATCATTCAATTTTTTTTCATTCAATCTTTCCAGCCTGGGAGGAGAGATGTGGGGTCTCATAGACCCCGCATCTCTCCATAAAGAGGACCTGTCACGCACCATTCCTATTACAAGGGATGTTTACAAAATCAAGTCAAAGGCCACCAGGTCTTTTGGCTAGGTGGACCAAGTTGGGCCTTGCCCTGTCAGGAGCCTTGCGCCCTTGGGGGGGGGGCAGGGTAGAGTCCTACTTATTTGGGAAGTGGACTAGGGACACGCCCTTAAGTTTTTGTGTGTGTTTTTCACATGCACTTTTTTTGTACACTTTGGTGTTTTGTTTTTGTGGTTCAGTTAAAGCATGGTGCTACTAATGAGGTCAATGGAACCAAAAACACAACACAACGACGTCGAGCTGATGAAGGAAGTGTGGCTTCCAAAACGCATTCCCATTGGCTCTCACTACGGATAGACTGACAGCTCCTCTTTACACTCCTGCTGGATGGACATCTGAACACCGGACTGCTCATCACGGCCACACAGGGCAGCTTGGCGCCGGTTCCCTCTGGACAGATTCCAGGCTGATCTCACTCCCTCTATATGGCTCGCCTTCTTCCTTTACGGATAGAGACCATAGCTCCCGGTTCATACTTGGACTTCCTATCCACTGTGAACTTTCATTCCCCCACCACACCTGCTTGTGGGTGCCATTGCTGTTTATATTCAATTATATCTTAATTAATAAATTGTGCTACATGATGACTGTTTGATGACTGTTTGTTTTTTTTCCCTTCCCTCTTGCATTTTTAGTCCCATAGACCTCAATAGTAGTAGCCATGCTTCCCTAAGCTCTTACTAGGTGTGAATGAAGGCTTAGGGATTAAAAAGCTAGGATACGTGAACTCTATCCAGAGAAGGATTATGCAGAATGGGTCTCTAGACAAGGTAGAGGGTTTGGCAACCCAATCCCTTCAATTGACAATGAAAAGGATTACAAAAGGAACAGAAAAGTCACCCCACTGACAGGCAGGTGCACAGCTTCGGTGTATAGCTTGGGATAATCCATGATGTTCTCAATGCTTGATGCAACAGAGAGGGCTCCATTGTTGGAGGTGAGCTGACCATGGACAGGTCACATCACTTGGCTCTCCTAATGCCTTCTTGTTTCTTTCTTTTTACAGTAACCAATCAGAAACTATTCTTGATCTGTGCTTAGCCAACATGGGGGAGTTTGAATTGAAGCACACAAGGTTGTTTATTGGTCCCCACATGCTTATCCTTCTGACAATTACCGAATATTGATTTCTTTTTGTGTCCCTGCTGTTTACACCTAGTAAATTGAAGGACCTATGGTGGACATTTGTTTTCTGCATTTTTGGATAATTTTGCATGCCTATACTGGTGTTTGCTGATGCATTTGCCAAGGTTTTTTGCACACGTATGCAAGCTCCTACAAAGCGAAGAGTAGAGGAGAACAGGCATTCAGGGGTAAAAGAAATGCATGTGTTATGCATTGGTGCTCCTTTTGAAGTCTATGGGACCAAAAACACATGGCACGGCTCCAAAAACATGTACTTTTTAAAACTTCAATCTTTGAGATTTGAGCGACTGAATGGCCTGTATTCAATAAAATGGGATTCCTAGTGCTGAACTTTGTTGTGCGTAGGCTTAGGTGACAAAATTCCTGAAAAGACACTTAGGTGTGAATGGGGGCTTTGTGTTTCTACTTTTCAGTTTCTCCTACTGGGCCCTCTGTCCAGGTTCTTCTATGTCTTGATTGACCTTTTTAACGGACTTCACTTAATCTCTGCCCAGAGATTAATTATGGCAGAATGGGTCCCGACTCCCTAGGCAAGGTGGAGGATTTGCCCCCTCCCCCATCCCTTTGATTGACAATGATAAGGACTGAATTAGTCACAAAGAAGTCACTCCATCTGACAGACAGGTGCACAGCTTCAGTGTATACAGTAGCTTGGGACAATCCATGCAGTTCTCTATGCTTGATGTAAAAGAGAGAGCTCTGTGATTGGAGGAGAGCTAGTCATGGGCAGGTCATATCATTCAGCTCTTCTCTCCTCCTTTTTTTTTTCTTTTTACTCAAACCATTCTCAATTTGTGAGTAAATATATGTTTTAAATGCACACGTTTCCTTTACAGTGTACACTATGAGGCTTTTTTCTCTCCTTTTGAGCTGGGCCTAAACTTAAGGCTGGGCTTGTTACCAAGATTATCCACAGAAACATCCACCTTTGCTATTCCAAATCTCTGGTTGTTTTAAGGCTCCATTGGCCCTTGTGATCAGGGCCCACCTGTGAGGTGAACATATACCCTTGGGGGTCCCTGGTGGTGGTCTTCATGGATGTTCCTGATTTTATGTTCCACAGTGTCGTTTTTGGACAATTTCTTTTGGACACCATTGCTTATTTGTGGACTGGGTTTTTAATCATCACGGACTCAAAAATTGTGTTTTTGTATATACTTTATTCATTTAGGTGACTTTTTTTGCACTTAAGTAAACAGTGTTTTTTACACACAATAATATTTGACATATTGATTTTATAGTTTTTGTTCATATTTACAGTGCAACGCTACACACATGCTATGCCTGCATAGCTGACCCACCAACTCTGTCTAGGCTTTATAATCTGTGGCATAAAGACACACAGACGCGCTGTATATGATTGACTTGTAAGTGTATTACCCTTCTATTAAATATTGATTTATATGCGGAACTTCAATATGGTTGGCCTGTTTTCCTTTATTCCTAAACCCATGCTTCGGAGCACTCTATAGATCTAACCTGTTGAGCTGCTGCCCCGTATCGTCTGGGAGACCGAGATTGGAGGTGTATGGTGTTTGAAGGCCCATATTGACCGCTTCATTGTGGTCAAACACTTCTAGGAGACCTACCTTTTTACTGCACCAGGGTGGCATGACCTTTATCCATTCTCTCAGGGAATTTGGATTCTTTCCACTACTACTTTGAAGGCACTCTATTTTCTTTCTCATTACCTGTCCCTTTTGGGTCTGCACATTTGCACTAATTTGCACTTTTGCAATTTCGGACTGTTATGCACCGGCACTTTATATGAATTGATTTCTTTCTACTCACAAGGTCCTATATGTATGCCATTATATGAATTATAGCTTATGCTGTCCTCGGTTGACTTGAGAGCTCTTCTGTGGGGACACGCTGTTTACTATCGATCCATGGCGTCATAATCACCACTGACCCAAGCGGTGCTATGGGTTTGGTACCCTTTCCTTTAACCACGGATCCCAGCCCTTTAACTCCCCCTTTGATAACCCAGTGTTACTGGATGGTAGTTAGGCTTCCACACATGACCCTTATGAAAGGTCTTCTTGGCCTACTCCTCGTAAGTTTGTATATCCTACTTCTGGCCTCTTTTGCGACTTCTCCAACAACTCACATTGACTGGCTTACCAGACTTAGTCTGTCCAAATACTGTAACATTTTACAGGCGTCGGGACAAACACATAGACCCTTGACTGCTTTTGAGGGACTTCAGAGGGTTCCTCACCATACATTATGCCAAATTTACAAGGAGATCATGTCTCACACACATGATACTCTTCCTATGTATACAAAAGTGTGGTCAAGGGAACTGGAGATGGAGACATCCAGGGATTTTTTTCTCAGAGAATAGGTACAGGTACTCCCTTTTGGAGTCACCCCTTATCTCCACCCCTACCCACCTTCGAGCACCATCCCTTGGGTCCACCCCTACCCACCGCCCAGCAACGTCCCTTTTGGAGACTAAGGAACCAAGTATCATTTTGTGGTGATAAGCAATTTGTATGGAATTTGATAATGATAACAAGAAAAACAGTAAAATAGATCCCCTGCAGCCAGCAACCATAGACCCCCTCTGCAACAATAGATCCTCATGCAACAATAGATCCCCCGACAACAACCGATCCATCCCCGCAACAATAGTTTGCTTCCTGCAACAACAGACCCCCCCAGCAACAATAGATCCCTTCCTGCAACAACAGATCCCCCCAGCAACAATAGACACCACCACAACAAAATACCCACCAGTGACAATAGATCCCCCAGCAGCCTGCATCAATAGACCCTCGAGCACTCAATGTCATTACATACATGCAGTGCTGGAGGTGCCGGAACTGCGTTCCCCCACATTCCCGCTGAAAAAAAAGCCCTGGAGACATCCCCTGAGGAATGGCATACCACTTTCTTGTTCACACGTAAATCCTCAATCTCCTGCTATACCCAGGAGAACATTTTTTAAATATTATTTAGATGGTACAGAGATCGGATATTTCCTAATTCTTCAGATCTATGTTGGCGCTGCCACGAGGTAAGAGGTACTTTTTTGCATGTATGATGGGAGTGCAGCTGTATCCATTTTGGAAACGGATATTTGAATTGTAGCTTATGCTTAAGTGATTGATTTATAATTATTTATTGACATTTTCTCTGTTTTTATGTTTTCATTATTATATGGTTTTTGCTCGTCATGGCTACACATGTACGGTCACTTTATTGTTTGTGTAGCCGACAGTGGACTACAGTTACCTTGCTTAGCAGACCAGTTACCTTGCTTAGTAGGAGGGCGGCGGGGGTGTTGGGGAGGGGACGGTGCCCGTGCGCCCACAATGCATGGGCCGCCACTGCTAGGTAGTGCTAATGAAATATATGCATAAACCAAACTATAGTGATAACTCATGAATATGTACAATAATGAACAAAATATAGTAGTTCATGGATCTATAACCCTAAATGTGCTGAATCTATACATCACTGAAATTGTGACGATATCAGTGCAATTCATCAATGTGCAAAAATATCAATACAATTCATCAAAATAAAGTGCAAATGCAACTTGCAGGAAATATAAAGTGCTAGAAGTATGTGCAAAATAGTGCAAAGAAAAAGTCCACTAGTAGATAACAAAGTCCAATAATGATCCGTGGAACAACAAGTGCCAGAAAAAACACTTGTTATTCTGGTCAATCTTCTTGGAAAGGCGTTTGTGCAATAACGCTAATCCATGCCACCCAGTGCAAATCCTTCACCATCCACACCAAACTGACTCACCAAAAAAAATGGCTGATCAGATTATAGATCATCAGCGCTTTCCAAATCGGTGCTCAGAGGTTAATCCACACGCCTCTAATGGTTAATGAGATCCACTGCATCAAATCCACTCAGGCATTTCATCTAAACTGTATATGGAGAGATAAAGGAAGGAAGACCTTCATATCGTAACAACGTTTAAAAACGGAACTTTTATTAAAAGCAAAAAATATCCACTCACATGTAATAAAGGTCTCCACTCACACGCCGAGTTATTGTTTGGCCTATCGCCTCCAGCCATACGCAATGACGTCAGAGTCATTGCTCCGCTCTTTGCGTTTCGTAATTCGTCGTCCTCACTGAGCAATTTATGTCCCGCGCTACCTAGACTGACATATCATTTGAGACCAGTACCGGACTTATTTTTTCTTCTTTTGCCGTATACATACGGTCGGAATTTCCGACAACAAATGTTCGATGTGAGCTCGTTGTCGGAAATTCCGATCGTGTGTACACAATTCCAGCGCACAAAAATTCCACGCGTGCTCGGAATCAAGCAGAAGAGCCGCACTGGCTATTGAACTTCACTTTTCTCGGCTCGTTGTACGCGTTGTACGTCACCGCGTTCTTGACGTTCGAAATTTCCGACAACATTTGTGTGACCGTGTGTATGCAAGACAAGTTTGAGCCAACATCCGCCGTAAATAAATCCCATGGATTCGTTGTCAGAATGTCTGATCGTGTGTACGCGGCATTTGAGCTATTTACAGTGGGGATGGAAAGTATTCAGACCCCCTTAAATTTTTCACTCTCTGTTATATTGCAGCCATAAAATCATTTAAGTTCATTTTTTTTCCTCATTAATGTACACACAGCACCCCATATTGTACACACAGCACCCCATATTGTACACACAGCACCCCATATTGACAGAAAAACACAGAATTGTTGACATTTTTGCAGATTTATTAAAAAAGAAAAACTGAAATATCACATGGTCCTAAGTATTCAGACCCTTTGTCTGAAAAATCACTGTGGTAGCCCCTGATTGGTTAAGACAGTGATTAATCACTATGAAGACTGCCCCTGTGTTTCTCTCTCTGTGAATGGAGGAGAGAGATAGGCACTTATTTACTTAATTAATTTTTTCTACATGTTTGCATACCTCCCAACTGTCCCTGATTTGGAGGGGCTGTCCCTGATTTGGAGCAATGTCCCTCTGTCCCTCTTTCCTCCTCATTTGTCCCTAATTTTGGTCTGCTCTATATAGTTATATATAAAATGCACTTTTTATCTTTCAGAAAGTGTTTCCCAGTGCTAAACCTTTCATCTGGTTTCTAAATTGCTGCATTTGTACATTTTAAAAGCCAATATAAAGGAATAGGGGTGGTAGATTTAATTAACCTTTTTTTTAAGGGTTCATTCTCCTTTAAGGGGGTGTGGCAGGGGGTGTGTCCTATGCCTACATACAGTTGCTAGTAGGAAGTATACGAAAAGATCCGGACAGCCGCACACCGAGAAAAAATGCAAGTGTCTCAATTGTAAAAACAGGACCATAGAGCACACAGGACACTGTAGCGAAAAAGTGCAGGCAAGACAGCTAACGCATTTCGCACTTATGCCAAGTGCTTACTCATAGCTTTTGTCTGTATTTCGTTTTCTCACTAGGATGGTGAGTGTTCCCTGAAGTCTAGGAGGAGGATGTGTGCTCCTTCCTCCCCTTAACCGGGGGGAATCCCTCACCTAGTACTTGTTGGTCAGCTTTGGCTGACCATGAGGAGAGGGATCCATCAGGCCTTTAGGCTAGGTGGATCAAGTTGGGCCTTGACCCTGTCGGGGGGTCATGGTAGAGTCCTACTTCTTAGGGAGGTGGACTAGAGACACACCCTTAAGTGCACTATTTTGTGTGAGTCACGTGTACTTTTTTGTACACTTTGGTGTTTTGTGTTGTTTTTGTGCACCACCGCGGGTTCAATTAACCCCTCCACACTGACAGAATGCAAATATGCGGGCCCCATTGGACTGGGCTTTTTTTCTATGGGGCCACATATTTGCGTACCTCCCTTTGTGCTGGGAGTGACCTGCCCAACGTGTACCCAGCACAGAGACCGGGGTCTCGCCAAGAGCCCCGGGCCCCGTACTAGCAATCAGGACCCAGAACTCCCGATTCCGGGTCACCTGATCGCTGTGGTAGCCTCTGATTGGCTACCACAGCGATCAATCACTGTGAAACCTGCCCCTGTGTTTCTCTCTCTCTGTGAATGGAGGAGAGAGATTAATTGTATCTCTCTCTCTCTCCTTGCAGAGAGAAAACAAAAAGTGTGTGTACATAAATAATAATAAAAAAATAAAAAATACCTAGATGAAGGTTTAGTGGTTGGGTCAAGTAAGGGTCAAAGGTCATTTCATTTTGGGCAGGATTTGTTTTTTAATTAGTATCAGTGTCAGTTTATAGTCAGTGTCAGTGTGTTTTAGGTAGTACAAAAAAAAAAAAAAAAGAAGCAAAATGTGCACTATTGTTTTCTGGGCTGGGCTACGGGTCCAGACAACAATTAACATACAGATATGTGGTATCGCTGCAATCGTCAAGAGCAGGGGAATTTATTTTGGGTTGTTCTTTGGTGGTAGGTTATGGCAGTAACAAGAAATATGCTGCTTCATCCATTCTGTTATATGGTGGAATTATTTGCATGGTAGGTGCTTCCCAGAAATATTGCTGTTCATTCGTCCCATATGGTTGCCTTTGGTTTTGTACCATTATGATATGCCCTTTTTCATTTTTTGTAGTAAAGACAAAATTATGACTACATACACTCTTACTTAATACCCCTGATGAAGGTGCTTGAACCAGAAACGCGTCGGATACCGGGGATCACTATATACCGGAGAGTAACAATCTTTTTTGTCATACATACCATGTAACTCACTGTTTTCTGTTTTGTTTATGATGTTTTGTATACTTTTGTAGTATTTGTTCAAGTCCTTTTAACCTCCCTGTCAATTTTTCCAAGTGTGGCTCGGGGTTACAAATCAGGACCATTAGCGGTAACCCCGAGCCACACTCGGGATTACATCGCAGGATCCTGGTGTGGCTTTACTTACCTTGTCCCCGGTATCCTGCGATGTCCCCCGCAGTGTCTGTGGGCTCTGTCCTCGTCCGAAGCCTCTCCTTGCCAGGCTCCATTCCCTGCGAGCGTCGCTACGCATGGGGGCGGAGCCTGGCGGCAAATTAAAAAAATGTCAAAATCATAACACATACAGTACTGTAATCTTACAGATTACAGTACTGTATGAAATGATTTCACATCCCTTTTGTCCCCAGTGCTTTGGCCCATGCCCTGCATGCAGTTTTATGTGACATATACTGTTCTTTCTGCCTGGAAACTGGAGATTGTCCATAGCAACCAAAAAGTGTCCCTTTACGTCAAAAGTGGCTTTAGACCAGCTAGAAAACAGCGATAGTAAATTAGAACACTTGCAGAATTGAGCGATAGTGAATCGTGGGGAAATTTATTTTATTACTATTTTTTTTTATTTTTTTTAATTATTTATTTTTATTTATTATATTATAATTTATGTTTTTGTGTTTCAAACTTTATCATATCCGGGATATCTAATAGACTCTTGTTTGGACAGATTTAAGTGTGTTATTGTTAAGAATTACAGACCTACAATATAAAACGCCAAATTTCCATGCAAAATAATTGTACCGCTTTCAGCACCTAAAATCCGAAATAATCATACCGCCAGGGAGGTTAATTTCGGTCATTATATGATCAAATGTTTTTTATGTACATTCAATAAATTATACTTTTTTGACAATATATATGTGTTTGTTGCCTACAAAAGTCCCAATGAAGTGGGATTCCTTTTTCTTGATAGAATACCAGGGATGTGGCAACTACACATTGATCTGATATGGTGAAACCCTCCTTTTTCGTTATACAGCATAACAAAGAACCAAAATATGGGATTTTTCAGGTGGCAAAACACGATAACACATGATAAAAAATATCAACATTTTATTTAGAAACATCTAAAAATCAACAAATTGTTGTCAGAAATAACCATACAATAAACAGAACAGATGCAACCGATTATAATCTCTACATGTTTCGCCAAAAGATGGCTTCTTCAGGAGAACTTTTATCGGGCACTGCATGTATGATCACTGAGTGTTTGATAATTATTTTGCTTTAAAATCCAATAAATATTTGGCTCCGAAACAACAGGGGAAGACAGATAGGGATAATTGGTGGAATCACAGAGAGAGGCACAACGATGCCCCCTATTGACCCATCTGTAAAAACAGTGGGCTACAATGAATCCTAATTGGAAGGTAACAAATCCAAAAATGTATTTTCCAAAAGTTTCCCAGTTATTTTCCTTTCCCAAATTAAGGAAAAGGAACAAGAGGTAGTTTTCAAGAAAACTTATGGTCCGAAAAAAACTGCCATGGACCTTACAGGATACCATGCAAAGATTCCTCTACCTCCTCTATGCTGACCCATGGTTGTTTTTTGGCGGTAGGTTATGACAGTAACAGGATATATTAGCTACATTAAAAAAAAAATGTTTTTGTTACTATTTTGGGCCAATTTTCCTTTAATAACAACAAAAAATTAATAAATCAGGAGATATCCATAACTATTTACCAACAAATGAAAGCCCAATCTGTCCTGAAAAGAATGTGGTATAATTCAACTGGATACAATCAGTAGTTGTTATGATATGTACAGATTTACTAACACGTCAAAGTTGCAAAATTGTGCTTAGGCATTACGATGTGTTTTACCCTTAGACGTGAAGGGGTTAAATCGTACGTATGTAGCGAGTGCGGTTATTAGACTTTCCGTAGAGGACAGCATTGTCATTTCCAGCCTCTTCTTCCAGACTGCCATAAAGATGTTAATGTTTCCCGCGTAATGACCCGACTATTAGCTGCCGCGTAGAAGCTCTAAGCCCCGGCTGTACCCAAACGGATGGCTTGTTCAATGGCTGCGACGCCCTCTGATTTATTAACAAAATCCTAATGTATTCAAGGGGAGACAGAAGAGACTTATAGCTCATTAAAGCCTGTCCAGGACTGCGCAATGTGAAATATGAACACATTCAGCAGTGACCCGTGGCCTGTGAAGCCTGTACAGACAGCTGGGGGTGTGTGTGTGTGTGTGTGGGGGGGGGGGGGGGGGTACGGAAAATGCAGAAAAATCCCCAGAACTTTCCGAGGCCGCCCAAGGTGCTGCATCGGCGTAACGTGTACTATCCGTGACCTGAACCGTCCCTTCTTCTTCAAGCGGTGTTCTATGAAAATGATAATTCTGGGCTAATAGGCTTCAGATCAATGACTCAATATGTATTTCCCCATTGCATCATTCATAATCGAGGTATGAAGATGATTAGATTTGCTTGTTGATGCTGATAAAGGTGAAACGGACAAGGTCGTTCTTTTTAATGGCTCCATTAGATGCAAAAATTATCACCTGTGATTCTGTGAAAGAAGCTACCCAGAATGCACTAGCTGCGGCAGTGAGGAAGAAGGGCCTGCTGGATGTTATGTCCGGGTAGATGGAGTAGGTCAGGTCAGATATTGACAACCAAGGCTGAGATTGGATGGAGGTTTTTTGGAAAGCATAATTTATTAACGAATGCTAAAAAAAAACAAGTTGTAAGTATGAGACAAAATTTCGAGGATATTAGCATGGAGACATGACTGTTAATCATTTAGCAATATAATGTCATAGGGTGGTATACGGGATGCCAAGGATGGGTCCTGGACAGAAGAGACAGGTCCCCACTATCCGATTTTGATCGATTTGATTTGGATGATGTCAACACAATTTTGAGCACTTGAGGGTTCTCACCCATGCAGGGTGAGGGGTTCTGGGGTAGTCCATTTGGAGAGGAAAGGATTGATTTACAGTGCTCTCAGGAGTGGCAAGTCCTCCTTTGGGAATTCAGAGGTTCGGAGAGACTTTTGGAAAGGGCCCCCAACCAGAGGCATAACTAGAACCTTCAGGGCCCTGGTGCAAGCAACCATAAAGGGTAGACTTTGTGACCCTGGTAGTTCCGCCACTGGTGTCAGTAGTTTTTTAATTTTGTCTTTTTCTGTAATTTTTTTTAACATTTTATTTATTTATTTGCAATGTTATTTTTTATATTTTTTTTACAGCTGTTTAGGAGCCACAATGGGGGGGGGGGGGGACATTGGAGAGATATGTGGGGTCTAAACCGACCTCTGATGTTTCACTTTTGAGACAGAGCAAGGAGATTGAGGACAATCTCCATCTCTGCAGCCCCAGCTGCACAGAATGATTAGACAAGAATAGCTCTGTACCATGGGCGTAGCATAAGGGGTGGCAGGGGTCACAATCGCAACCCCGCCCCTAGCTCCAGGGGGCCCCTGCAGCCTCCCTGTCATATTATCATATCCTCCACAAAGTCCAGCTCCGATCTGTCCGAGAATTTCACAGGTCAGAACGGCAACATAAAAGGCAGATACACCCTGTGAAGGCTGACAGACTTTGTGTAAAGGAATGTGATTCCAGCCCTGTGTAGTGTGGGGGGGGGGGGGTAGGAGCTGTTTACAGTGCTGGGATAGGAGCTCTGCCAAGTGACCTGCTAGGGGTCCCTGTCCTCTGATTCTCCAGCGGTGATCCCTGTCCTCTGATGTAAGGAGGAACTCTGGGAACTCAAAACTCTTAAGCCACTTAGTATCTCGGCGTGCGGTGGGTGTATCTGCACGCACGGTGGAAGTGGTGGGTGGTAATGGGGGGGGCCATGTCAACTTTTGCATCGGGGCCCACAAGCTTCAAGCTACGCCTCTGCTCTGTACAGAGGCTTTCCGTTCATTTACAAACTGAAGCATAGTAACACAGTTTACTATGCATCAGTTATAAATGAACAGAGTCGGTGATCGGTACAGATCACTGACTCTATTCATTAACACAAGGAAGGGGCCAGTAAATTACACATTTACCAGTCCCTTCCCTGCTCTCCATCCAGAAAGCATCCACCGCAGCAGCCAGCAGGAGAGAGGATGGAGGAACCCGGCAGCACTGCTGGGATGACAGGGAAGCCCGATCACAGTAGGAGGTGGATAGGCGGCGGCATGTAGAGGAACTGATCCCCTCCATTTTCCTCCTGTAGCCGCTGAAAGGCTGCAGGAGTAAAGTAGAGGGGATCAGTTCCTCTACATGCCACCCCTTCTATCCAGGTGAACAGGGAGCAGCATGGGCAGTTGTGACCCCTGCAATCCCTGTATGTATGTCCCTGCCTCCAATCCTGATTACAGGGACGTTGGACTCGAAAGGGTTAACCCTCAAGGGAGGCCTTAAAAAGGTAAGGAGCCAGCACCTGTCAGTGAGGTGGAGTGGAGTAGTTCACACAGCTGTGAGAAAGCGAACTGAGACTTAGCTCCTGCAGCCTTTGCGGTACCCTGAAGCAGACACAAACCCTAAACCCTAGTGTGGGACTGGTATACTGGTGGTAAGTCATTGTGTTGTCTCAGTGCTGGTTCACACTGGTGCAATTTCTGATGCGACTTGAGTCACGCAGAATCGCGTGACAAAAGAAATCACATTATTTTCAATGATGCCTTTTTCCATTAGCGTGATTTTAGAAAAGGTTCCTGTGCTACTTTGGTGCAATTTCAGTGCAATTTGGCTCCATAAATTATGCTAACCACATCCAAAGTTGTACTACATAATCGCACTGAAAATCGCATCAAAATCAAATCACATTATTGTGAACTGAGCCTTAATTATGTCAAGATTATGTTTGCCTTAACTATTGCTGAAGAAAGCTGTTTTTGCTTGTTTTTGAGAGACCAATAAAGACTTATTACTTTTACAAGAGGCTGGTGATCCCCGGCTCCCTATATTACAGTGGACATAGATGGACAGCTCTCCATTGGGGATGAGGTTCTTCTTCGTGACTATGCTGGATTTGCACTGAACTTCAAAGCACAGGCCTAGCAAACTAATGGCCCTTATCCAAGTATGCAGCCTGGTGGGTCAGGAATAGGGGAGGCAGCAAGTGTGCGCTCTCCCCACTCCTGAACCATACCAGGTCACATGCCCTCAAATGCGGAGGGTGCCTTGCCAGGGGTGCTGCCTCCTGGCAAAGCAGCTTGTCACCATGTTGGTAAACACAAGGCTCTCTTCCCCACATCCAGCAGTTCAGGGATGTGGGGAAGATGCCCTTGTCCTCAGCAACATGGGGTTGTAAGGGGGAGCCCCCTTTAAAATAAGGCCCCCCCCCCCCCCCCCCTGATTTCCCCAACATAAATGGTATCACATCATAGTAACATTTACAAAAAAAATAAATACACCACACATTTGACAAAAAAAATATTCCCCTGGTGTAAATCCATTGTCAATTACACTATTCATATGATATAAATCAAGATGAAGGACGCCCGCTGACCTGCTAAAAAAAAACACACCGATCACCCCACCTCATGGACTCCTCACCGTGAATGACATTTCCCAACCCCACTGCTGAAAGTAAACACATGGGTTGGGGAATCTTGGGTAACATAATTCTTTAAATATAACCATGGCTATAGATGGTAAATGACATAACCCAGGATTCTCCCCACCCATTTTATTTTCAGTAAGGAGGTGTACATAGTAGACATAGTAGGTAGACATCAGGTGGACATAGTCTCCAGTGGTCAGCGTGTTTCTTTTCAGCAAGTCAATGGGCCACTAAACATCCTTTACCTCCCCTGACTAGGCTAAATCCCAGACACTGGAGATCACGGTGGACAATAGCCACGCACAATCTTTTCCTCCCACTGTAGTGCAAGCAGGCACACCCTACTAGATAACCATTTACACGTACATGGGCTCTTGTTCAGAACTGTTTTTCTCCACAAACAACTAAAAGGAAATGCAAAAGCAGTTTAAAAAAGCTTAGAAAGAAATCAAAAGTAGGTTACAAGGAGTCCAGCTTGTAGTGTCCCTTTGCTGTGGATTGTTAATCCAGTTGCCATATCAAGGCCTACAGTTGAATGTTTCAGTGATTACAGGTTCGAGCCCCTGATAACGATCGCTCAGGACTACTATGCTGTTCGGGTTCCACACCTAAGTTAGCCCTCAGACCATGTTGGGAATCATGTTTACAAACCAACAAGGGACCTTTCTGTCCCCAATGGTTCCATGCCTAGTCTGCAGAGGTCAGGCAAAGGTCAAGGCAGAGAGAGTAGTCAGATCAATCCAGATGAGCAATGGACAGGCAACAAACAGACAAGGATTATCGTACTTTAGCTCTGTAGATAAGAAAAAGCACCAGCCATGCAAGCCTAAATATCCTTCTGCTCAGAGGTTATGTTCAGCATAGTTTCAGGAAACTCTTGGAGTAATGGGGGTCCTAGATATCCTGGAAGACCCAGTAGGGATCCTATGAGCACTGGAGGTTCTTAGGAAGTTTGGAAATCCTTGAAGACTTAGTAGAGAGCCTGTGAGACCTGGAGGTCCTAGGAATCCTGGAAGACAAAGAAGGAATCCCGTCAGTATTGCAGGTCCTAGGAATCCTGGAAAACCTGGAAGACCCTACAGGGATCCTGTGTGTACTGGAGGTCCTAGGTATCCTAACAATCCTGGGAGACCCAGCAGGGATCATGGAGGAGGTCCTAGCAATTCTGGAAGACTGAACAGGGATTCTGTGAGTACTGGAGGTTCTAGGAATCCTAGAAGACCCAGCAGGAATCCTGTGAATGATGTAGTTTCCAGGAATACTGGATAACCTAGCAGTGATCCTGTACATACTGGAGATCCTAGAAATTTTGCAAATCCTTGAAGACCTAGTAGGGAACCTGTGAGTACTGGAGGTCCTAGGTATCCTAACAATCCTGGGAGACCCAGCAGAGATCATGGAGGAGGTCCTAGCAATCTTGGAAATCCTGGAAGACCGAGCAGGGATTTTGTGAGTGCTGGAGGTTCTAGGAATCCTAGAAGACCCAGCAGGGATCCTGTGAATGATGTAGTTTCCAGGAATCCTGGATAACCTAGCAGTGATACTGTACGTACTGGTAATCCTAGGAATTTTGGAAATCCTTGAAGACCTAGTAGGGAACCTGTGAGTTCTGGAGGTCCTAGGAATCCTGGAAGACCCAGAAGGAATCCTGTCAGTATTGCAGGTCCTAGGAATCCTGGAAAACCTGGAAGACCCAACAGGGATCCTGTGAGTACTGGAGGTCCTAGGTATCCTAGCAATCCTGGGAGACCCAGCAGGGATCATGTGAGTACTGGAGGTCCTAGCAATCCTGGAAATCTTGGAAGACCCAGCAGGGATTCTGTGAGTACTCGAGGTTCTAGGAATCCTAGAAGAACCAGCAGGAATCTTGTGAATGATGTAGTTTTTCAGGAATACTGGATAATCTAGCAGTGATCCTGTAAGTACTGGAGATCAATCCTGGAAGACCCAACAGGAATCCCGTGAGTACTGGAGGTGAAAGAAAACCTGAAAATCATGAAATTCATGTCAGGGACCCTGTGAGAAATGTAACAAAGAAGCAACACAGTGATGAGCTCATCTCTCAGTCACTCTGCTCTCTACTTCTATCAATGTGCGACTTGTGCTGCTTCTTCCTCATACACTCCTGTCCTGCTCTACAGGGACTGCAAGTAGTTTATACCAGATGCCTGGGGAGACCTTAAAAGGTGCCTATAGTTACTATCAGGGAAACAAAATGCATTACTGGGCCAAAAGAAAAAAAGTAAAGGAGTAAAACCCATGTTGGTCTGTCACAGGGGTGACCAATAGCAATAGCCTAGGATAGTAAGTAGTTCGCTCCAGGTGAGCCTGCCATCGCGATCCTCCACACCCCTCATACACATGTGTGCTCACTCAGCTCGTCTGGCTGTATGTAATAAAAGAACCAAGAATCTAGACAGCTACACTCCAAGAAACACCCAACTTTATTGTAACTTGTAAGGACATTCCAATACAGCAAAATGTCACTGTGGGGGCAGAAAAAGTTAACGCGTTTCGCACTACCATGACTAGCATACAGTGCCTTGAAAAAGTATTCATACCCCTTGAAATTTTCCATATTTTGTCATGTTACAACAAAAAACGTAAATGTATTTTATTGGTATTTTATGTGATAGACCAACACAAAGTGGCACATAATTGTGAAGAGGAAGGAAAATGATAAATGGTTTTCCAAATTTTTTACAAATAAATATGTGAAAAGTGTGGCGTGCATTTGTATTCAGCCCCCTTTACTCTGATACCCCTAACTAAAATCTAGTGGAACCAATTGCCTTCAGAAGTCACCTAATTAGTAAATAGAGTCCACCTGTGTGTCATTTAATCTCAGTATAAATACAGCTGTTCTGTGAAGCCCTCAGAGGTATGTTAGAGAACCTTAGTGAACAAACAGAATCATGAAGACCAAGGAACACACCAGACAGGTCAGGGATAAAGTTGTGGAGAAGTATAAAGCAGGGTTAGGTTATAAAACAATATCCCAAGCTTTGAACATCTCACGGAGCTCTGTTCAATCCATTATCTGAAAATGGAAAGAGTATGGCACAACTGCAAACCTACCAAGACATGGCCGTCCACCTAAACTGACGCTTTCTTTTTTTTTACGCACGTTTCAACCTGCGGAATTCATTGTAGTAGCTGTATTTTTTCTTATTCTTTTTGATTGTTTTGTGCTGTTTGAGCTGGGGAATGCCCAAAGGCTCTGTATTGTACAACTTTTTCAGAAAACCAATAAAAGTATTTACAAAAAACAAAAAAAACTGCCCGGCTGGGGAGGAGAGCATTATTCAGAGAAGCAGCCAAGAGACCCATGGTAACTCTGGAGGAGCTGCAGAGATCCACAGCTCAGGTGGGAGAATCTCTCCACAGGACAACTATTAGTCGTGTTCTCCACAAATCTGACCTTAATGAAAGAGTGACAAGAAGAAAGACATTGGTGAAAGAGATCCACAGCTCAGGTGGGAGAATCTGTCCACAGGACAACTATTAAGCTAGCCTTACACTATACAATTTTCTTATCAAACTTTCTTTAGATTTACCTTTAACTATGTAGTGCAAGGGCTTGTCTGATTGCATACAAATTGAAAGTGTTTAGATTTGACCTCATAATATATGATTTTGATAAATCTAAAGGAAAGTTGTACAAGGAAATTGTATAACGGATGGCCTGCCTTAGTCGTGCACTCCACAAATCTGGCCTTTATGGGAGAGTGGCAAGAAAGCCATTGTTGAAAGAAAGCCATAAGAAGTCCCGTTTGCAGTTCGCGAGAAGCGAAGGGGGACACAGCAAACATGTGGAAGAAGGTGCTCTGGTCAGATGAGACCAAAATTGAACTTTTTGGCCTAAAAGTAAAATGCGGAAAACTAACACTGCACACCACCCTGAACATACCATTCCCACCGTGAAACATGGTGGTGGCAGCATCATGTTGTGGGGATGCTTTTCTTCACCAGGGACAGGGAAGCTGGTCAGAGTTGATGGGAAGATGGATGGAACCAAACACAGGGCAACAAACACAGAAAACCTGTAAACCGAAACATACAGCCAGAGCTACAATGGAATGGTTCAGATCAGGGGGCCTCCAAACTTTCTCAACAAAGGGCCAGTTAATTGTCCTTCAGACTTAAGGAGGGCCAGACTGTGGGCATTGGGATTAGAAAAGTCCCAACATCAGTGGGAATGAACAAAGCCCCATTATTGGTGTCATTGGGAGGAATTGTGCCCCATCTTTGTTGTGATTGGGAGGAATTCTGTCCCTTCATTGGTATCAGTGGGGGGGAATTATGCCCCATTTTTGGATGAAAATAGTGCCCCAAGGGCAAGATAAAAGCAAGCAAAGGACCGTATCTGGCCCCCGGACCGTAGTTTGGAGACCACTGATTTAGATCAAAGCATATTCATGTGTTAGAATGGCACAGTAAAAGTCCAGACAAAAAAATCCAATTGAGAATCTGTGGCAAGACTTGAAAATTGCTGTTCAGACGCTCTTCATCCAATCTGACAGAGCTTGAGCTATTTTGCAAAGAAGAATGGACAAAAATGTCCCTCTCTAGATGTGCAAAGCTGGTAGAGACATCCCCAAAAAGACTTGCAGCTGTAATTGCAGTGAAAGGTGGTTCTACAAAGTATTGGGGGCTGAATACAAATGCCCCCCACATTTTTCACATATTTATTTTGAAAACCATTTATCATTTCCCCTCCACTTCACAATTATGTGCCACTTTGTGTTGGTCTATCACATAAAATCCCAATAAAATACACTTACGTGTTTGGCTGCAACGTGGCAAAATGTGGAAAATTTCAAGGGGTATGAATACTTTTTCAAGGCACTGTGAGTACGTGCTGAGATAGCGTGAAACGCGTCACCTTTTCCTCTGCCCCTAAAGCTACATTTTGCTGTATTGGAGCGTCTTTACAAAGTTACATTAAAGTCGGATGTTTTCTTGGAGTGCAGATGTCTGGATTCTTGGATCTTCTATAGCAAAAGGCCAGGAAAATGAATCCTATCCAATCGACTTTCCCCCCTAAGCAGACTTGGCAGCCATCAGGAATTTGTAAAGCCTACAAATTACAAACGTTCCCCTCTAAAACCATAAACAGAAGGTTATTCCGGTTCCTAAAGACGGCTGTAGATTGTTTCAACTGCCGGGGCTATTTACAAACTCAAAGAACCATAAATAGTAGGACACCTGGGTATTACGGCAGCAACAGACAATCGCCATTAGCGGTTTACGCTGCCCTCAACGCTTCAAAGGCTTGTGCTACAGAGCACCGGTTCGCCTCGGCACTTCAAAAACAAACGATTTGGGGAGCCGTCATTAGTGAAACAGTACCTGAGGATAAATATCTAATTACCCAACAACACCAAAAGAGATATAATATCCAACTAGATTAAAGGAACCCTGCACTGAAGAGAGTGCAGGACCTGCCAATGCTGAAAATGCTAATTCCCTGGCTTTCCTAAAGAGTGTAGGAGAAAGGAGAGGAGATGGAGAGGAGGGGGGGAGAGAGAGGGAATGGGAGTGTAGGAGAAAGGAAAGGAGAGGATAGGGGGAGGAAAAGGGAGTGGGAACGTAGGAGAAAGAAGAGTAGAGGGAGAGGGGGAGAGGGGAGGGGAGAGAGAGGGAGTGTAGAAGAAAGGAGGGTAGAGGAGGAGGGAGGAGAGAGAGGGGGTGTAGAAGAAAGGAGGGTAGAGGAGGAGGGAGGAGAGAGGGGGGTGTAGGAGAAAGGAGAGGAGAGGGAGAGGGAGAGGAAGAGGAGAGGGGAGAGAGAGGGAGTGGGAGTGTAGGAGAAAGATGAGGAGTGGCAAAGGAGAGTAGAGGGAGATAAGGCAGGGAGAGAGGGGAGAGAGGAAAAAAGAGCAGAGGGAGAGGAGGAGAGGGGAGAGAGAGGGAGTGTAGGAGAAAGGAGAGGAGAGGAGAGGGAGAGGGGGAGAGGGGAAGGGAGGGGAGGGGAGAGAGAGGGAGTGTAGAAGAAAGGAGAGGAGGAGAGAGAGGGAGTGTAGAAGAGAGGAGAGGAGGAGGGAGGAGAGGGGAAAAAAGAGCAGAGGGAGAGGAAGAGAGGGGAGAGAGAGGGAGTGGGAGTATAGGAGAAAGGAGAGGAGAGGGAGAGGGGAGGAGAGAGAGAGGGAGTGTAGAAGAAAGGAGAGGAGAGGAGGAGGGAGGAGAGAGAGAGGGGGTGTAGGAGAAAGGAGAGGGAAAGGAAGAGGAGAGGGGAGAGAGAGGGAGTGGGAGTGTAGGAGAAAGGAGAGGAGAGGCAAAGGAGAGTAGAGGGAGATAAGGCAAGGAGAGGGGAGAGAGAGGAAAAAAGAGCAGAAGGAGAGGAGGAGAGGGGAGAGAGAGGGAGTGTAGGAGAAAGGAGAGGAGAGGGAGAGGGGGAGAGTGGAAGGGAGGGGAGGGGAGAGAGAGGGAGTGTAGAAGAAAGGAGAGGAGGAGGGAGGAGAGAGAGGGAGTGTAGAAGAGAGGAGAGGAGGAGGGAGGAGAGAGAGGGGGTGTAGGAGAAGGGAGAGGAGAGGGAGAGGGAGAGGGAGAGCAAGAGGAGAGGGGAGAGATAGGGAGTGGGAGTGTAGGAGAAAGGAGAGGCAAAGGAGAGTAGAGAGAGATAAGGCAAGGAGAAGGGGGAGAGAGAAGGAGTGGGAGTGTGGAAGAAAGAGAGGAGAGGGAGAGAAGAGGAGAGGGTAGAGAGAGAGAGTGGGAGTCTAGGAGAAAGAATAGAAGGGAGAGAGAGAGTTTGATAAAACAGGAGAGAGAGGGAGTGGGATACATAGAGATCATGAGAGACAGAGGGGTTGATTTACTAAAGGCAAAAAGACTGTGCACTTTGTAAAGTGCAGTTGCACTCTGCAAGTGCACTTGCTCCAAAGCTTAGTAAATGAGCAGAAGCTCTGCTGACGTCCATCATCCAATCACGTTGAAGCAAAAATTCAGTTTTTGTTATTTTCCTTGCACGTGATTGGGTACTCTTTGCAAAGTGAAGCCTTACCTCATTTACTAAGCTCTGGAGCAACTGCACTTGCAGAGGGCAACTGCACTTTGCAAAGTGCACAGTCTATTCGCCTTTAGTAAATCAACCCCAGAGAGTCATACAAAGAGAGAGTTACAAAAGATAGACAGAGAGGAGAAAGAGAAATAAGGGAGGTAAATAGAATGAAAGGCAGAGAGGGATAGAGAATGAGAATGAGAGAGAGAAGAGGAATGAGAGGAAAAGAAAGGAGGTACATTGAGAATTAGAGGGAGAGAAAGGAGAGTAATTGAGAATGCGAGAAGAGGGAGATAAAGAAGGAGAGAGAGAAAGAGGAGGGCGCAGAGTATAAAAGAGAGAAATAGAGGGGCAAGATAAAGAAAAAAGGGAGTTGAAGGGGAGGGGGATACATAATGAGGGAGGGAGAGGAGGGAAGCAGGAGATGTGTAGTGGTACCCCCGTAGGGGCTGCTGAAATGTTGGATTGTCTGTCACCCCGCCCAGCCCGACATTCACCTCTCAAACACTCAGAGATATAGAACAGTCCATATTCTTTGTTTTTTGTGTGTTTTTTTTATTGAGGTGATTGAACTTGGATGGGGTAATATGGGATGCCCAGTAGAATTGGTAGCACTTGCTTGGGACAACTATATACAGTCCAGTATATACATCCAATTTCCCCTCCTGCACATTGTTTCCTCTCTAATCTTCAGGCACAGCTAGCACAAAGTGGTTTAGGCCTGACACTGGCTCAGCCAGGCCTTTAGCCAGGCAGGGACAGCGGGTCCCTATAGTGTAGCAAAATAGAAAGTCTTTGATGCTAGCTGTCCTTCACAGCTAGCTGTCCTTCACGTGGCTACTAAGCCCAGTAAGCCATCTTCAGGCCCTGCCAACCCTCCTGGCTGCAGCAGCCTCTCTCCACTGCCCCTTTCACCACAGTCCACTCTTCTGGTTCTGCACCTATCTCAGACTGCAAGGTCCCAGTCCTCTCAGGCGTGCCTCCCCAGTCCTCCCGACTGTGCCTCACTCACCAGCCCTCTTGGCTGCAACCAGCTGTCCTCCCTGAAGTCTCTTAGCAGTGCTCTCTCCCGCTGTCCTCTCCTTGCTCTCTCTTATGCCTCTGGTCCAGGAGATCTTCACATGTTCTTGAAGGTGGTCCTGACTGCATCTGAGCCCAGGCCCGGGGTCACCCCACCCCCCAAGACTGGGGAGCTCCCCCAAAGGCCTCCACACTCTCTCAATCCAGCTCTTCCACCCGATAACTTCTCCTCAGCTGGGCTGACCATGGGTATTTAAAGAGGCTTGCCCCCTGCCAATCCAGATTGGGGATTGGTCAGGGCTCCCTAAAACACCCCAGGCAGCTCCACCTCTCCCCCCTCCTCTCTTTTCAGAACTTTCCAGCAAACTCTAGAAAGAAGAGGGAGGTCTCAAACCTCCCAGCCCAGACCAGATGAAAACAAACGGGCCTGGCTGAAAGCCAGGCCTGCCCAAATTGACCTATCCTATAAAAATCCTACCTCTAGCACCTACCTACGTAGAGGGTGCTACAGATGGAAAAGGACAGAGACCAAGAGTGAAGGGGAGAGAGATCATGGGAGAGAGAGAAGCAGGGAAAGAGGGGAAAGGAAGCAATAAAGAGAAAGGGGGGGGGGGGTATTGATGAAGAACTAAAGAGAAAAAGGAAAGAGAAATAAAAGATGGAGGGAACACAAGGCAGATAGACAGAGGAAGTGAGATGGAAATAGTAGAGAGGGGGGTGGAAGGTGGAAAGAGGAGTGTCGGGGGGGGGGGCATCTCTTTTTAATAAAAAGTGGAAGGATGGAAGCAGCCCTTCTCCATCTTGACAAGGACGAGGATTCTCATTTCCCCTCCAGCAAGCTCCGGCTAGAACTGGGTCTGATGGCTGCATTTTCCGGAGGGAATTCATCCCACTCTGAAGATCTGCACATAACCGGCTATTATTTCCACAAACGCATAAATGCCAATGCATGCCACAATTAGCACTTTTACCAGTAACACCTCGACTACTTAGCACCCGCTAGAGGAGCTGGTATGTTTGTTACTGTTTGTGTTTAACATACTTACTGTATGTGTAAAAACTGTCACTGTGCAGAAACAAGCAGTCCAGTTAAAGGCGCACGCCAATTTTAAATGAGAGTCATAGAGGTAAACTTGACACAGGGGGGCTGTAGATTTTCCTATGACATTTATCTTGAGTATCTTGTTTCTCATTCTTTCTAGCCTGTAGTGTCTTTATTTTCTAAACAGCCCTGAAGCTGAGAAAACCCGGCCAGTGTGCTCCCTGGTACCAGCTCTGCCCACGCTTTGAAAAACTCCACCCACACATGCTGGAGCACAAGAGGGAAGTTGCCCATCTCAGACGGCGTAAAGCAGGGATATGCAATTAGCGGACCTCCAGCTGTTGCAGAACTACAAGTCCCATGAGGCATAGCAAGACTCTGACAGCCACAAGCATGACACCCAGAGGCATGATGGGACTTTTAGTTTTTCAACAGCTGGAGGTCCGCTAATTGCATATCCCTGGCGTACAGCAACGCCTTCTGTCCAGACTTCTTGTCAATAAACATGAATGTGAGTGTACAGAAAACCAGCATACCATGTAAGTCCAACTGATTGCAGAAGCCAGACCACTAGAGTCATAGTTACATAGTTAGTTAGTTACATAGTTGGTAAGGTTGAATAAAGACACCAGTCCATCCAGTTCAACCTGAGTGAGTGTGGGTGCGTGTCTACAATTGTCCCTATCCCTGTACCTTATGTCTCATTAAGATGCTCTTCTATTATTATTATTTATTTAAGGTACCCATATAGCGCCATCAATTTACACAGCGCTCCACACATAAATCGCACACTCACATTGGTCCCTACCCTCAGAGAGCCCACAATCCAAGGTCCCCAACTCACACCCATATACCAAGGCCAATTTTGGACAGAAGCCAATTAACCTACCAGCATGTCTTTGGGGTGTGGGAGGAAACCAGAGCACCCGGAGGAAACCCACGCAGGCACAGGGAGAACATACAAACTCCAGGCAGGTAGTGTCGTGGTTGGGTTTCGAACCAGCGACCAGAGTCACGTTCAAGAGTTCAACTAAAGTCCCATATTGTGTTTCGGAGAAACAGGGGTCCTCTTTATCAAGGTGAGAGACAAAGTATTAATGTGAGTGAGTTAGGGCTCGTTTACATTTGCTTCAAAATGTGGCATTAGACACGCTTTTTTAACTACCTCCCGCCCATCCGCCGTATAGACAAATAATGGCGGGCGATGTTCTGTTGTTCTGCGACAAAATCATATGATATCGCCCCAGTCTCACCTCGCTGTGTCACTGGGACACGGTGCGTCCCTGATCTTGGTAAAGAGCCCATGACGCAGCTCTTTACCCATGTGATCAGCTGTGTCCAATCACAGATGATCACATGTCAACAAGGAAATGCTGCTTGTCGGCTCTCCTCACCTCACACTGACAGAGTGTGAGGAGAGGAGAGCCGATCAGTGGCATCTCCTTACAGGGGAGACCTGTACAGATCATCAGTGCACCCCCAACAGTGCTCAGCAGTGATGCCAGTCTGTGGCCATTAGTGACACCAATCTGTGCCCATCAGTGATGCCAATTAGTGCCCATCAGTGAAGCAAGTCAGTGTTGCCTTTCAGTGCTCATCAGTGCCGCCCATCTGTGCCATCTATCAGTGCCACCTATCAGTGCTCATCAGTGTCACCTATCAGTGCCCATCAGTGTTGTCTATCCGTGCCAACTATCAGTGCCCATCAGTGCTGCCTAGCAGCACCCATCAGTGCCACCTATCAGTGCCCATCAGTGTTGCCTATCAGTGCCCCCTCATCAGTGCCTTTTAGTGCAGCCTGATCAGCGCACATCAGTAAAGGAGAAAAACTACCTTCTTACACAATTTTCTGACAGAAACGAACAATTGTATTCCTACAAAAATGTTAAAGCCCGAGTCTGGGCAAAAAAGAAATTTTCCCTATTATTAGTTCACAAATGTCCAAGTTCAGTGAAAGCTGGGGGGCCTATAGTCAGGAGTTCACCAAGGTCCCAGTTCAGTGAGAGCTGGGGGGGGGGGGGCTTTTGTCAGGAGTTCACCAAGCTCCAGTTCAGTGAGAGCTGGGGGGCCTATTGTCAGGAGTTCACCAAGCTCCAGTTTAGTGAGAGCTGGGGGGCCTATTGTCAGGAGTTCACCAAGGTCCCAGTTCAGTGAGAGCTGGGGGGGCCTATTATCAGGAGTTCACCAAGCTCAAGTTCAGTGAGAGCTGGGGGGCCTATGGTCAGAAGTTCACCAAGGTCCAAGTTCAGTGAGAGCTGGGGGGCCTTTTGTCAGGAGTTCACCAAGGTCCCAGTTCAGTGAGAGCTGGGGGGCCTATTATCAGGAGTTCACCAAGCTCCAGTTCAGTGAGAGCTGGGGGCCTATGGTCAGTTCACCAAGGTCCCAGTTCAGTGAGAGCTGGGGGGCCTATTGTCAGGAGTTCACCAAGGTCCCAATTCTTTGAGAGCTGGGGGGGGCTTTTGTCAGGAGTTCACCAAGGTCCCAGTTCAGTGAGAGCTGGGGGGGGGGGCTTTTGTCAGGAGTTCACCAAGGTCCCAGTTCAGTGAGAGCTGGGGGGGCTATTGTCAGGAGTTCACCAAGATCCAAGTTCAGTGAGAGCTGGGGGGGCCTTTTGTCAGGAGTTCACCAAGGTCCCATCTCAGTGACAGCTGGGAGGCCTATTGTTAGGAGTTCACCAAGGTCCCAGCTCAAGGAGAGCTGGGGGGCCTATGGTCAGGAGTTCACCAAGGTCCCAGTTCAGTGAGAGCTGGGGGGGGCTATTGTCAGGAGTTCACTAAGGTCCCAGTTCAGTGAGAGCTGGGGGGCCTATTGTCAGGAGTTCACCAAGGACCCAGTTCAGTGAGAGCTGGGGGGAGTTGCTTTTGTCAGGAGTTCACCAAGGTCCCAGTTCGGTGAGAGCTGGGAAGCTGGGGGGCCTATTGTTAAGTGTTTACCAAGGGCCCAGCTCATTGGGAGCTGGGGGGGGGCTATTTTCTCGGAGCAGTTGGAGTCAAGTCCAGGGGGTACACTGAGGATCTGGCCTGGAAATTCACAGGAGAATTGTCTGACAGATATTGGACAGGAGGTATCTAAGTATCTGGGGACACCATGAATAGGAGCCTGGAAACAGGATCCCGGTGATTGTCTGCTGTTTAAGCCCTTGTGTGACTGTCAGTGTTGCTGAATTGGGACTTGCCCTGCTAAGAGAATTGCTTGTGTTTCCAGTCTCTGCCAAAAGGGAGATTTCCCTGAAGAGAGCGGACAGAACAGGGGGTGTCCTCTGGTTACTTTGTGCGCTAAATCTGGAGCATCCCAAGGCTTCCCCGCACCCCAACCAATTTCAACATTAAAGCATTAAAGCATAAAAAGACAGATACCCCCATGCCTGGTCATTGAGCAGTAAGACTATTTGAGTGGTCGTGTGCCTTTCTGCCTGTTTACCCGAATAGGAAGAGAACCTGGGGCAAATCGGTGGGACCTGTCAGGGGTCTGTGCTACATATACATACAATGAATAAAACCAATTTGTGCCGGACATGTCCCAAAGAGAGAGCATCAAGTTCCATCAGTCAAACGTCTGAGACATTAGAGCACTTGTTGGCAGGTACCCCCCCCCCCCCCCCATGTGCAAAGGGAAAGCATAAATACAGAGATCCATAGGTTGGGTATCAGAAGAGATACAATGTTGGCCGAATATATCAAACATTCCCTCAAAAAAAGGCCAAAGAAGAGGAAAGAAGAGGATGGGGGTTAGAAATTGACATGTGCGATTTGTTTCGTTACGAATCAAGATTTATACATAATTTGCGTTATTCTGAGATTCAGACATATCTGAAGCACAATAGTAACGAATATCAACAAGTCAAATATAAATTATAACGGAAACAACTAAATTCATTTGTATTCACTCGGATGACAGAATGCGATCGTTTGGGCCTTTTGTCAATGTTTGAAGCATCCCAAATAACGTAACGACATAACGAATGGTCCGAAGTGATTCGGATCCATTCGTTTTTTATTCTAGTCAGCGTAGCATGAATATTCTAATAAATTCTTTTTGTATTGGTGTTGTACTTGAGAGACCATTCATTTAATTTGTATGTGTCAGTTGGGAATAAGGAAATTAATTCAAATTAATAACATAACGAATTAATATGTATTCATTCTGATTCATTTGTTTTAGTCGGATGCGAGTCGTGCGGTTGTCTTTGACTCTTGGATAATCATCTGATTGTTTTTGCATTAACATTTTTCATTATTATAAAAAATGGACCACGTATGAAATGGAAACATATTGCAATAAATACAGGAAGGTATAAAAGAGAGATGATGATTCCTACCTATTGTGTTTGGATGGAGTTGGATCCATCAGAATCTCCGAATCCTAACATAACGAATGAAGCTGAAATGAATTTGTTACTTTCAGATGCACGCATTACCAGTCGATATATCGTCCAATCAGCTCACACCATTTGTCTTTGTGGGTTGGACTAGCAGGGATATAGCCAATATTCTGGAATAACAAAAGAATAACAGAACTTCCGAAAATACTAATTCTTTCAGAACTAATATACAAAGCTAATCCGAATATAAGAAACAAATCCAGAAAACGAATCATTCTAACAAAGGGGTTTTTGATTGAATAAAATGTTTACTTAATGAATGAAACTGAAATAAAACAAAACAAATTTTTCCATCATGCACATCTCTAGTAGACATGTGCATGACGAAAAAATGTGTTTAGTTTCGTTTTGATTTGTTAATCTAGTTATTTCGTTAAGTTAAATTCGGTTGATTCGTTCAATTCATATTTGGGATTTTCACATTTTCTTCAAATTTACCGGGTTTTTTTTCAATTCCAAACATTTAAATCAATAAATTTTCAAATCGGTCAAACGAAAAATGTTATATTGTTTTAGATTCGAATGCAGCAAAGTGAGCAAACGAAAAACATTTTTTTTCATCAAATGATTACAATGACCCTTGAAATCACATTACAGCATTACTTCAAAATGGTCCTCTAATAACACGCAGTCTTTGATTTCGGCAATATGTGTAGTTAGAATTTGACTGGAGTTCAATGCAAAATTCGATTCAAATTTCAGTCCGAATTTCTGAAATTTCTTTACGTTATTCGGAGCATTCGGTAAAATTACTTTATGTTGTAATTCGGGTATTCGGATATACAGTATCCGAATCTCCGTATAACAAATTATTTGTCCGAATATTAATTTGGAATGAAACGAACCGCACAGGTTCTAGTTAGAAAACTGATTTCAAAGATACACCATCTAAGCAAACATCTAGGATATGTAGTGGCTTCAAAATGTACTTCATACTGAGTGCGATTTTATACCCTCTTTATGACAATAAACTTGCTAAGTTACTATACACATATTATCCTATTTGGTTGTCACTTGCCTCACTCAAAGTCCCAATTCCCCTTCTATTTTCACTTGGATTAGGGATGGAGGAACATAGTACAATCTGTGTGCTTCATGTAAAGTCCCAAAACTTCCCCCCTCCCTTTTTATGCATGATCCAGTGTCAAGTCACCCATGCATTATTATCTGATCATTATTTTTCTGATTATTTGTGTTCCCTAAGTCCTTAACAATACTTGCTAATCTGCCAAAAAATCCAGTGATCTCCTCCTTCTTTTAGCCATCCGACAATGTTGCCACTTCGGCATTGAAATCTCAAGTGTTCTCAGGTCTGCCCAGTTCTCCTCTGATGGACTACAGAACAGAATTCCAGTTTCTTTTTTTTTGGAAAGGCGTATACAGCAGTGGTCTCCAAACTGTGGCTCGGGGGCCAGATGCAGCCCTTTAGTTGCTTTTATCCAACCCTTGTGGCACTATTTCTTTTTTTTTTTGTTTCATAAGCATTATTTCATTAACTGATACCAACAATGGGGCATAATTCCCTTCATTGACACCAATCAAGAGGCAAAATTCCTCCCAATGACACCAGTGATGTGACACAATTCCTCCCAATGACATCAATGATGGGGCACAATTCCTCCCACTGACACCAATGATGGGACACAATTCCTCCCAATGACATCAATGATGGAACAAAAGTCCTCCCAATGACACCAATGATGGGACACAATTCCTCCCAATGACACCAATGATGGGACACAATTCCTCCCAATGACATCAATGATGGAACAAAAGTCCTCCCAATGACACCAATGATGGGACACAATTCCTCCCAATGACACCAATGATGGGACACAATTCCTCCCAATGACACCAATGATGGGACACAATTCCTCCCAATGACATCAATGATGGAACAAAATTCCTCCCAATGACACCAACAATGAGGCCCAAAGACACCCATAATGGGACACAATTCCTCCCAATGACATCAATGATGGGACACAATTCCTCCCAATGACATCAATGATGAGACACGACTCCTCCCAATGACATCAATGATGAGACAGAATTCCTCCCAATGACACCAATGATGAGACAGAATTCCTCCCAATGACACCAATGATGGAACAAAAGTCCTCACAATGACACCAATGATGGAGCACATATTCTACCAATGACACCAACAATGGAGCCCAACGACGCCAATGATGGGACACAATTCCTTCCACTGACACCAGCGATGGGGCACTGTTTTTTCCCACTGCCCTTGGGAACTTTTCTACTCCCAATAGCCCCAGTCCTGTCCCCCTATAGTCTGAAGGACAGTAAGCTGGCCCTTTGTTTAGAAAGTTTGGAGAATCCCTGGTATAGAGGGAGGTTTTCTGTATTCTACACATACACTTTAAAGAGAGTCATAAAGTTTTATGTAAGCTGCCGCTACAACTCATTACCGGGATCAGTGGCGTCGCTACTGGGTGGCTTTTGGGGCTATAGCCCCGAATCTGGGGCCCATAGCCCCTAGTCTCTGCAGGGGTCCCCAAGGGGAGGGGAGGCTCTCTGGGGACCCTGATGTAAGTGGGGGGCTCTCTGGGGACCCTGATGCAGGGGGGAGGCTCTTTGGGGACTCCGATTTAAGGGGGAGGCTCTCTGGGGACCCTGATTTAAGGGGAGGCTCTCTGGGGACCCTGATTTAAGGGGGAGGGTCTCTGGGGACCCCGATTTAAGGGGGAGGCTCTCTGGGGACCCTCATTTAAAGGGGAGGCTCTCTGGGGACCCTGATTTAAGGGGGAGGCTCTCTGGGGACCCTGATTTAAGGGGGAGGGTCTCTGGGGACCCTAATGTAAGGGGGGCTCTCTGGGGACCCTGACAATGTGAAGAAGCCTTTGCGCTACTAAAATGTGCTGTATGCAAACTACTAAAACCAAATGGTAAATCAACAGTGAATAATAAACAAATAAAGTGCATGTAGTGTATAAAAGTGCAGTCTGATAACAACAGCTGTCTGCAGCAGAACCTTAAGTGTATCACAGTCCACTCTCAGTAAATAACAACCATAAAGTGATCCCGCGCTACAGCAAATATTAAATATCCACTAAATATAATAAGTGAATCTATAGTGTCTATAATAAATAATAAATGAGTAAACCTAAAATGTTTCTTAATCCATACTAAAAAACCGTGCAAGTGTAAAAAATAAATAAATCAATCCCAGGGCATGAAAAAGAGAGTAATAATAGTCTCTTAATAAGATCTTCAAAAAATCATATGTGTTCTTCAAAAAGAATGTCTAAAAGAAGGAATCTTGCATAAATTGTTCCAGTAAAAAACAATGGGCGGGGAGAGGTATAAATCCAAAGAATTAGCTCACAGAGCCCTCACCTTCACAACTTGATAAATCAGCATGTAAAAAAGGAGATCAGTTCCGTTGTTCCAACTTTGACCACAAGGGGGTCCTCCGTTCCACTCTATGTACGACCACCTGAAGTGTCAGTATTAAACCCACAGATGAGAAAAAATCCTGTTGTACCGATATCGACCACTAGGGGGTCCTCTGCTCCACCAAGTGCGTCACCTAAGTAAGAGTTCCCATCAAAGTCCTCATCCGACCTTGTCACCTCCGCTCGAGGGGGGGGGGGAGATGAGGGTGAAAGGCAAAAGGTGGGAGAGAAAGAGAGCTCCAATAGTGTAGTATGTTAAAACATATACTGTTTATTTTAATAATAAAGCTGGACTCTTACACTGTAATGTTAAAAATAAGCATGTATCAGCAAACAAGGCGTCTGAACGCCACTCTCACGTCACTTCCGGTGCACTTCAACCTCCGGCCACTCCCTACGCGTTACGTTATCATGTGACTTCATCAGGGGCACCAGCGATGGGGCACTGTTTTTTCCCACTGCCCTTGGGACCTTTTCTACTCACAATAGCCCCAGTCCGGTCCCCCTATAGTCTGAAGGACAGTAAGCTGGCCCTTTGTTTAGAAAGTTTGGAGAATCCCTGGTATAGAGGGAGGTCTTCTGTATTCTACACATACACTTTAAAGAGAGTCATAACGTTTTATGTAAGCTGCCGCTATAACTCATTACCGGGATTAGTGGCGTCGCTAGGGGGTGGCTTTTGGGGCTATAGCCCCGAATCTGGGGCCCATAGCCCCTAGTCTCTGCAGGGGTCCCCAAGGGGAGGGGAGGCTCTCTGGGGACCCTGATGTAAGTGGGGGGCTCTCTGGGGACCCTGATGCAGGGTGGAGGCTCTCTGGGGACTCTGATTTATAGGGGAGGCTCTCTGGGGACCCTGATTTAAGGGGGAGGGTCTCTGGGGACCCCGATTTAAGGGGGAGGCTCTCTGGGGACCCTCATTTAAGGGGAGGCTCTCTGGGGACCCTGATTTAAGGGGGAGGCTCTCTGGGGACCTTGATTTAAGGGGGAGGCTCTCTGGGGACCCTGATTTAAGGGGAGGCTCTCTGGGGACCCTGATTTAAGGGGGAGGCTCTCTGGGGACCCTGATTTAAGGGGGAGGGTCTCTGGGGACCCCGATTTAAGGGGGAGGCTCTCTGGGGACCCTAATGTAAGGGGGGCTCTCTGGGGACCCTGATGTAAGGGGGGCTCTCTGGGGATATATACACACACACACACATATATTATATACATGTGTATGTCCGCCCAAGTGTATGACTTTCTTTACTACGCTGCTATGGGCTCTAGCCCTAGATCTTTTGTAGACCTAGCAACGCCTCTGACCGGGATCCTTCATAATGCCTCCCCCAGTGCCTGAAACATGAGACTGTCAGGCCAGCACTTTCTGAACACCAAGAAAGTCAGCTGATAAGACTTTATTATCATGTATAATTTTATTTTATGGTGCGACTGGTGCAGATTTATTTTCTTTTGCATGAATAGTCAATTGTCAGTCCATCCCCAAGTTGCCCCGAGCTTTCCAGTATAAGAGGATAGTCCCCTCGGAAAGCGTTGTTTGGAAGCCTGAAATTATATTTCAACCAATATTATATAACAACATAAATAGCGCACCGGTCCTCAGAGACACCAAGCAGACTACCCGGAGTAAAAGGAGCGCAAATCATATTAATAAACCGGTCCCGTGGCAGCCATACTTGTCTGTCTGTTCATAATTAAAGCTGAACTCCAGGCTTTCCCTTCAGTCTTGCACGGTTGTAGCGGCTCCTCTCCTGGATTGAAATGGCTTCCTCTGATTTCACTGCACACTGTGAGCTTCTCACAATGTGCATTAGATGCTGCAGCAAGTCAGATAGAGCCACGCCTCATTTCCTGGACTGCTGTGCATCTTGGGAGTGACAAGAGCCTGTGGAGAGGAACTCAATGTAGTCCCCAGACAGACTAAGTGTGTATTACAGATTGGCAATGGATATACATGTGCACTGCCGAAAACTTAGTTTGTTTCGTCTATTCCTTTTCTTTTTTTTTTCGTTTTTCGGGTCATTCGGTATAATCGCAATTCGTAAATTTGTAAATTCGTAAATCCGTAAATTCGTAAATTTGAAAATCCAAAATAAGAAAGAAAATCCGAAAATTCAAAAGAATAACTAACTAATAATAACTTACTATTAAAATGTAGGTATTGGAATTTCCTTTCAAACTTGGCTGTTAGTGAACGTAACGAATACAAATTTATCCAAAGTTATGAATTATCCGAAATAATGAATGCTGCATCTAAACAAATGGAACGGAACTAATTAATAATAATAAATAATAATAATAAAAAGTTTTTATTATTATAACTATAAAACTAGAATAATATCATAATAATTAGAATTCAAAAATTCGTAAATTTGAAAACCCAAAATAAGAAAGAAAATTCGAAAGAATAACTAACTAATAATAACTAACTATTAAATTATAGGTTTTGGAATTTCCTTTCAAACTTGGCTGTTGGTGAACGTAACGAATACAAATTTATCCGAAGTTACAAATTATCCGAAATAACAAACGCCCCATCTAAACAAATGGAACGGAACAAATTAATAATAAATAATAGTAACAAAAACGTTTTTATTATTATTATTGTTATCTATTATTGTTAATTTGTTACGTTCCATTCATTTAGACACGGCATTCGTTATTTCGGATAGTTCGTAACTTCGTATAAATTTGTATTCTTTATGTTCACTAACAGCCAAGTTTGAAAGGAAATTCTAATACCTATAATTGAATAGTTAGTAATAGTTAAGTTATTATTAGTTAGTTATCATTTCAGATTTTAACATTTTCGCGTTTTTCGGATTTCGAATTACCGAATTTACGAATTTTTGAATTTACAAATATTCAAATTTACAAATATTCGGAAACATTTATTAAACAGGTTTTCGTTATTTTGGATATTTCCAAATGAACTAATTTGTCGAAATTTGTTAAAAAAATAATTCTGAACGAAACGAATTGTCTAGCAATGGAACTACACATCCCAGCACAGGGCTCTGTGGAGAGGAAAACGAAGGTTTGCTCCTGGTCTTGAGGCAGATGTGGTGAGGACATTGTGGGAGACGGACTGTACAGCTGGCTGTTGGCAGAAGAGGATGCAGAGAGGGATGCAGAGAGGACATCTCTTGGTACATGAGATCACCAATGTTGCTGATCAGTATTGGCACCTACTCCTTGGAGAGAATGCCACTGTCGCTGACTGCTGCTGCCACCTAATCGCTAACTTCGTTGGGCTGCCAATGGAAAAACAGATGGTCCTCACCCCAGGAATTTGCGTGAGGCCTCTGTCTAAACTCTACTGCACCCTAATAAAGAGGAAGAGTATCCTCCGGTTAATCTCTAAACCCTTGGCTTATTATCAGTGGTATATCCTCTTTGCTACTGGATATACACTATATTGTAAAAAGTATTGGGACGCCTGCCTTTACACACACACAAACTTTAATGACATCCCAGTCTTAGTCCGTAGGGTTCAGTATTGAGTTGGCTCCGCCCTTTTCAGCTATAACAGCTTCAACTCTTCTGGGAAAGCTGTCCACAAGGTTTAGGAGTGTGTCTATGGGAATGTTTGACTATTCTTCCAGAAGCACATTTGTGAGGTCAGGCACTGATGTTTGATGAGAAGGCCTATCTCCCAGTCTCCCAAAGGTGTTCTATCGGGTTGAGGTCAGGACTCTGTGCAGGCCAGTCAAGTTCCTCCACCCCAAACTCGCTCATCCATATCTTTATGGACCTTGCTTTGTGCACTGGTCCAAATCATTTCGTGGAGGGGGGGGATTATGGGGTGGGGTTGTTTCTCGGGGGTTGGGCTTGGCCCCTTAGTTCCAGTGAAGGGAACTCTTAAGACATCAGCATACCAAGACATTTTGAAGCCAGTGTCATTAGTACAGTGACCATGTATAGTATTAGCACTGATCACTGTATTAGTGTCACTGGTGATGTCAGTTAGTCAGTTCCCCCCCAGTGTCAGTTAGTGTCAGATTTTTTGCCCCACTATTGCAATTCCATTATAAGTTGCTGATCACCGCCATTAGTAATATAAATAAATAATCCATAGTTTCAACGCCATAGTTTGTAGACACTGTAACTTTCATGCAAACCAATCAATATACAGTGCCTTGAAAAAATATTCATACCCCTTGATATTTTCCACATTTTGTCATGTTACAACCAAAAACGTAAATGTATTTTATTGGGATTTTATGTGATAGACCAACACAAAGAGGCACATAATTGTGAAGAGGAAAGAAAATGCTAAATAATTTTTCAACATTTTTTTACAAATACTGTAAATATCTGAAAAGTGTGGCGTGCATTTGTATTAAAAAAAGATATAACAAAATAACAGCGCCACATATCAGTATGTGTATGAAATAATCTAAACGGACTGCAGGTTTTTTAATTATTGTTAATAACAATAAGAAATTAACTGGGTAAAAGAGAGATTAGCGCAAGTCCTCTACACCATACAAAATATTGCTGCTCAGTGAGGATATTATTTGACGAAACGTGCGTAGGGTGGGGCAGGGACACTGACAATGGTGATCTTTTGAAAATTAGCTGGGACAATTTTCATCACTAAAGTTTTTTTAATTTTTCACTTTTTTTTTGTCACATTTTGGGACACGATATGAATTTTTGAAAATATGAATTTTTGTATATATATACATTTTTTTGAGAGCCAATTTTGTGGTGATTTTGGACTATTATAGAAACACTAACATATGTTCACACTAGATATTTTTATATTATATCTTTTTGTATTCTTTGCATAGCATTTTTGCACAGTATTGGGATGTACTAATATTTTTGCACTTTATATTTGCATTTTTTTGCACAGTAGATATTTGCTTCTCAGTAGATTATTTGTTATGATATATTTATAGTATAGCACCAAATATTTTGTATGGTGTAGAGGACTTGCGCTAATCTCTCTTTTACCCAGTGCACTTGTATTCAGCACCCTTTACTCTGATACCCCTAACTAATATCTAATACAGGGGTCTTCAAACTACGGCCCTCCAGTTGTTCAGGAACTACAATTCCCATCATGCCTAGTCATATCTGTGAATGTCAGAGTTTTACAATGCCTCATGGGATGTGTAGTTCTACAACAGCTGGAGAGCCGTAGTTTGAAGATCCCTGATCTAATAGAACCAATTGCCTTCAGAAGTCACCTAATTAGTAAATAGAGACCAACTGTGTGTAATTTAATCTCAGTATAAATACAGCTTTTCTGTGAAGCCCTCAGAGGTTTGTTAGAAAACGTTAGTGAACAGCATCATGAAGGCCAAGGAACACATCAGACAGGTCAGGGATAAAGTTGTGGAGAAGTTTAAAGCAGGGTTAGGTTAAAAATGAAAAAAATATCCCAAGCTTTGAACATCTCACAGAGCTCTGTTCAATCGATCATCCCAAAATGGAAAGAGTATGGCACAACTGCAAACCTACCAAGACATGGCCGTCCACCTAAACTGACCGGCCCGGAAAGGCATTCATCAGAGAAGCAGCCAAGAGGCCCTTCTCTGGAGGAGCTGCAGAGATCCACAGCTCAGATCGGAGAATCTGTCCACAGGACAACTATTAGTCGTGCTCTCCACAAATATGGCCTTTATGGAAGAGTGACACAGAAGAAAGTCATTGTAGAAGGAAAGCCATAAGAAGTCCTGTTTGCAGTTTGCGGGAAGCCATGTGGGGGACACAGCAAACATGTGGAAGAAGGTGATCTGGTCAGATGAGACCAAACTTTAACGCTATGTGTGGTGGAAAACTAACACTGCACATCACCCTGAACACACCATCCCCACCGTGAAACATGGTGGTGTCAGCATCATGTGGTGGGGATGCTTTTCTTCAGCAGGGACAAGGAAGCTGGTCAGAGTTGATGGGAAGATGGATGGACCCAAATACAGGACAATCTTAGAAGAAAATCTGTTAAAGTCTGCAAAAGACTTGAGACTGGAAACTGGAGCACCTTCCAGCAGGACAATGACCCTAAACATACAACCAGAGCTACAATGGAATGGTTTAGATCAAAGCATATTCATGTGTTAGAATGGCCCAGTCACAGTCCAGACCTAAATCACATTGAGAATCTGTGACAAGACTTGAAAATTGCTGTTCACAGACGCTCTCCATCCAATCTGACGGAGCTTGAGATATTTTACAAAGAAGAATGGGCAAAAATGTCCCTCTCTAGATGTGCAAAGCTGGTAGAGACATCCCCAAAAAGACTTACAGCTGTAATTGTAGAGAAAGGGGGTTCTACAAAGTATTGACTCCGGGGGGGGCGCCATACAAATACCCCCCACACTTTTCACATATTTTTTTGTAAAATATTTTGAAAACCGTTTATCATTTTCCTTCCACTTCACAATTATGAGCCACTTTGTGTTGGTCTCTCACATAAAATCCCAATAAAATACATTTACATCTTTTGGTTGTAATATGACAAAATGTGGAAAATATCAAGGGGTATGAATATTTTTTCAAGACACTGTACACTTATTGGGATTTTTCTTTTACCAAAGACATGTAGCAGAATACATTTTGGCCAAAATTTATCAAGAAAATTGACTTCTGAAAATGTTTTTTTATTGAATATGTTTTATAGCAGAAAGTAATATATATATATATATATATATATATATATATATATATATATATATATATATATATATATATATATATATATATATATATATATATATATATATATATTTATATATATATATATATATATATATTTAAATATATATATATATATATATATATATATATATATATATATATATATATATATATATATATATATAATTTTTTTTTTCATTTATAAAATGTAAAAAAACAGCGGTGATCAAAAATCCTACCAAAAGAAAGCTTTATCTGTGTGAAAGAAATGATATACATTTCATTCGGGTGAAGCGTTGCATGACTGTGCAGTGCTGAATAGCAAAAAAATGGCCTGGTCATGAAGGGGGGTAAAACCTTTCAGGGCTGAAGTGGTTAAACATTTCATGAGGGGGGAAGAGAGGAACCAAGAAAGGCAAAATCTAAGCAGATGAAACTTTCAGGAAGCGTTGTGTAATCCAAACATGGCAATCGTTTTGTTTTTTTATTGTAGCATCGCATCTCTTTAATTCCAAATACACAACACAGCGCGGGGAGCACCCGAGGGACCTCTTCCTCAACCTGTAGGGCACTTGTTGTCTAGGTTCAATCTTTGAAATCTTGTCAGTTAGGAAGAAGAGCTCTCGCTGCCGAGTATCAAAGAACAATCTCTCTTTACAGGGAAAAAAAAAACAGATGATATGAAACAGAGAAATTCATGTTTTGTCACCTCGCTGAATCATCCAGGAAGAAGGGAGAGGCTGAGGACTGCACAGTCACTCCCTATACCGGGCTCTATCCATCTCTCTTCCTCTCCCCTCTCATTATCTTTGGCTCCTTGATCATAGAAATAAAAAAAAGATGGCGTAAGAAGCCCCCCATCACATCAGAGGCCTCCAATCATGTCAGAGGTCCCCCCAATCCCAACACGGCCCCCCTTCACATCAGAGCCCCCCCCCCCATCGCATCAGAGGTTCCCCCATCACAACAAAGCCCCCCTTTATATCAGAGGTCCCCATCACATCAGAAGCCCCCTATTGCATTAAAGGTCCCCCCATTACAAAAAATCCCCCCTTCACATCAAAGGTTCCCCCATCACAACAAAGCCCCCCCCCCTTTACATCAGAGGCCCGCCATCACATCAGATGCCCCCTATCACTTTAGAGGACCCCCATTACAGCAAATCTACCCTTCACATCAGAGGCCCCCCATCACATCAGAGGTCCCCCCATCACAACAAAGCCCCCCATCACATCAGAAGCCTTCAATCATGTCTGAAGTCTCCCATTACAACAAAGCCCCCCTTCACATCAGAGGCCCCAATCACACCAGAGGCCCCCCATCACAACAAAGCCCCCCATCACATCAGAGGTCCCCCCATCACAACAAAGCCCCCCATCACATCAGAAGCCTTCAATTATGTCCGAGGTCCCCCATTACAACAAAGCCCCCCCTTTACATCAGATGCCCCCCATCATATCAGAGGTCCTCCCCATCACAACAAATCCCCCCTTCACATCAGAGGCCCTCATCACATCAGAGATCGCCCCATCACAACAAAGCCCCCATGACATCAGAAGCCTCCAATCATGTCCGAGGTCCCCCATTACAACAAAGCCCCATCACATCAGAAGCCTCCAATCATGTCAGAGGTCCCCCATTACAACAAAGCCCCCCCTTTACATCAGTTCCCCCCCATCGCATCAGAGGCCCACATCACAACAAATCCCCCCTTCACATCAGAGGCTCCCATCACATCAGAGATCCTTCCCATCACAACAAAGCCCACCATCACATCAGAAGCCTCTAATCATGTCCGAGGTCCCCCATTACAACAAAGCCCCCATCACATCAGTGGCCCCCCATCGCATCAGAGGTCCCCCATCACAACAAATCCCCCCTTCACATCAGAGGCCCCCATCACATCAGAGATCCTTCCCATCACAACAAAGCCCCCCATCACATCTGAAGCCTCCAATCATGTCCGAGGTCCCCCATTACAACAAAGCCCCCCCTTCACATCAGAGGCCCCCCATCACATCAGAGGTCCTCCCAATCCCAACAAAGCCCCCCTTCACATCAGAGGTCCCCCCAATCCCAACAAAGCCCCCCCCTTTACATCAGAGGCCCCCCTTTACATCAGAGGTCCCCCCACCACATGCCTGCCACAAAGTTACAATGTTATAGTCTGATAACTGGGGGACAGAGAACTGAGGAAATGCTTCCTCCTGCCTGCAGCGGACTGATGACATCATCTCAGCCTAGGCCTAGTCACTGACGTGTATATGTAAATTGTGACATATCAGGAATTTATTTAAAGGTTACTGACAGGTCCACTTTTATTCTTCATGCTGATGACTGTTAGAACCATGTATGTGTCAGGTCACCTGTATCCAGGTGACAGATTCACCCGTTGGGGTAAGGCTGACTGCTGCGGATGGAACTCGGGGTGGTTCAGGAAGGCAGGTCGCCTGGAGCACCAACACGGATCCCACAGTGAGTTAGAGCATAGATTGCCCAGGGCGCGGAGTCTAAGAGCCAGCAGGTGTTCACCAGAGCCTCTAGTGGTGAGGATGGACTGTGCTGCAACTGGCTCCAGGTCGCGGCCCTCAGGGTCTCACAGCTCACGCTCACGATAGGCTACAGGAGGATGGAGAAGAAGCAGCAGCCCAGGACAGCAAGGAATAGTAAGGAGGTAGCCAAATGTCAGGGCGACTAGCAGACAAGGATAACAGAGAACACGCCAAAAGTCAGGGTCACAGGCAAATAGGGATAGTCAGGAACACGCAAAGATCGGTAACAGAGACAGAGACAAACTTAGAGCAAACAGGAAGCCAAACACACAATATTGCACGGCAAGGCAGGCTTGGAGAATACGGTGTTAAATAGTGGTTCCTGTTGATTCAACCCTGATGATTCGTTTTTCTTATAGATATGCACCTGTTTCTACATACAACAAGCCCCTGAAGAAAGGATCAATTCCTGAAACGCGTCGGGCTTTCTTTTCTTTTTTCCTAGGAGAGATCAAACTGTATTTGTACACTGACATTTGTATTCTCTTAGGAGACCATAAGTGTTGTCATTCTGTATTTTGACATCCCCCTTTTTTTTTTCTATGTTATTGTTGTCAGTAATGAGTCAGCTGCAACATTTTTATGCACTGACTTTTTAATCATTGACTAAATAAATAAAATATATCAATTTTAATATTTACTGTTTCCTTTATGATATTTTGTTGCCTTTAAAGTCACAACCTCCCTATGGGGGACCCCCAATATGCCCTTTATACTGTAAAGCGCTGCGCAAACTGCTGGCACCATATGAATCCTGTATAATAATAACAATAATAATAATATGTATCCATTAACAAAATTGAATGTAATGTTGCTGACGGGTTCACTTCAATTCTTTTAAATCCAAAACTGGTTCATATCTGCTTTAGTCTGTACATTCCATACAATGCTAACATGTATGGCAGGAGAGATAAAAAGACAGCATACAGAGTTCAGGCTAGGGTTGGCACCTGACCAGGATTCACCCGGACAGTTCGCGTTTGGAATCATGTGCCCGGGTTTTAGACTGAAACCCGGACACATTATTTAGACTGGACTATGGCTTCCCAGCAGGGTTGCTGGCTGCAGTTGTCTAAGCTGAGATTGTCTGTTACACTCTCTTTCATGCTGCACAAAGCCAACACTAACAATCCCCCCCCCCCCCTCAAACACACAGACGGGAGAGGAGAGAGGGCTCGATCTGCACCACTTCCCCCACCCCTACCCCTCTATGTCTGCCCACCCTCCAATCCCCAGGGCTGTGCCTCAGAAAAGGAAAGTTGGGGCTGGAAATTTGAGGTCTAGCAGCCTCAGATACATCTGGATGAGAGGTGCTGACTGCCAAGGGGTGAGTGAGCTCACCATCCATCCCTGTCTGTGACTGAAGTTTCCCCCCTTCTCTCTCCTGCCTCCGAGTGAGTACACTAAGGCAAATCAGGGTTCTCAGAGCACCCCTTACATCAGAGTTCCCCTTTACACCAGAGGCCACACTGTTCCCCTTTACATCAGAGTCCTCTTCGTACATCAGAGTTCTCAGTGTTCCCCCTTAAATCAGGGTTCCCAGAGCATCCCTTATGTCAGGGTCCCCAGAGTTCTCTCTTACATCAGAGACTGCAAAGTCCCCCCTCACAGTGAAAGGGAACTCTGCGAGTTCAGATGTAAAAGGGGAACTCTGTGGATTCTGATGTAAAGGGGAACTCTGTGGATTCTGATGTAAAGGGGAACTCTGTGGATTCTGATGTAAAGGGGAACTCTGTGGATTCTGATGTAAAGGGGAACTCTGTGGACTCTGATGTAAAGGGGAACTCTGTGGATTCTGATGTAAAGGGGAACTCTGTGGATTCTGATGTAAAGGGGAACTCTGTGGACTCTGATGTAAAGGGGAACTCTTGTTATTAACTTCATATGATTAGAAATGTTATTTAATAGCAAAATATATGTATAGTTTCTACTATAAACAAAATTGCCGTGCGCCACTAAAGTGTTCAGGTTTGACTTGGTGGTTTCAAAAGGTGGCAACCCTACTTAAGGCATGAGTCCGGAGCCGAGGATGTGACACCTAGATAGTTATTGTAGTATAAGAAAATAGGATTGCATCAATCAGGGCAAAATTGCCATACAATTATGTATATAGAGTATACAGTATACATGTGTATATATATATATATATATATATATATATAGATAGAGTTATTTTCTTAGAAAGCATTTCCTTTTGAATAGGTGCAGCACTTCTTTGCATAATAAGCACGTTTGATAACTAGTCTGAATTACGCCTGTGTCACCTACAACTTGGTTTACAAATAATCCTAATTGCACCTTATCCTAAGCCTTTTCCACTTCTCGTGCCGCATGGTTCTGACACGCAGGTCCTGACGGGGAGATGTTGCTTTGGTACAAAGCGCACACCTTCCAGAAGTGCTTGTCAGGACCTGTTTAATTGGGGGGAAGACGGCGCTTTCTCTGTAGCTTTGAGCAGCCGCGATTCCCAATTAGGATGCCAAGGTGAGCTGCAATGTCAGCCTGGATGCTGTCAGGGAATGTAAAGTGGATCTGCCATAGCAAGTTAAAGTTTTCTAATGGAAAACAACATGTTGTTTTATAGTTACGCTTGAGGATGCTACTTTAAATATACAGTCGATACAGATAGGTGAACAAGGCAGGGCTGGTACAGAGGCAGAGGAGGTGATTGGGAAGATGCATATGGGGCAGCATCCGCGCCGTCTGTAATTTCGGGGGACTTGGCTGTCATTTTGAGAGCTTGGCCCAACTCTGTGTATGAGGAGCGCTGTGACTGCAGCACCCGTAATAATGAGGACTGCAATCAGCAATTGCAGGCTTCATTCAGGAGTACCTTCTACCTGCATATTGCAGGGTGCCTGAACCACAAGACTGGCTGAATAGAACTACTACTTCTTTTTGCACTTAAAACAGTCCACCAATGTATGTATAGACATGAGATGGCAAACATTTGTGAACACCCGAGTATCACATCTACTGTATGTGATCTTGTTAGACATACCACTCCAAGACCATGGCCATTAATATAGAGTTGGCTTCCTTTGCAGCTATAACAGACTTCACTTTTCTGGGAAGGCTTTATACAAGATTATGGGAGGGGTCGGTGGAAATTTTTGCCCATTAGTGAGAGTATGTACTGATGTTGGATGAGAAGACCTAGCTAGGGTTGCCATATCATCCCTTTAATCCAGGACACATATTAATTACACAGGTTCTGAGGCTGATTTAATGCAGATAAGGCACCAAGTGAGTTTAATTGCCACCTTAATCAGTCACAGAACCTGTGTAATTAATGTGTGTCCTGGATTAAAGAGATGATGTGGCAACCCTAGACTTGGCTCGTATGTCGGGCCCCATGTTGGATACCAAAATAAAAAAAAAAAAGATCTGACTTGCAGTTGACTTTCCAATGCATCCTAAAGGTTCTCAGTAGGGTTGAGGTCAGGGCTCTGGGCAGGCCACTTGGATTCTTCCACACCATACTGGTCTAACCATGTATTTATGGAGCTGGTTTTGTACAAAGGGGCACGAGGTCAGGCAGGGCACTCCCTTTCCCCCTTTCCCCCTTGGCCACCCAACAACATAGCTAGAAAGGAGATGACTGCTTGATAATCAGCACTTGTCTTGGCTTCCTTTGCAGATATAACAGCCTTCACCCTTCTGGGAAGGCTTTATGCAAGATTATGGGAGGTGTTTTTTTTTTTTGCCCATTAGTGAGATTAGGTGCTGATGTTGGATGGGAAGACCTGGCTCGTATGTCGGACCCCATGTTGGACACCAAAAAAAAAAAAAAAATCTGGCTTGCAGTTGACTTTCCAACTCATCCTAAAGGGGCTCAGTAGGGTTGAGGTCAGGGCTCTGGGCAGGCCACTTGGGTTCTTCGACACCCTACTGGTCAAACCATGTATTTATGGAAATGGTTTTGTACAAAGGGGCACGAGGTCCGGCAGGGCTCTCCCTTTCCCCCGTAGCCATCCTCATAGCTAGAAAGGAGATGACTGCTTGATAATCAGCACTTGTCTTGGTTCCAAGCACTTGACCAAGACAAATGGCGGCAAGAGAAATGCAGAAGGATGAGAGGCTGACACACCCTCCCCTGTCAACATTCCTCTTGCTGCCACTTGTCTTAGGCAAGTGCTTGGAGCCAAGACAAGTGCTGGTTTTTGAATCCTTGCTGGCTACGTTGTTGAACAGCCTTGGAGGATGGGCCCTGTCTGAATTTGTAGCTATGTTTACAGAGCACATGGGAACGTGGGACAAGGTCCTACATTAACTTTGTTCCCTGAGGGACAGAACACTAATAAAAAAATTGAAGCGAGATTTCCTATTTGAGCTGATAGCTTTTAGGTGTTTAGTTAAAAATATTGCATTAGCTTCTTTTTAGCTTTACCAGTTACATGGCTTTGCTTATTCCTCAGCCAGTGAACGCATTCAGCCTTTAATAAGGCATTGCAGACATCGTTCAGGAACCCCCCACAGAAAGCAGCTAGCCTGGGGAAAATTGATTTCTGATTGGCTGCTGGGTGTTAGTGCACATTAACAAGTGCTCTTTGCTTATTAAATAATCTTGATTTTCTGTTCAGGTCTATCTGCCACCAGGAGGTCGAGCACGCTGAATATTTGAGCGTTTCCATGTAAATTCTTCTGATTAGTCCTTACCTCCCTACCTCCTTGCTCATTTTATTTTTATTTCTTGAGATCACTAGTTGTAACCCAGTTCAGCGATACCTAATTTCATGCTGTGTTAATATCCACCTACGCAGCATGCTGGCAAAATACCAGAGCGCACGTTTCTATTTTCTGAAATTCATCAAAATAAAGCTCGTCCCTCCCTCCGGTGAGCGGCAACTTCACATCGCACATGCCTCGGAAACTTTCATCTCTACCCTTTGATAGGCGGCTGAATAACGAGCAGTTCTGGCACAATTCCCTAGTGACCCGGGAGCTCAATCGCACCTGGTGCGCGGGTCTGTAGAGATGAGCGAACGTCTGAAAAGTTTGATCAGTCTTGTGGACTTTTTGAACCCAAAGTCCTGTTGAAGTCAACGGATATCCAAACCAGGCTCAAAAAAAAAGTGTTTGTCATGGAGGAGCAAACGATGCGAAAAAGGTACACAAGGTTCTAGGAAGGTTCTGACAGCCCAATGAGCTGATGATGCCAAAAAACAGCCTGAGGTACTTCCATCCCTAACAGGAATACTAAGATAGAAGGGTTGGCATGTGGTGGCACTGGCAGTCAAACTAATAAAGATTCGGCAAAAGCAGAAGTAGATATGAGGCAGAAATAACCTTTGGAGCAGTCTTCAGTCCCTTTCTCCCAAAAGACTTTTGGGAATCCAAGCTACCAAAAAAAACACCAAAATTTGAAGTCAACAAGGCCATCCCAATTCACAAATTTCAGTCTGTGGGCATCTGACCAGGAGCACTCACAGCATATAACAGCAATGTGAAGCGGAGAAGGTCTCAGATGTGCTGACAGAAACTGACTGGAGGTGTAGAATGCAACCTGGCCGGTCCATACCCAAATAGAGAGGTTTCCAAGAAGAATGGCATGTCCCTATCCTTTCCCTACTCATCTGGAACCTCTCCCTGCTGCTAATTACAGAATGACCTATCCCTATTATACCCACACGTGAAATGTGTGCCAAGCCTGGGAGTCAGGGCCTTAAATAGGCTCTGCCTGGACTAAAATAGCTGCTAGAGTCACATGGGGCGGCAGCATCCAACCAGATAGCTTCCCCAGTGGCCCAAGAAACCATAGAGGACGCACGCTCCTCTTGACCTCCTCTCCACTGGCAAAGCAGCTGTGGTTGAGCGCCCTCTGCAGTGGAGAAAGTAGACTGCATCTGACTACAAGTCCAAATATAATGTCATCCGAATTTTGGATCAAAGCTGAAATGGAAAGGAAAATGCACCCTTGCAGTAGGGCTGTCCTATATTGCAAGGGTTAAATGCTTGTTTAGGTCTGTGAGCTTTTACTTACCTAATCCTCTGCTCTGGTGGTCAAAGGTCCACTGACATCATCAAGTCCAATGCAGAGCCTATAATCCTGCATTTTAAGTAAGGACGTCAAAGGGCAGTCCATGCTGGAGCCCAGAGTCTCTGTTGCATGTTTCCACATAACCAACTACCCCTTTCACACGTCCGTAGGTTCCTGTCTAATAACTCTAGAAGGTTACAGGAGCTGACCCGAACAAGACCATAATAACCAGGCCTGTAGCCTGACTGTTATGGTGCCCCCCGGCAGGTGATGCAGGCTCACCCAAGGCATGGAGTCTAAGTGACAGTTGGTCTTTACCAAAGCTTTTGATGGTGGAGATGAGCCAGGAAACCTAGTGGTCCTGGGTTTCTTTGCTGCAAACTAGCATCAGATCCCGGCCCTCAAGATCGCCCCACCAAGAAGGGTGGCTGGAATGGAAAGGCTACGGTGTAAAGACTATTGACAGGGCTGCAGCCAAGAAACAGGTTAGGTTAGAGGTTTTGGCAGGTGGTAGGCAAAGGATCAGTGTCAGGTTCAGGCAAAGGGAGAGGCAGGCAAGAGAGCAGTCAGGTCAATCCAAGTTGGCAACAGATACCCAACTAACAGACAGGTATTATGGTAGTTTAACTCTGGAGTATCTAGTAATAAGACACAGTATCAGCCACTTCAAATGCTGGTGCTTAAAGAGGTTGTATACCCATTTTTTTAATTTTTACCTACAGGTAAGCCTATAATAAGGCCTATAATAAGGCTTACCTGTAGGTAAAATGAATATTTCCTAAACCTGAGGAGATATTTACTTTGCATGCAGCCGCTGACGTCAGCGGCACATGCGCTGTGAATGCCCGGCTAAAGGTCCGGCAGACGCTGCCGGACCTTGCCGGGGGGATGACTCCGGCACGCATTTGCGGAAGTGACGTCATTGGGGCTCCGCCCACTCACAGCGCCAGAGCCGCGAGCCCGGAAGACACGCCAAAGACAAAATGTCAGCTCCCTTGGCGTGGACCAGCCTGCGATACGGGGGCCTCGTTCTAAGGTTAGTATTTCATAATGAGCTAGTATGCATTTGCCTTACAGGTTTTTTTTAACATTTTTTTTCTTTTTCTGCGGGTATACTACCACTTTAAAGCCCAACTCTGGGAAATCTAAAAATTCTCCCTCGCAGTGGGTTAATGGTTCATTTATGTCTAGGGGCTGCGAAAAGTCCTACTTACCTGGTCCTCCACCCCTCTGACAGATGGTGCAGTTCCAGCTTGGTTTTAGAGAAGGGTCGGGATTTCTTTTACCACCTTTCTCCCAGTGAGGGGCAACCTTTTGAAAAGAATAAGCCGCCCTACATGGAGGTGCACAGGAACACGTGTAAAGCACATGTGCGCACCCGCTTACACAGTAATGTAATCCAAGCCTTACCTGGAAAGTCCCTTGCTTTCAAAAAGGTTTCCTCTCATTTCCGATTGTGTCTGTAGGACAGGAAACAAGGAGAAATCTCTTTCTTAGGTTAGGTTCATAATAGCCCATGTTCTGAAAACCAACCTCCCAAATGCCTGTTTTTTTTTTTTTTTTTTATTATTACAATGGGGCTAATGAACTGCAAATGCAGGTCAAACATTTGGTATCGGCATGGCCCCATTGGGTTGAGTGGCTGAGTTGGACCACAACCACAGCATGTTAAAAGAAGAGATCTGACAGGGAACACTATCCATAAGTGTGCCACATCCCAATAAATCATAAACGGGAGAGGAGGGGATTCCCCTAAAGTGGGATTTTAAAGCCACTACCACAATAAGGATAAAGTATGTAAAAATATATAATTTTATTTACAAAGAAGCAAATACATATAGTACTAATACAAATGAACATCAATATGGATACAATAAAAAACAGTCAATGAAGGTAAGAAGATCTCCCTGAACCGACGCGTTTCAGAAATTCTTTCCTTCATCAGGGTTCATACAGAGAAAATTACATTTATAATTCATTGACAATACATAGGTATCCATATTATTAAAAATAGAAATAGTGCAGCTTCACGTCTGGCTCCCCACAAGCATCCACTCAAGGATCTAATTAGAACCTCTGGGCTGTATGGAAAAATTGCCCAAGGGGGGGAATGACCCAAAGTGGCACTGAAAAACGCTGTATCCTGAGCCCAGGTGCAGCGCCTGTGTGTATGCTGGGGTCCAAAATGTAAGAGACCTAGACGCAAAAATGCAGATATATACCGGTGGGTAGTCTGGTATGTATGAACACTGGTAAGTAGTTTCAAAACCAGGGCAGTTTTTAACACATCTTGTTATCTCCTGACCGAACCGTCCTTACCCCAACCTTGTTAACAGAGTCCTCTGTTGTCTATTTTTACCATCCCAGCCGCCCATGTGAATGAGGCCTAAGCAGGGGCGGACTGACCATTCGGGCACTGCCCGAGGGCCCCATGCCACTAAGGGGCCCGATCAGGGTTGCCAGCCTCAATAAAACCAGGGACAGTATGTAAAAATCTGTGTTTTTTAAACTCCCAAGATTATAGCTGCCCCGCCTCTCCAGTACCTTTTCAGTGTGTGTATGTGTATTCTGTGTGTGTATACTGTGTGTGTATACTGTGTGTGTATATTGTGTGTCTGTGTGTGTATACTGTGTGGCCCCATAATCTATTGCCTGGGGGCCCCATAATCTCCTATTGCCTGGGGGCCCCATAATCTTCTCCTATTGCCCGGGGGCCCCATAATCTCCTATTACCTGGGGGCCCCATGAGTTGTCAGTCCGCCCCTGGGCCTAAGGTATAAAAAAAAAATTCTTGTATTTAGTTATACTTGTAGTAAGGTGCATTGGGAGCAGAGAGTTAATTCCAATCAAGGGAGTACTTATTAAATAACGTGGCAGTGAGCGGGAACATTCCGCGTACAATATCAGGCAGACAAAGAAATACACATTGTATAGAAAACAGGTTACATTATAAAACATTCAATGCACTCCTGGTCGCAAATTACCCGTAACATAATTGGATAATTGTTATCAGCGAATGTGCAAATGACACAGTGTGCAGCAAAAACTCCCTCCCCATAATGGATACATCCTGACTAGACCAACGCCATCGAGATGTTTTTTAGATAATTTAAAAGGGAGTGGTAAAGGGGGATGCCACTGAAAACAAGTAGTAAAAGCTGAACTCCAGGAGTATAAATATATTCTTCGCTAGATATAGGGGATATAGAATAGAATCAAATAGAATAGAACAGAACAGCTATAGCCATCTTCCAAAATTTTAATTTTGTAAAAACGGCTATATTCATTCTATTTTATTCTATTCAATTATCCTTTTATTTTCTATTCTATTCTGTTTTATTCTATCCTATTCTTGTAGATTCTATTTTGATAATTTTTTTTGTCTATTATTTTCTATTTTATTCTATTGTATCCTTTTCTATTCTAAGCTATAAAGCTTTTATACCTCACTGTATTTATTTCAGTATGTTTCCATTTCAAGTTTGAATTAATTTTCAATTCAAATACATTTCGAATTGATTTGAAAATAACAAATATTCTAAACATATCCAAATATACAAAACAAATTCTGAAAACGAATATGATGAAACAAGTTTATTAACTTAAACTAATCCGAAAATGATCTCAGGGTAACAAAAGCTTACACACACCACATTGCGGTACACCAGCGGGTGTGATGATATCATAGGCCGCTAGCCCCTCCCTACGCGTTTCATCTATGCAAGGGACATCCTCAGGGGACATAAAGAAGAATGCTAGCGGCCTATGACATCATCAGGCCCACATTGGGGAAGTCCAGCCCACAGGGGCGACACGCGTGCGGGAGGACTCCGTGATGTCATTGCAGCCACCTTCTCTGTTTCGATGAGATGTTTGATGTACGCTCTGCATCCCAGCACTGGGTTATCAGAGCTCTGTTTGTGAGTAACTTTTTTACATGATTAAGGGATGTTTTTAGTCAATCAGAGAGCACTATGTACTTTTTATTGATTTTTCATGGGCACCACATTCCTAGCTACTGCTTTTTGAGAGTGTCATTCTGCTGCTGCTGCGAAGGGGCTGGATTTCGATTCTGGGATCCCTTAGAGGCAAATTTCATCCTTAATTACCCTTGTGGGAAAAGCTTGATTGACCAACTGTTAATTCAGAGGTCTGCAGTTTGAGGTGAGCGGCCTGTATATACGGTGGTGAGGGACCTGTATATACGGTGGTGAGCGACCTGTATATACGGTGGTGGAGGCACTAATAGGGACGCACGTAGAGGATATGTTTTCCGAGCACCGTGATCAATACTGAGGAGAATTTATCCACCCCTTTTGGTGTTATCTTTCTACGTCATCTTTTGCTCTTATACTATATCACACCTCCCAACTTTTTGAGATGGTAAAGAGGGACACCTATTAGCAAAAGTATGTAGACATAGGACACACCCCCTGCCACACCCCCTTAAAGGAGAATTATACAAAAAATATTAGTTAAATCCACAAGTGCTTTCTTTTTTCCACTACTATTCCTTTATATTGGCTTTTGACATTTACAAATGCAGCAATTTAGAATTTGGATGAAAGGTTTAGCACTGGGAAACACTTTTTGAAAGATAAATAGTGCATTTTATATACAACTATATAGATCAGAGCAAAATGAGGGACAAATGAGGGGGAAAGAGGGACAGAGGGACTTTGTTTCAAATCAGGGATAGTCCCTCGAAATCAGGGACAGTTGGGAGCTATACTATATGAACTGGGACTATATGTATTGCTCTCTGAAACATTGCATTGCACATTTTCTGGCTAAACTGATAGCAGCCCAGGAGAGACTCTATTGGGTACAGCTGCAAGTTTGAAGACGGATTGGTTACTGCTGTAGCTAAGAAGGAAGCCCACCCCTAACAACAAAAACAAGGAAGGACAGGATTGGATAGCAGCCTAGGAGAGTTGTGATTGGGGGGGGAGAGGAGGACACAGGAGGAAGAGACAGACTGGTATTGTGGCAGCCTGACAGGGGAAAGTGTCCCATGTGCTTGTCTCCTGAGCACTTCCAGAGCCTGTGAGGGGAGTTTGCAGCGTGTTCTGCCCTTTTCTCGCCTGATTACCGAAGATGTGCTAACAGTGCAGTGAAATCTAGAGATGAATTCCACTACTGCAGCAATCATCATCATCGTCCTGTTTGGAGAATCCTGCGGCCTGTGTTGCTCCCATCGCCATTCAGTCGACTGAGACAGCGATCAATCTACCAATTGCTGGAAGGAAGATATATCAAGTGCACACACCTCCCAACTTTTTGAGATGGGAATGAGGGACAATTATCAGAAAAAAGTATGCAGGCATAGGAGACACCCCTTGCCACGCCCTCTTAAAGGAGAATTGTACAAAAAAAAACAAGATTGGTTAAACCCAGTGCTTTTTTTTTTACCACTACTATTCCTTTATATCGGCTTTTGGAATTTACAAATGCAGCAATTTAGAAATCAGATGAAAGGTTTAGCACTGGGAAACACTTTTTGACAGATAAAAAGTGCATTTTATATACAACTATATAGATCAGACCAAAATGAGGGACTAATGAGGAGGAATGAGGGACAGAGGGACATTGCTCCAAATCAGGGACAGTCCCTCCAAATCAGGGACAGTCCCTCGAAGTCAGGGACAGTTGGGAGCTATGCAAGTGCATCTAATGGTGAGGGATCTTCTGCCATCCTTATGTGTGTGGATCTTGCTTAATCCTGCTAGGTCCTATTTTACCGCTAATGCAGCTCTATCTGAAGGTGGATCACCACATCGGTTATTCTTTGTTACCCTGTGACACTTTGCGAAGATACCCCTTTCCATTCTGTGGATTACAAATATTGCTTCACAAAAGTCTGAGTACGCAAACACAAGGGCCCCAACGCTGGCAGACTCTGTGTGTGTGCAAAAAATTCCCACTGGCCAGTGGTTAGCTAGAACTTACAAGACCTAGATAGGCTCTTATAGTCAGTAATATCACTTTTTGGTAATTGTTGAACATTATTTTTGTATTGTGCAACTGACAGTCTCGTTCACCACTCGCTCTGTGCATTTCAGGCAAGGCCTTTCACTGGCGGTTGACCACTTCCGGACCGCCGCAAGCCGATATATGTCCTAACTTTGAAGAGGCATATCCTTGTTATGGCAGTAGATAGCTGCCATAACCCCGGTACCCTCTTCTTCAGCGGGCAGTGCGGTTTCTGATAATAGTGGTCTCTGCGGCGGATTTGCAGCGAGATCACTTTTATCGGCGGCGGGAGAGGGCCCCACCCCTCCTGCCGCGATCCGGTGCCCTCCGCCGCTTACCGGAGCCGTCGCTAGCGGCGGAGGCGATCGGATCCTTCTTCCTGCTAGGCATGGAGACGAGTGAGGGTAAGATGGCCCCCCCACCCGTCTCTATACCATTGCAGGGCGGAAACGACATCAAAACGTCACTTCCGCCCATATCTCTTAAAGGGCCATTTTAATTTTTTTTTTTCCAAATGACTTTTTTTTTTTTTTTTTTATTGCATTTTTAGTGTAAATATGAGATGTGAGGTCTTTTTTGACCCCCAGATCTCATATTTAAGAGGTCCTGTCATGCTTTTTTTCTATTACAAGGGATGTTTACATAAAAGTGACACTTTTTTTTTTTTTTTAAAGAACAGTGTAAAAATAAAAAGTAAAAGGTAAAATAAATAAGAAACAAAAAAATTAAACGCTCCCCGTCCCGCCGAGCTCACGCATATGAAAACGGTGTTCAAACTACACATGTGAGGTATCGCCGCGATCGGTAGAGTGAGAGCAATAATTCTAGACATACACCTCCTCTGTAACTCAAAACATGCAACCTGTAGAATTTTTTAAAAGTCACCTATGGAGATTTTTAAGGGTAAAAGTTTGTCGCCATTCCACGAGCGGGCGCAATTTTGAAGCGTGACATGTTGTGTATCAATTTACTCGGCGTAACATTATCTTTCACAATATAAAAAAAAAAAAATTGGGTTAACCTTACCGTTGTCTTATTTTTTAATTTAAAAAAGTGTATTATTCTGCGCAAATACGGTGTGACAGAAAGTATTAAAATGACCGCCATTTTATTCTCTAGGGTGTTAGGAAAAAAAATGTATAATGTTTGGGGGTTCTAAGTAATTTTCTAGCAAAAAAAAAAACAGTTTTTAACTTGTAAATAACTAATCTCAGAAAGAGGCCGGTCCTTAAGTGGTTAAAGTGAACGAACACCAATCCTGTTTTAATTTACTGAGAAATTGTATTATATCATTGCATTTAATATTGGTATTCTGTTAATCAGTTTATCTCTTTTCCGGGCTTATTGCTAGCTTTAATAAATCCCAGCTAAAAGTTTAAACGGTGTACTGGTGTTACTTGGATCCAGGTGAGGGTGAGCCATCACTGGTGTGGGACAGAAGACCCGTATATTACAGCGGCCCTTCCAGTGGTAGCGCTACATATACATATGGCTCTCCTTTGCTAGATATCATTTTAACTAGTTTTTAGTGTTATTATTTTGTTTTAGCACTGCACTGTTTTTTCTTTTAGAGCTCCATTCTGACAGGGGGGTAGGGGGGAAGCCATCACTTCCCTTAGTAAAAGCAGCACACTGTTTACTCAAAAACACTGGATTTAACCTTTTTATCGCCCTAGACGTTTAAACCCTTCCCAGCCAGTGTCATTAGTACAGTGACAGTGCATATTTTTAGCACTACCACTGTATTTGTGTCACTGGTTCCCACAAAGTGTCAAAAGTGTCAGTGTCCGATTGTCTCCCGCAATATCACAGTTGCGCTATAAGTCGCTGATCGCCGCCATTACTAGTATAAAGAATAAATATTCCAGTATATATACACCATAGTTTGTAGACAGTATAACTTTTGCGCAAACCAACCAATATACGCTTATTAGGATTTCACAAAAAATATGTAGCAGAATACATATTGGCCTAAATTTATGAAGAAATTTGTTTTTTTTATTTAATATGTTTTGTAGCAGAAAGAGAATTTTTTTTTTCTATTTCAAAATACAATTTTTTTGTTTATAGCGCAAAAAATAAAAACCACAGGGGTGAACAAATACCACCAAAAGAAAGCTCCATTTGTGGTAAAAATTATATACCGTAAATTTTATTTGGGTACAGTGTTGCATGACCGTGCAATTTTCAGTTAAAGTAACGCAGTGCCATATCGCAAAAAATGGCCTGGTCATGAAGGGGGGTAAATCTTTCAGAGGTCAAGTGGATATAGAGGAATCAGGACCTCCTTCCTCCTGCTGGTGACCCCTCTAGTGATATAAAGATCTATATAGAGGAATCAGGACCTTCTTCCTCCTGCTGGTGACCCCTTTAGTGATATAAAGATCTATATAGATGTATCAGGACCTCCTTCCTCCTGCTGGTGATCCCTCTAGTGATATAAAGATCTATATAGAGGAATCAGGACCTCCTTCCTCCTGCTGGTGACCCCTCTAGTGATATAAAGATCTATATAGAGGAATCAGGACCTCCTTCCTCCTGCTGGTGATCCCTCTAGTGATATAAAGATCTATATAGGGGAATCAGGACCTCCTTCCTCCTGCTGGTGATCCCTCTAATGATATAAAGATCTATATAGAGGAATCAGGACCCCCTTCCTCCTGCTGGTGATCCCTCTAATGATATAAAGATCTATATAGAGGAATCAGGACCCCCTTCCTCCTGCTGGTGACCCCTCTAGTGATATCAGGATCTATATAGAGGGATCAGGACCTCCTTCCTATTGCTGGTGACCCCTCTAGTGATATAAAGATCTATATAGAGGAATCAGGACCTCCTTCCTCCTGCTGGTGACCCCTTTAGTGATATAAAGATCTATATAGAGGAATCAGGACCTCCTTCCTCCTGCCGGTGACCCCTCTAGTGATATAAAGATCTATATAGAGGAATCAGGACCTCCTTCCTCCTGCTGGTGACCCCTCTAGTGATATAAAGATCTATATAGAGGAATCAGGACCCCCTTCCTTCTGCTGGTGATCCCTCTAGTGATATAAAGATCTATATAGAGGAATCAGGACCTCCATCCTCCTGCTGGTGATCCCTCTAGTGATATAAAGATCTATATAGAGGAATCAGGACCTCCTTCCTCCTGCTGGTGATCCCTCTAGTGATATAAAGATCTATATAGAGGAATCAGGACCTCCTTCCTCCTGCTGGTGACCCCTCTAGTGATATAAAGATCTATATAGAGGAATCAGGACCTCCTTCCTCCTGCTGGTGATCCCTCTAGTGATATAAAGATCTATACAGAGGAATCAGGACCTCCTTCCTCCTGCTGGTGATCCCTCTAGTGATATAAAGATCTATAGAGAGGAATCAGGACCTCCTTCCTCCTGCTGGTGATCCCTCTAGTGATATAAAGATCTATATAGAGGAATCAGGACCTCCTTCCTCCTGCTTGTAGTCCCTCTAGTGATATAATGATTTCTACGGGGGACCTATGGCACCTGAATCCATAACTCCGCACAAGGCAGCTGTGATGGCAACAGGATGTAATTGGAAGAGATGGGCTTTGTTGGGATTGAATGCTGAGTGACCTCACACAATACAGTATAGCTATGGAAAGAATAATGTATGATGGTAACCCCATAGTCACCTTTAAATCTTGCTGTAGTATTGATCAGAACAGTAGAATTATTTTTTTTCTGTGATGTGAAGTTTCCGAGCTCCCTTTTCATCCGCCTCGGCATGACTCCTCCATTCTGTTCCAACTGTACTTTTCTTTTCTTCGCGACTTTGTTAATTACAATACCCACTGCCTTTAATTAAATCTACCCTGAACTCGCTCAGCTCAAACGGCTCACAATGTACCCCTGCAGGAGAGCGCTGTGCAGCAAATCGGAGGAAAATAGGCCGTTGGGAAGGTGATGCTAACTGACGGCGCTATTGAAAAGTCTCCTGAGCGCGGTTCCTGCACCGACATTGTGCTGTAATTACAGCAATTGTGTTGTTTTCGAGGCGCTGCGTTGTTTTAGTGAAGTTGACTCTGATTATGTTTTATCATCGAAATCTAGAGCAAAACTCGGAAAATGGCTGATGTTGGAGGTGTAAAATAGGATCGTTTTGGATGCGTTGTTTGCAAACTGTCAGTCGGGTTCCAGGGAATGCCATCATCATTTATTGGCGTTGCCTGCAACTCCCTTCCCCAGAAATGTTTGTTTAAAACCCAGTTAAAGTCATTTCATCTCTTTAGAGTCCTATAATCCTGAATTTTTCAAGAAGATGCCTTAAAGTGCCACTAAACCCACATCATATAAACGATAATAAATGGTGTATTCCATGCTGATCATACTCAGTCACTATGAGATTTGTTCTACAAAGAACCTGGTTGATCCCGCAGCTCTCTAGCTCCCCCTTCTGTCTATGTCCCCAGTGCATCTAGGGATTTTGCAGCTCTGGTGGCAGCTCTGCACATGCTCAGTTTTCAGTGAGTTTCTATGCTGAGCATTTCCTGCCTATCCCATCTGAGGAGCCCGTGTGACTATAGAGTCACACATGTGGGCGTATACACAGTGGTAAGTGACAGCCCACTCCCTCCTCCTCCATGCCCACTAACCTGCTAAACACAATGGGGGGGGGGGCGGGATATTACATGTAGATTAATAGAGGCTTCACCTCCCTCTTATTCTAAGACACAGGCTGGAGGGGACTGACAGCCTGTGACTGGCAGAAATCCGCCCACACCGTGTTATTTCCAAAAAATAATAAAGATTTAATTTCAAATATATATTTGTATGACAATTTAAAGCAGTTTAATGATATTATCTATTTATTTTTACTCTATATTTCAAAGGCTGTTTTTTTTTAAAATTTTGAACATGTGACCCGCAGCAAACGACTAGAAGCGCCTCCTGATTATGTTTCCCTGCAGACAGGCTGGGAGAGAGCTGAGTCATGTGACAGCTGGATATTGATTAGGAAAAAGGTACTTAGATTTTTTTTTTCTTAAAATAATTAGTGTGCCATCATCCACATACAGAGATTGAAGGGACAATGTACCGTAAATCAAAAAGTGTGTGTTTAGTATCACTTTAACCACTTGCCTACAGGACACTTACACCCCCTTCCTGCCCAGGCCATTTTTCAGCATTCAGCGCTGTCGCACTTTGAACGACAATTGCGCGGTCATACAACACTGTACCCAAACCAATTTTTTATCATTTTCTTCACACAAATAGAGCTTTCTTTTGGTGGTATTTAATCACTGCTGGGTTTTTCATTTTTTACAAAAAAAAGACCAAAAATTCAGATTTTTTTTTTTTTTTTTCTACTTAGTTTCTGTCAGTAAATTTTGTAACTAAGTCATTTTTCTCCTTCACTGATGTGTGCTGATGAGGCGGCACTGATGGGCACTGACGGGCTGAACTGGTGGGCATTGATGAGGTGGCACTTATGGGCACTGATTAGGTGACACTGATGAGGAGGCACTAGTATGCCACACTTATGGGCACTCATATGTGGCACTGATGAGCACTGATAGGCAGCACTGATGGGCACTGTTAGGTGGCACTGATAGGTGGGACGGATAGGCGGTACTAATGGGCATTGATAGGTGGCACTGATAGGCATTGATCGACAGCAGTGATGAGCATTGATGGACAGCACTGATAGGCGGCACTGGTAGCCAGCACTGACTGGCATCGTTATTAGGCACTGATTGGTGGCACTTGTGGGCAGTGGTGGGCACTGATTGCTGCCACTGGTGGGCACTGATTGGTGACACAGTTGGCGCCATATTGCAATCAGGGCACTGATGATCAGTGCCCTTGATTACATGTGTAGATGTCCCCCTGCGTGGAGATGCCACTGATGCCACTCTGTCAGTTTTAGGGCAAGGAGCACCGATTACCGGCATCTCCGTTTTTACATGTGACCGGCTGTGATTGGACACAGCTGATCACATGGCTAAAGAGCCGCGGACGCGGCTCTTTACAGAGATCTGGGTCGCGCCGTGTCCTAGCAATACGCCGCATCCACCGCATTGCACGCCCCCGAGTGATGATCACACCCTTCATCAAAAAAGTGTCCTCGCACAGACCTGTATTACAGAGGAAGAGAGGGGGCGTGTCAGACCAGGCCCCTTACTGAGTGCTGGTTACTGAGTACACTGGGTTTAACTTTGGTGCCTATGGGCTGGAAAATGTTCATACAAGTCTACTAATCTAGTCCTGTATCTTCAGTTGAGCTTTAAAGGATGTCCTTAAATAAAGCCACCACCTCCTGGGTCTAGCTGGAATATATAAATACTAATCATACTCCCAATTCTTAAGCTCTTCACTGTTAGGCCCTACCCAGCACTGCACAGCCCTTGCACCTAAAACAACCAGGGCTGCTATTAGGTTGTAAAATGAGCAGGGTCTCCTTATTGGTTGTTGCTGATTAGAATGTAAGATCTCATCATGAGTAGGTTTGAGTACCTTTCCCTATTGAAGTTGAGATCTAATAGTCAGGACCCTCATACCTTTGGTTCTTCGTTGGACTGTAAGGGCTCATGCACTAGAAGGAAGAGAGGAAAGATCCCTGGGTGCCACCCATCCATGGAGTCCTATGGTGGTATGAGAGAGACAACCTCAGCCTGGGCTCAAACCAGGCCACGTCCCCAAGTTCCCCCCCCCCCGGGGCTTAGTCATGCACACTGAGGATTTGCTCTACTCCCCTGAATTCCTTTTCTCCAGGCAGGAGAAAAATTCCTTGAAAAATTTGCCTCAAGCCCCATACACACTCAGATCTTCTGCTGATTTTTGTCTTTAGATTTACCAAAACCATGTAGCATGAGGGCCTGCCTAATTTCATACAGATTGAAACTCCTAAGGTTTGACCTCATATTATATGATTTTGGTAAATCTGGAGGAAAAAATCAGCAGAAAATCTGATAGTGTGTATGGGGCTTAAATCTGCGTTTTTTACGCGCGTCTAGGCGTGTTAAGGTTGCGTCAAGCGTTTGAGCATTAATGGATGCCATTGGCCATAATATAAATTTATTCTGAGCAAGATCCTCATACTCGCTGATCCCTGTTATATTTTAAGCACTAATGCACAGGACCCTCATACCCACTGTTGGCAATTAGATTGTAAGTTGTAATGTACAGGGAGGAGGAATTTGGGGGGGGGGCAGCAGGGGGTAAGAATTGTTCTGGGGAGGGGGGGGGGATTTGGGGTTGTGTGCTAGGAGTGGTGATTTAGGGGGATTTGTGTTGGGAGGAGGATGGGAGAAGAGGATTTGTGGTAGGAGGTTCAACTTGGGGGGGTTTGTGTTTGAAGAGGTTATATGGTAGAGGGGGAAGGGAACTTATGCTAGGAGGAGAATTGTTTTTTTTTTTTTTTTTTTTTTGGAGGGGGGGGGGATTTGTGCTAGTAGGGAAGATTGGGGGTGTTTGTGCTAGGAGGAGGGATGGGGGGTGGGAAGAGGGGGATTTGGAATGGGGGGGATAAATTGTGTACTGGGAGGGGAGTCAATGAAAGGAATGGCTGCACCCCATGCTGAAGTCTAAGTCCATTTATTGAAGTGACTGTAAGACACACACCAGACGACAGAGACAACAGGAGGCTGAAGCGTTTCACAAAAATATGATGTACTTATTCATGAATAAAGGATAGGGGGGCAGAGATTTGTGCTGGGAGGGGGGATTTCATTGGGGGGGGCCGCTTTGTAATGGGAGGAGGGGCATGCAAATTTTGTGCCCAATTTTATTTGGGGGGGGGGTTTGCTGACACATAATGCTCATACATCTTGGGGGCGGGGGAGCAGTTTAGGAAGTTTGCCCTGGACTCTGGGTGTCTTTGTCCCGGCACTGTGTATATGTGTTACTACCCTGTTTCCCCGAAAATAAGACATAGCGTGATTTTCAGGGAAGGCTGCAATATAAGCCCTACCCCCCAAATAAGCCCTAGTTAAAGTTCTTGTAGGTTTTATTTTCAGGGTAGGGCTTATTTTCGGGGAAACAGGGTAGGGCTTATTTGGAGGGTAGGGCTTATATTGCAGCCATCACTGACAATCACACTAGGTCTTATTTTCGGGGAGGAACGTTTGAACGTGGACTGGTATGGAACTCAGAAAAACTAACTTTTCATCTCAGGCTACACCTCCCAACTAGCCATTCCTTTTTATGTACACATGTTGGCCTACCGGCCCATACAGACTGTGCCCTGGTTCTCAAGGCTCTGATGAAGAGGTTATCCTCGAAACCCGTCAGCCGATTTTAAACATTCACCTTAACATGGGCTTGCGTTACTTTTAAAACAAAATTGGGAAGGGGTAAGGGATTGGGGAATGGGGAAAAGGGCGGGCGTGAGTACACCTGTACTGGGTCATAGAATTGCATATGCCCGTACGTATTGCTTAACCCGTTAAGGTATTGTTGCTGTAACCATAACTTATGCACTATATGAAGGGGAAGATTGGGGGAAGGGAACAACCCAATAGAGATGGGTTTGGAAAAGGGTTACTACAAGCAACAATATAGTCATAGGTCTTAATAATTAATTAAAATCAGTTTTATTTAGTCATCTTAAACGTGTAAAATCACAACTTAAATTATTACTGTAAATATCACAACAATGGTGCAATTAGGCCGCGAACAAACAAAACAAACTGGACAAACATAACATAAAATGCGTTACTTTTAACCTACTTTTAATTTTCATGCTTTACATATTTTGTTACCTGTTTGCATGATACGTAGTATTGGTATTATCTATTTGTTTTTATTTCATATGAATAAATTTTACACTTTTTGATGTGAGCAATTGATCACGCGCCCTCCATCCACCCTTCTCCTTATTTTCGGGGAAACAGGGTAGTTAGGGCCCTCATATCTCCTTTTCATTCTTCCCGGTTACTATATCTGTATTTTTTCCTAACTAGAGATATGGAGCTGGCCATCTACCTGTCCAGCGTTGGGGTAAAACTGCTGTGCCATATTCCCTTCTACCTATGAGCTTTTTCCCATGATCCCCCTCTTCTGGGGACCCATGCTGTGTAGTTACAGTTACTATCCACCAGGAGGATAAGGAGATTCCTCCCTAAATTCCTAAAACAGAACTCAGAGAATGATAAAATAATAAAATATGCCCCGCCCCCTTTTTTACCCCGCTCAGCAAGGGTTAAGGTTAGGTGCACATCATACAGTTGCGGCGGCACGCGCATGCGTTTCCATGGCCTGTGTGTAAATAAATTAATGCTAAGGGGGATTTATTGCACATGTCTAATGCCGCGTACACACGAGCGGACTTTCCGGCAGACTTGGTCCGGCGGACCGGACTCCGTCGGACAATTCGATCGTGTGTGGGCTCCAGCGGACTTTTTTTCCCCCAAAAGTCCGACGGACCAAGAAATAAAACATGTTTCAAATCCTTCTGACGGACTCGAGTCCGGTCGAAAAATCCGCTCGTCTGTATGCTAGTCCGATGGACAAAAACCGACGCTAGGGCAGCTATTGGCCACCGGCTATCAACTTCCTTGTTTTAGTCCAGTGTACGCCATCACGTACGAATCCATCGGACTTTGGTGTGTGATCGTGTGTAGGCAAGTCCGTTCGTTCGAAAGTCTGTCGTAAAGTCCGTCAAAGTCCGCCCGTGTGTACGCGGCGTAAGGGACCCCGCCGGAGTCAAGAATAAGGTAAATGATACACCTTACCCCTGCACCCCTAGACTAAGAAAACAATTGCCCTTGCAGTCCAGGGGGGCCCCACTGCAGGGGTACATTATGCCTCCCACCTCGAGTTTACCATTATTAACATTAGGTAACATTTTTACTTCTGTTTGTCTCCGCACACATTCCAGCATCTCCCCGAGCGGTTTTCGCACACTTTGCATGCGTTGTTCCTCAGAGTGGGGCTATTCAGGCCTCGCTGACAGCTGATTGGTCTCAGATGTATAGGAAACAATGCGATTTAATGGGAAACCCAGCCGAGAGTAATTGCTGCAGAGTCTCCGGAGAGTGAACATCAAGCCTTTTTCTTTGTGCCGTGTTGTTAAGTAATGTTATAATCGCACATTAATAATAATCTTTTTTCTATATATATCCTTCTGTGACAGCCGTCCTGTCATGGCTTCTAAGATATTTCATTGTTCCACGGCTGGCGGTTATTACCAGCCGCATGCCTCAAACGTCACAGCCACTCTCCAGCTGGAAAAAAAAACGGCAAGTGACCGAGATCCAATATTCGTGTCAAAGCCGTATGAATACAATGCTAAGTATTCTACATTTTTATCTGCCTGGGGTTCCTGCACAAAGTCCAGGCTTCTGTGGAGATTGGAGGACCTGAGTTGACAGGTGAACTTGTGCTGTTAGCAGTGGTGACTAGTGATCAAAATTTTTAGGGGGGCGCATACAAACTGAAAAAAAATCTGAACCCCCCCCCCCCCAATCAATTACAGCCTCACTGTGCCCATCAAATGCAGTCACTGTGCCCACCAAATGCAGTCACTGTGCCCACCAATTGCAGCCACTGTGACCGTCAAACGCAGCCACTGTGCCTTTCAATGCAGCCACTGTGCCCGTCAAATGCAGCCACTGTGCCCATCAAATGCAGCCACTGTGCCTTTCAATGCAGCCACTGTGCCCGTCAAATGCAGCCACTGTGCCCATCAAATGCAGCCACTGTGCCTTTCAATGCAGCCACTGTGCCCATCAAATGCAGCCACTGTGCCCATCAAATGCAGCCACTGTGACCGTCAAATTAAGCCACTGTACCTTTCAATGCAGCCACTGTACCCGTCAAATGCAGCCACTGTGCCCGTCAAATACAGCCACTGTGCCCGTCAAATACAGCCACTGTGCCCGTCAAATGCAGCCACTGTGCCTTTCAATGCAGCCACTGTGCCCATCAAATGCAGCCACTGTGCTCGTCAAATGCAGCCACTTCGACCGTCAAATGCAGCCACTGTGCCCCTCAAATGCAGCCACTGTGCCTTTCAATGCAGCCACTGTGCCTTTCAATGCAGCCACTGTGCCCATCAAATGCAGCCGATGCGCCCGTCAAATGCAGCCACTGTGCTCGTCAAATGCAACCACTTCGACCGTCAAATGAAGCCACTGTGCCCATCAAATGCAGCCACTGTGCCTTTCAATACAGCCACTGTGCCCGTCAAATGCAGCCACTGTGCCCATCAAATGCAGCCACTGTGCCCATCAAATGCAGCCACTGTGCCCATCAAATGCAGCCACTGTGCCCGTCAAATGCAGCCACTGTGACCTCCGCACCCCCTGCCCGATCTCTGTTTGACAGGCACTTACCCCATCTTGGTGGTGGGTCAGGCAGCGGGTGACGACGGCGAGCTGTGGGACGGGCAGTGGGTCAGGTGGTGGCTCCGGTGTCCTCCATGCTTTTCCTTCTGCTAGGAGTGCCTGTCCTTTCAGCCAATCAGGCGATGGGTATCAGACCCACGCTTCCTGATTGGCGGAGAGGCGGTTCAGTGTTAGAAAAGCGAATATTAATTTGCTTTTCTAACACACCTGGGTGGGTTCATGGCGTAATGCTCCGCGCTCCGAGTCCACCCTATTTTGAAGCCTATTCGAGCCTATGGCTCTAATCAGTTGCTTAAAAAAAACCCACCCCCACCGCTGTAATTCAGGCACCCGGTGCCCTAAAAGGGGCCGGATGCCCGAATAGGGGGTGGCCGCGGCAGCCATGGATAGATTCATGCTATGCATGAACCCAGACCCGGACTGGCCATAGGGCACACTGGGCGTTTGCCTGGTAGGCTGCATGTTTTAGGAAGAGCGGCCTCTTGATGACTGGCCCGCACAGTGGGAGGTAACTGGCGACCGTGGTCCGCACAGAGTGAACACAGACCGCGGCCGCCGTTCACCTCCCACTATACGGGCATTCCTAAAGCAGGGCCGGCGCCAGCACACGAGGTGCAGAAGGAGGCGGGAGAGAAGGCTCCTGTGACATGCAGGGAACAGACACCTCGTACAGTATTGCTGCACTCAAGGAGAGGAGGCCTCTCTCCTAACACCGGCTGGGACACTGTGATGGCTGCACAGGGAGGAAGGTGAGCACAGTGAAAAAAACTGTGGTCTTCCCACCATAACTTGCCCAGTTTCCCTCTCTTGGGAATGTTCTGGAAAACCCGGCACGCAGTCCCCCACCTCGTTTTCCCCCCGCCATGGCCCCATTTCGAATTGCTGAGCAAACCCTTGGCACAATGGAATTAAAATCCCTGTTGCTGTAATAAGCAAACACCGCCATGCACAACACGCTGTTATTGACTATCAATTGGTTACAGTTGGTAATGATGTTAAATGCATTGTGTTAACCAGTCATTAACAGATGTGTAGCAATCTGGTATTGAGCGGAGCGGGTCTCCTGCTCTTTGCCAGATGAGTTTGGGTAGTTCATCATCGGAATGGAGTCAGTTTAGCACAATAATGAACATGATTACATTGTCTGCTGTTTACCCGGCACACACAATCGTCTGGGGAGCGTGTGCACGGCGGCAGAGTCATCAGTTAAGTGACATGTGCCCGCAGCTGAACGACAAGAGTTCCTGGTCTGCGATTTCCCTGCTTGCAAATGTTCAGAACGTATGTAGACAATAGGTAACGGCGCCCGTGAGGACAGCAAGGCTAGCACGCCATGAGATATTTTTATTATCAAACAATGTAGCACTAATAGAACACCATAGAAATGGAAAGAAAAAAAAGAAAAAATGGCCAAAAATGTGCAATTAGAAGAATCTGAATCTTCATTATAAACATCTTCCTAATCTTCAGTGTGAATACCATGCTATATGTGCCAATACTAGAGGAAAGAAGACTCAAACAGCACTTGTGTGATTGTATACAGATCATAGGCGTGCGCACTGGGTGTGCCGGGTGTGCCCAGGCACACCCTAATCACCCCATGCGCATTAGTATTATCGCTCTGTGTAGCAGCAGGAACATGTGAAAAATCTACCTCTTACTGGCTCTGCCATAAGAGAAGTGTCTATGCTCTTCTCTTTCACTGTGCCGACAGAGAGACCAATTTGCCGGGGTCATATATATGTAGACACACACACACATGCATGTGTGTTTGGGCTTTAGGGTGCACACCCTAATGCAATAGGCTGCGCACACCAATGATACAAATCCACTCTCCCGGTCTCCAAATCTCTCCCTCGGCAAAAGGTGGTCCTCCTTCTAGAGGCGTAACATCAGCGCCTGTCTTGCCTCCCAGTCAAGAATCCACGTGTGAAGGTATGTTCTGGTAAAGAGAGGAGAACAAGTCCATTGGCATGCTCAGAGGTGCATTTGCAGGTGCCTGTCTTTTATCAATAGGATATTGCTTCAATTGGGAGTTTTTACTGAGATAGGGTCTTGCCGGGCATAGGCTAAGGCATATGCGCATGTGCAGGAGCTAAAATACGCGCGTACGTTAGCCATTAATGCTGGCGCCAAATGGCCTATACATGCAGCTTTAACTGAGTCTGATCCTGTATCTGCATCTGTGTTTGACCCGGCTTCCTTGACTACGCTTGCTTATCTCCAGTCCTAACCCCCGGCTTGCCCTAGCCTTGCTATACCTGCTATTCTGCCTGATATCCTGCTGCCAACCCCTGCCTGTCTACTGACCAATCTCTGCTTACCGCTTATGCCCTATCTGATTATCTGTGATTGACCCAGCTTGTCTGACCCTGCTCCAGTCTTTCTCCATCCAGTACCTGGTGACGCTGTCCTGCATCCGCTGTGCATCCGCACCTGCTGCTTCTGCTGCCACCTGCTGCTCACCACCCAGCCTGGTCTGGTCGACTCCTCAGCTGCACATCTCTACCGTCAACCAGGGGCTGTAAGAGAGGTCTCCTTCTACACGTCAGGCCCTGTTACAAGGTACATGACACCCACAGAGTGTGAAAATTGATTGACTTTAATTAAAAAGCATTCAAATTGCACTTACAATTGAAATAAATAACCAGCACTGCATAAAAATATCCAATATATGTAATCCAGGCTTCTTGGCCCGTAAGTGTGGGGCTTCTGGGCAACTTTACAGGTTCCTACCCTGGGATGGAGGGTTATGCATAGGATTTTATCTTAGGATATTGTTTATGTTTATGCATAGGATTTTATCATAGGGTATTGTTTAAAAGACTTCACTTGGCTGCCATCTTTAGAGCGTGTACCCAGAAGAAGCATGTGTAACGAAACGCGTCGGTGGTCACACGCTTGCTATAACTATGTACATTTGTCTGATTGTTTTGTACTGTTGATTTTAATCTAGATGGCATCTTTCAACAAGATACAATAAAACTGATGTTTTTATGAAGTGAGGGTTTTATGTTTTAATAGATTATTTGGTTTCTCACTTGCTTGGCACATTTAAAGTCCCTTCCCCCTGGTGGAGGAATAGCCTCGTTTCCGGTTAGATCCCGGCCTTCCTTCATTAAGGGAATTTACATTGTATGTAATATAGTGTATATGTGAGAGGTCTCAGAACTGGCCCGGGGCTAAAGTGGTTAAATTGGATGGTTGTGTTTGTCCTCATTTTACATAGTTTTGGTAAATCTAAAGATGGCTGGGCTGTATGATGATTGGGATTTAACCACTTCCCGCCCATAGGCCGTCTTATGCATAGCTCCCAACTGTCCCTGATTTTGAGGGACTGTCCCTGATTTGGAGCAATGTCCCTCTGTCCCTCTTCCTCCCTCGTTTGTCCCTCATTTTGTTCTGCTCTATATAGTTATATATAAAATGCACTTTTTATCTTTCAAAAAGTGTTTCCCAGTGCTAAACCTTTCATCCAAATTCTAAATTGCTGCATTTCTACATTTTAAAAGCCAATATAAAGGAATATTGGTGGTAAAAAAAGCACTTGTGGATTTAACCCTTTTTTTTGGATATGTCCCCTTTAAGGGGCATGGCGGGGGGGGGGGCGTGTCCTATGCCTACATACGTTTGCTAGTAGGTGTCCCTCATTCCCATCTCAAAATGTTGGGAGGTATGGTCATATGACGTCCTGGACTTTGAGTGGGGGAACCTCAATGACGGGTGCAGCTACAGGCATCATCCAGATATCATCTTTTTTTCAGCCGGAAATTCTGTGCACCATAAGAACAATCATAGCGGCAGTTCAGCCACTTGATCGTTCTTACAGGCGTCCCCTCCGGTGCTTCTCCCGGCTTGCCCGCGAGATCGGCAAGCCGGAGAACGAATCGGTCACCGTCGGAAGTTGAGCATAGAGATTTCCGGTGGCCAAATGGTCCTCAGTCATCTCTATGGCCCTTGGAGGCCCAGGTGCGACGTTATGACATCACATCCGGGCTGGCGGATGTAAACAATGCCGGGGACGCGGCTGGTAAGTCAGAGAGAGTTTTTTTTTTTAATTTCAGCCTTTCCAGCCTGGAGGAGAGATGTGGGGTCTTTTTGACCCCACATCTCTCCATAAAGAGGACCTGTCATGCCCTATTCCAAGGGATGTTTACATTAGGAATAAAAGTGATCAAAAATTTTCTTTTTAAAGAGAAATTTAAAGCGCCCCCATCCCCGTGTGGTCGCGCACAGAAGCGAACACATACGTAGGTCACGCCCACATATGTAAACGGCGTTTAAACCACACATGTGAGGTATCGCAGCGTGCGTTAGAGTGAGAGCAATAATTCCATCCCAAGACCCCCTCTGTAACTCTAAACAAGTAACCTGTAAACATACAACGTAGCTGTAATTGAATCCATTGTAACATGTTTGTTTCCATATACGTTCTGTGCCTTTCAAATATATATATATATTTTTAATTAATGAAGGTGTTCAGCACCTCCCACTTAGCAGTCATTTTAAATGATTTCAGCAAGTGCAGTGGACTAACCTATCTCTGTATCTACAGCACAGGCAGTGGCGGCCCATCCATAGGGGGCGCATGGCGACGCCCCCCCCCACACACACACACCCAGCAGTCACACAAAAAAAATACATTTTTTAAAAAGGCCCCTTTAAAAAAAAAAAAAGAAAATTAAAAAAAAATGTTCTTTAAGTGCATTGTGTTCAAGCGCTGGACAAGGCCCTTCATTTGCAGGCCTCTGACCTGCTTTGCGGCGCATTCCTAAGCACCAAGCAGCTTCCGCCCATAGTATTACTATGGGCGGGAGCTTTGTTGTTCAAGTTAAGAGGTTACTTTCAGTTTCCCTGTTCTAGAGGGGAACCAGAAGTGACGTCGGCAGCTCCGTGGAACGCACGACCCGAGCGGAGCTGCCTGTAAGGTAAGTAAGTGAGGCTGCATATGATGGAGCACAGTGAGGCTGCATATGATGGGCACAGTGAGGCTGCATATGATGGGCATAGTGAGGCTGCATATGATGGGGCACAGTGAGGCTGCATATGATGGGCACAGTGGCTGCATTTGATGGTTCACAGTGGCTTCATTAGTTGGGCACAGTGGCTTCATAAGATGGGCACAGTGGCTGCATAAGATGGGCACAGTAGCTGCATTTGATGGCACAGTGGCAGCATTTGATATGGCGCAGTGGCTGCGTTTGATGGGCACAGTGGTTGCGTTTGATGGGCACAGTGGCTGCGTTTGATGGGCACAGTGGTTGCGTTTGATGGGCACAGTGGTTGCGTTTGATGGTACAGTGGCAGCAATTGATGGGCACAGTGGCTGCGTTTGATGGGCACAGTGGCTGCGTTTGATGGGAACAGTGGCTGCATTTGATGGGCACAGTGGCTGCATTTGATGGCACAGTGGCTGCGTTTGATGGCACAGTGGCTGCCAAAAATTTTGAGCACCAGCCGCCATTGAGCACAGAGGCAGGTGGGGATCCGCCATGTAATGTGATAAGATATCGGATGTATGGATCTGATGGGCTGGAATTGGTTTTTAATTGCAGTGTAATTGAAGTGGGGTAATTGTGAAGCAATATTCAAATCTCAGTAAACGTGTTTAGCAGTTATTAGCCGGCATTTGCCGGATATGTCTATTACACAAGAATAAAGCGCTGAGCTCGGCTTGATTTGGAGGATTCACATAACACAAAGCCAGCCTCATTTCCATGCTGTACGCATTTGCAAAAGAAATCTAATTCCTAACAATTCACAACTGTTCTTGGAGGTAAAACATATTTTGAGTTATTGCCAAATTTACCGGAAAGTCATTTTTTGATGCATCGTTCAGCTTTTTCTATGTGTTCTGCTTCACAATGCCGCTTGATCTGCAGGATTGCAGACGTTCCCTGTATCCATCCGGCAGGCAATACCATCCGATTCCATTCCGCAGGACTGCTGAGATAAAATCAAAAAACAGGATAGGCCACATAGAGAATGTAATGTGTCCAGCGACTTCTCAACCAGAGAAAAGCCATAGACTGTCCTGAGATAAGGGCAACAGCAAAGCACCATCACTAGGCATTGCCTCACACAGGAACTGTCCCTGATTTGGGGAAATGTCCCTGATTTGGAGGGACTGTCCCTGATTTGGAGCAATGTCCCTGATTTGGAGCAATGTCCCTCTGTCCCTCATTCCTCTTCATTTGTCCCTCATTTTGGTCTGATCCATATAGTTGTATATAAAATGCACTTTTTATCTTTCAAAAAGTGTTTCCCAGCGCTAAAGCTTTTCAATTGTACATTTTAAAAGCCAATATAAAGGAGAAGTAGTGGTAAAAAAAAAATCCTTGTGGATTTAATTAACTTTTTTTTTTTTTTGGTTAATTCTCCTTTAAGGGGGTGTGACAGGGGGTGTGTCCTATGCCGACATACGTTTGTTAGTAGGTGTCCCTCATTCCCATCTCAAAATGTTGGGAGGTGTGTATTAGGTACACCTGTTCAATTGCTTGGTAACACAAATTCCTAATCAGCCAATCACATGGCAGCAACTCAATGCATGCAGAAGACCACATCGGGTGCCACTCCTGTCAGCTAAGAACAGGAAACTGAGGCTACAATTCACACAGATCACCAAAATTGGACAATAGAAGATTGGAGAAACATTGCCTGGTCTGATGAGTCTGGATTTCAGCTCCGACATTCAGATGGTGGGGTCAGAATTTGGCGCATGGATCCATCCTGCCTTGTATCACCGGTTCAGGCTGGTGGTGGGGGTGTAATGGTGTGGGGGATGGGGTATCACCGGTTCAGGCTGGTGGTGGGGGTGTAATGGTGTGGGGGATGGGGTATCACCGGTTCAGGCTGGTGGTGGGGGTGTAATGGTGTGGGGGATGGGATATCACCGGTTCAGGCTGGTGGTGGGGGTGTAATGGTGTGGGGGATGGGATATCACCGGTTCAGGCTGGTGGTGGGGGTGTAATGGTGTGGGGGATGGGGTATCACCGGTTCAGGCTGGTGGTGGGGGTGTAATGGTGTGGGGGTTGGGATATCACCGGTTCAGGCTGGTGGTGGGGGTGTAATGGTGTGGGGGATGGGGTATCACCGGTTTTAGGCTGGTGGTGGGGGTGTAATGGTGTGGGGGATGGGGTATCACCGGTTCAGGCTGGTGGTGGGGGTGTAATGGTGTGGGGGATGGGGTATCACCGGTTCAGGCTGGTGGTGGGGGTGTAATGGTGTGGGGGATGGGATATCACCGGTTCAGGCTGGTGGTGGGGGTGTAATGGTGTGGGGGATGGGGTATCACCGGTTCAGGCTGGGGGTGGGGGTGTAATGGTGTGGGGGATGGGATATCACCGGTTCAGGCTGGTGGTGGCGGTGTAATGGTGTGGGGGATGGGATATCACCGGTTCAGGCTGGTGGTGGGGGTGTAATGGTGTGGGGGATGGGGTATCACCGGTTCAGGCTGGTGGTGGGGTGTAATGGTGTGGGGGATGGGGTATCACCGGTTCAGGCTGGTGGTGGGGGTGTAATGGTGTGGGGGATGGGGTATCACCGGTTCAGGCTGGTGGTGGGGGTGTAATGGTGTGGGGGATGGGATATCACGGGTTCAGGCTGGTGGTGGGGGTGTAATGGTGTGGGGGATGGGATATCACAAGTTCAGGCTGGTGGTGGGGGTGTAATGGTGTGGGGGATGGGATATCACCGGTTCAGGCTGGTGGTGGGGGTGTAATGGTGTGGGGGATGGGATATCACCGGTTCAGGCTGGTGGTGGGGGTGTAATGGTGTGGGGGATGGGATATCACCGACTCAGGCTGGTGGTGGGGGTGTAATGGTGTGGGGGATGGGATATCACCGGTTCAGGTTGGTGGTGGGGGTGTAATGGTGTGGGGGATGGGGTATCACCGGTTCAGGCTGGTGGTGGGGGTGTAATGGTGTGGGGGATGGGGTATCACCGGTTCAGGCTGGTGGTGGGGGTGTAATGGTGTGGGGGATGGGGTATCACCGGTTCTGGCTGGTGGTGGGGGTGTAATGGTGTGGAGGATGGGGTATCACCGGTTCAGGCTGGTGGTGGGGGTGTAATAGTATGGGGTATCACCGGTTCAGGCTGGTGGTGGGGGTGTAATGGTGTGGGGGATGAGGTATCACCGGTTCAGGCTGGTGGTGGGGGTGTAATGGTGGGGGGGATATTTTCTTGGCACACTTTGGGCTCCTCAGTACCAATTGAGCATGGTTTATACACCAGTTTTACTGGGCAAATCGACGTTGCCTTACGTCTCTTTTCCTTTTGGCCACTAAGGGCGCCCGCAGCGTGTGCCCGGAGCCAATGCGAGTGCCCGTCGGGCGGGATGACCGCCAGGCACCCGCGTCCAATCGTGACAGAGCGAGAACCGGGATTTGTGTGTGTAAACACACAAATCCCAGTTCTTTCAGGGGAGAGGAGACAGATCATGTGTTCATAGTAAGTATGAACAGCGATCTTTCTCTACTCCTAGACAGTCCCATCCCCCACAGTTAGAATTAGAGCACACACTTAGGGAACACAGTTAACCCCTTGATCACCCCCTAGTGTTAACCCCTTCCCTGCCAGTGACATTTACACAGTAATCGGTGCATTTTTATAGCACTAATCACTGTATAAATGTCAGTGGTCCCAAAAAGTGTCCAATTTGTCCGCCGCAATATCGCAGTCCCGATAAAAATTGCAGCCATTACTAGTATAAAAATAATAATAATAAAAATGGCATTAATCTATCCTCTATTTTGTAGATGCTACAACTTTTGCGCAAACCAATCAATATACGCTTATTGCAATTTTTTCTTTACCATAAATATGTAGAAGAATACATATCTGCCTAAACTGAGGAAAAAATGTGTTTTTTTTTAAATAAATGTGGGATATTTATTATAGCAAAAAGTAAAAGACGTGTTTTTTTTTCAAAATTGTCGCTCTTCTTTTGATTATGGCTCAAAAAATAAAACCCGCAGAGATGATCAAATACCACCAAAAGAAAGCTCTATTTGTGGGGAAAAAAGGACGTAAATTTTGTTTGGGAACAGCGTCGCACGACCGCGCAATTGTCAGTTAAAGCGACACAGTGCCGTATCGCACAAAAAGGGCCTGGTCATTGAGCAGCCAAATCTTCCGGGGGTGAAGTGGTTAAATGTCACGGCCTATTTGGAGAAGGTTTTGAGCAATAAAAGGTCATTTTTTTTAAGTTAAAGTGGTTATGATCGCTTCCATATACCCAGTGAAGTGACTGGACTCATTTGATACACAGAGATGAAGCAAACCCTCCTACATAAGTTGTACCTGTTTATTTGCACTCTTCTCCACAGCCATTTAAAGTCTGGAATTTTTACAGCTTGTCTGAGCTTCAGAAAGCAGGGGGGGGGGGGGCAGAGCTCAGTATGGAGAATTCTGAGAGCTGATTGGAGGGAAGAGACACACCCCCCTTCACACAGCACACAGGAACAGAGCTGAAGCTGTCAATCATCTCGAGGTCCCTCCCCTGTCACCTTTTCTCTCTTGGTGTCAGGAGTAACTCATGCTGATAGCATGAGCACGCCGTGCACGCCAATGGACAGTGCATATTTTTTAGCACTGATCACAGTATTGGTGTCAGTGGTGCCCACAGTGTGTCTAAAGTGTCAGAATGTCCGCCGCAATATCGTCTAACAGGAAGTGTGTTATTGGCCAGATCACCAGGAGAAAACAGAGGGGGTAAAAAAGCCAAAGAAAAGAAAGCTAATGCAGCCACCACATGTAATGATTGGTAAGCTGAAACATAATACATTTTTGGTTTTGGGTTAAATCCTGCTTTAATGCACCATTAAAGTAAACCCTCATAACAAGATGAACTTATTGGCAGTCCCTGCCCCCGACAGTTGGAGCATTGGTATGGAAATTGTATTCATTACAAACTTATCTCTAAGCATTCTGTCATCCAATTAGGGTTTAGATCTACTTTAGCCACTTCCTTACCGCGTTATAGCTGAAAGACGGCTACAGCACGGCACGTCCTCCTGGAACCACACCCCCCCGTGTGCCCCCAGGGGCGTGCATCTGGTGCACTCTGTGATTGCTGTGTCCTTCGGACACAGCCGATCATAGATCAGGGTAAAAGGACAATAAGAGAAGCCCTTTACCATGTGATCAGCTGTGTCCAATAACAGCTGATCACAATGTAAACACACTCGCCGATTATCGGCAGTACTTTCCTCACGTTGTCACAGGGGACAGATACACAGATAATCATGGCACTGATCATCAGTGCTGCCCCATCAATGCTGCCTATCAGTGCCACCTCAACAGTGCCCATCAGTGCAGCCTCATTAGTGCCCATCAGTGCCACCTCATCAGTGCTGCCTCATCAATGCCCATGAGTGCCACCTCATCAATGTCCATCAGTGCAGCCTCATCAGTGCCCATCAGTGCAGCCTATTAGTGCCCATCAGTGCAGCCTCATCATTGCCCATCAGTGCAGCCTCATTAGTGCCCATCAGTGCCTCATCAGTGCTGCCTCATCAGTGCCCATCAGTGCCACCTCATCAATATCCAACAGTGCAGCCTCATTAGTGCCCATCAGTGCCACCTCATCAGTGCTGCCTCATCAATGCCCATGAGTGCCACCTCATCAATGTCCATCAGTGCAGCCTCATCAGTGCCCATCAGTGCAGCCTATTAGTGCCCATCAGTGCAGCCTCATCATTGCCCATCAGTGCAGCCTCATTAGTGCCCATCAGTGCCTCATCAGTGCTGCCTCATCAGTGCCCATGAGTGCCACCTCATCAATATCCAACAGTGCAGCCTCATCAGTGCCCATCAGTGCAGCCTCATCAGTGCCCATCAGTGCAGCCTCATCAGTGCCCATCAGTGAAGGAGAAAAATTACTTATTTGCAAAATTTTATAACAGAAACTAAAAAAAAACGTTTTTCAAAATTTTCCATCTTTTTTGTTTATTTAGCAAAAAATAAAAAACCTCAGTGGTGATCAAATACCACCAAAAGAAAGCTCTATTTATGTGAAAAAAAATGTTAAAAATGTAATTTGGGTACAGAGTTGCAATTGTCATTCAAAGTGTGACCGTGCTAAAAGCTGGATATTGACCTGGGCGGGGGGGGGGTGAAAGTCCCCAGTAGGTAAGTGGTTAAAGGACAAGATCACGTTTAGTGGAAGAAAGGTTGTGAGTTGCCAGGCGGGGCTACATGGTGAAGATCGCCAGAATGGGGAGGAAGGTAAAAGTAAACTTGGCCTTGACATTTTTTTTTTTTTTAATTCTTTATTCAAAAGGAGGCAGGTAATCCAGTATGATATCACTTTCCATATACACATTTGCTTTTAACTGCCATACATTTTGTACCAACTTAATAATCCATAGTTATATAAGCATGTATATATACATCTTCATCCACTTATACTTATATGTATGTATCCACTCATACATTTATATCAGGTGGCATGTTCACCAATGCCAGGAGCATGGCGGACAAGATGGGTGAACTAGAGATACTGTTGTACGAGGAGGATTTGGATTTTGTGGGAATTTCAGAGACCTGGTTCAACAGCTCTCATGATTGGCTGGCAACCATTCAGAGGGATTCCCTTTATCGCAGGGATAGAGAGGGTAAAAAAGGGGGAGGGGTATGTCTATATATCAAGAATAATGTACAGTGAATGTGAGAGATGATATCACTGAGGGATCTAGGGAGGAGGTGGAATCCTTATGGGTAGAGCTCCAAAGGGATGAAGCTAAGGGGGAAATAATACTGGGAGTATGATATAGGCTTGGCATTCCCCAGGTTTTTTGATACAGTACCTAACCGCGAGATTGTGTTTCCAGCGCGATACTATCGCTCTGGTTCTCGGCGACAGGGTACTGTGCATTTCTGACAGCTGTCTGGTATGACTCCTGAGGGGGAACGCAGCGCCAAATTTTAAACAAAAAAAACGGCGTGGGTTCCCCCCCCCAGAGGCATACCAGGCCCTTAGGTCTGGTATGGATTGTAAGGGGAACCCCCTACGCTGAAAAATCGGCGTGGGGGTCCCCCCAAAATCCATACCAGACCTTTATCCGAGCATGCAGCCTGGCCGGCCAGGAAAGGGGGTGGGGACGAGCGAGTGCCCCCCCTCCTGAGCCGTACCAGGCCGCATGCCCTCAACATGGGGGGGTGGGTGCCTAGGGGGAGGGGGGCGCCCTGCGGGGGGCCCCCCACCCCAAAGCACCTTATCCCCATGTTGATGAGGACAAGGGCCTCTTCCCGACAACCCTGGCCGTTGGTTGTCGGGGTCTGCGGGCGGGGGGCTTATCGGAATCCGGGTGCCCCCTTTAATAAGAGGGCCCCCAGATCCCGGCCCCCCCACCCTATGTGAATGAGTATGGGGTACATGGTACCCCTACCCATTCACCTAGGGAAAAGTGTCAATAAAAAAAAAAAAAACACACAGTACACAGGTTTTAAGAGTAATTTATTAGGCAGCTCCGGGGTCTTCTTCCGACTGCGGGGGTCTCCTTCCGACTTCTCCCGGTGTTCGGCCTCTTCTCCCGGTGTTCGGCCTCTTCTCCCGGTGTTCGGCCTCTTCTCCCGGGCCCCGCCGCTATCTTCTTCCAGCTCTATTGCCAGCGAGGGGCCCGGTCTGCTGCCGCTGTCTTGTTGCCGCTGTCTTGTCGCCGCTGTCTTGTCGCCGCTGTCTCGTCGCGTCTTCTCTTCTTCCAATGCTGACACAACGCTCTCTCCGGCTGGAATGCTTTGTGCGAGCTGCGGAGCCATTTATATAGGCGGTGACCCCGCCCCCTTGTGACGTCATAGTCCCAGCATGCGCAGGGACTCTGGGGTCACGCCCCCTTATGACGCCAGAGTCCCTGCGCATGCTGGGACCATGACGTCACAAGGGGGCGGGGTCAGCGCCTATATAAATGGCTCCGCAGCTCACACAAAGCATTCCAGCCGGAGAGTGTCGTGTCAACATCGGAAGAAGAGAAGAAGCGGCGAGACAGTGGCGGCGAGACAGTGGCGGCGAGACAGTGGCGACAAGACAGCGGCAGCAGACCGGGCCCCTCGCTGGCAATAGAGCTGGAAGAAGATAGCGGCGGGGCCCGGGAAAAGAGGCCGAACACCGGGAGAAGTCGGAAGGAGACCCCCGCAGTCGGAAGAAGACCCCGGAGCTGCCTAATAAATTACTCTTAAAACCTGTGTACTGTGTGCTCGCTCGTCCCCACCCCCTATCCTGGCCGGCCGGGCTGCGTGCTCGGATAAGGGTCTGGTATGGATTTTGGGGGGACCTCCACGATGATTTTTCGGCGTAGGGGGTTCCCCTTACAATCCATACCAGACCTAAGGGCCTGGTATGCCCCTGGGGGGGGGGGGGACCCATGCCGTTTTTTTCATTTAAAATTTGGCGCGGCGTTCCCCCTCAGGAGTCATACCCAGACAGCTGTCAGCACTGCCTGTCACTCATCGGGAAAGGAAAACAAAGTTTTCCTTACCCGATGAGTGAGCCATCTCGGCGCTGGCTCCTGTGACGGGGGTTGCAGGTGTCAAATCTCGCCGAGAAATGAGGCGAGATTGACACAATATCGCGGTCACCTACTGTATCTGTTTGTGGCCTTCCAATGCCTCTTACTGCGATAGCCAGCTATAAGTGAAAGTGGTGGCAAGGTTTTGTGATCACGTTGGTGTGTGTTTTGGTCCAGCAACGCACCAGCACCTTTGCAGCCATTGTGCTACTTGCTATGTGTTTGGTGTGCTCCTGTACCTTTAAGAAGGGGTGGGCTCCCTTCAGTCCACCTGCCCTCACTTATCCATTAGAATGCATGTGCCTCCACTGTTCGGACACCCAAGTTTTAGTGTTAGGACCACAGATTACAGGGTGCCGTGACGTGGCTCTGTGGCTTACGCATGCGTTTGCAAATGCGTGCGGACTGAACCCCTGTTTTTAACGCATACTGTTAGACAGGTTAATTGGTTGTCTGCGAGCTGGTGGTAAGTAGGCTTGGAGTTTTTTCCTGGGCATTCCCCAGGTTTTGTTGATATCTATAGGCCCCCTAACCTGAGGGAGGAGGGGGAGACAGATCTCCTATCACAATTTGGATTAGCAGCAAGGATGGGAAGTGTTATCATAATGGGGGATTTTAATTATCCAGACATAGACCAGGCGGAGGGAACCACGCATTTGTTTAAGGCTCGCCAGTTCCTAAATGTCTTGCAGGACTATTTCATGGCTCAGATGGTAGACGCACCAACTAGAAATAAAGCGTTACTAGATCTACTGATTACCAACAATACAGACCTGATCACGGATGTGGAAATACGGGGCAATTTAGGTAAAAGCGATCACAGGTCAATTGGCTTCAGTATAAATCACACAAATAGGAAACATAAGTGGAATACAAAGACACTGAATTTCAAAAGAGCCAACTTCCCTAAACTACAAGCCTTGCTAGAAGGCATAAATTGGGATAAAATCTTAGGAACAAAGAACACGGAGGAGAGATGCGTTCGCTTTAAGAGCATATTAAATAAGGGCCAGTGTATCCCATTGGGTAATAAATTTAAAAGAGCGAGCAAAAGTCCTGGCTGGCCTAGCTCCAATGTAAAAATGCATATAAAAGCAAAGAAGAAGGCCTTCAAAAAATACTAGGTTGAGGGATCATCATCAGCATTCAGACTTTATAAAGAATGCAACAAGAAATGTAAGGGTGCAATAAGGGAGTCTAAGATAGAATATTAAAGACAAATAGCAGAGGAGAGCAAAAAAAATCCCAAGAAAGTTTATTAACAGTAAAAAATGGAGGACAGACCATATTGGCCCCATAAAGAATGAAGAAGGACATCTGGTTACAAAGGATGGAGAGATGGTGAAGGTATTGAATTTATTCTTCTCCTCAGTATTCACAAGTGAATCGGGGGGCTTCAGTAACCAAAACTGCAGTGCTTATCCTCATGACACATCACAGGAAGCACCTCCATGGTTAACAGAGGACAGAATTAGAATTAGATTTGGGAAATTTAACATGAATAAATCACCGGGACCGGATGGCTTGCACCCGAGGGTACTTAGGGAACTCAGTTAAGTAATTGCCAGACCATTGTTCCTAATTTTTACTGACAGTCTATTGAATGGAATGCTACCAGCTGATTGGAGAAAAGCCAATGTAGCACCAATATTTCAAAAGGGCCCAAAATACATCCCTGGGAATTACAGACCAGTTAGTCTAACATCAAAAGGTATGCAAGCTCTTGAAGGGGATGATAAGGGACTATATACAAGATTTTAGTAATAAGAACGGTATCATTAGCAGTAATCAGCATGGATTCATGAAGAATCATTCTTGCCAAACCAATCTATTAACCTTCTATGAGGAGGTGAGTTGCCATCTAGATAAAGGAAGGCCCGTAGACGTGGTGTATCTGGATTTTGCAAAAACATTTGACACAGTTCCCCATAAACTTTTACTGTACAATATAAGGTCAGTTGGCATGGACCATAGGGTGAGCACATGGATTGAAAACTGGCTACAAGGGCGAGTTCAGAGGGTGGTGATAAATGGGGAGTACTCAGAATGGTCAGGGGTGGGTAGTGGGGTTCCCCAGGGTTCTGTGCTGTCACCAATCCTATTTAATTTGTTCATAAACGACCTGGAGGATGGGATAAACAGTTCAATCTCTGTATTTGCCGACGATACTAAGCTAAGCAGGGCAATAACTTCTCCGCAGGATGTGGAAATCTTGCAAAAAAATCTGAACAAATTAATGGGGGAGGGGCGACTATATGGCAAATGAGTTTCAATGTAAAAAAAGGTAAAATAATGCCTTTGGTTTGCAAAAATATGAATGCAATCTATAGACTGGGGGGAGAACCTCTGGGGGAATCTAGGTTGCAAAAGGACCTGGGGGTCCTAGTAGATGATAGGCTCAGCAATGGCATGCAATGCCAAGCTCCTGCTAACAAAGCACACAGAATATTTGCATGCATTAAAAAAGGGATTAACTCCAGAGATAAAACGATAATTCTCCTGCTCTACAAGACTCTGGTCCGGCCGCACCTGGAGTATGCTGTCCAGTTCTGGGCACCAGTCCTCAGGAAGGATGTATTGGAAATTGAGCAAGTACAAAGAAGGGCAACAAAGCTAATAAAGGGTCTGTAGGATATCAGTCAGAAAGCACTGAACTTATTCTCTCTGGAGAAGAGACGCTTGAGAGGGGATATGATTTCAATATACAAATACCGTACTGGTGACCCCACAACAGGGAGAAAACCTTTTTTGCAGAAGGGAGTTTAACAAGGCACGTGGCCACTCATTAAAATTAGAAGAAAAGAGGTTTAACCTTAAACTACGCAGAGGGTTCTTTACTGTAAGAGCGGCAAGGATGTGGAATTCCCTTCCACAGGCGGTGGTCTCAGCGCGGAGCATCGATAGTTTCAAAAAACTATTAGATAAGAACCTGAATGACCACAACATACAGGGATATACGATGTAATACTGACATATAATCACACACATAGGTCGGACTTGATGGACTTGTGTCTTTTTTCAACCTCACCTTCTATGTAACTATGTGACTATGAGTCCAGGTACTCTCTGTGAGCCTTCTGAAGGGACTTCGCAGTTCCTCAGCTGGAGGACATCAGATTTCGCAGCCTTCTGCCCGGCCCTCTGATTCAATTCTGTTCCTGGCATATCTTGGATGCGCACAGGCTCTGCGAATCGAACCTTCCCGGGATCCATACGGTATTGATCCTCCTGTCAATGGGTAAAGACTCTGAACTATTGTGTGATTAATTGAATGCGTTAACTTTATCTGGAATAAGTGCAGGCATCCACGGCCTGTTGAAGACCTTGAAGCGGAATATTGTCACATTCGTTTGGCGCGAGCGTAATGAGATTAGAGTGTTTTTTTTCCAATATGACAGTCCGTAATGTGTAACAAATAGAAATACGCTCCTGGAATCGGAAGGCTGATGAAATGGACATTAGCCTATTTGTAACGCGGTGAGGACCGTGGGTTGGGGGGGGGGGCATTCTACCCTTTTAGATTCCGAAAAGCAGGAAGGAATCTTTTTGGCTTCCCAGTTTGTTTCCCTTTATCAACACCAATATTAGCAAAGTAAATCCATATTGCCGCACTAGAACATCAAAAAAATAATACAAACTATAGAAGTAACAATCTTACTGCATAAGAAATAAAGATAATAGTCCCAGAAATCTGAAAGTCCAAACTGGAGAAAAATATTGTGAGAGAATCTTGAACCTTGATAACCGGATACTCCAAACACCAAAGTGTCCCACCACCTTAAAGTGGTTCTAAAGGTTGAAGGTTTTTTTATCTTCTTACATCCTCTGAATGAAGGTAAAGAACCTTCTGTGTGCAGCGCTCCCCAACCCCTCCAATCATTACCTGAACCCCCTTCCATCCAGTGGTGTTCACGAAAGTCTCACTTGTATGGGGACTCTCCCTCCTCATTGGCTGTATGCAGAGCCCCCCCCCCCCCAATTCCCCAATTCTCACCTAAACCCTCTCTGATCCAGCAATACGATAGCCTCAGTTGTATGGTGACGCTCCGTCCCTCCCTCATTGGCTGTGTGCGGCGCCCCCCCCGTCCAAACCCCCCAATCCTTCCCTGAGCCCCCTCCGATCCAGCAATGTTCACGATAGCCTCAGTTGTATGGGGACTCTGCCTCCTCATTGGCTGAGACAGCAGCTGGAGCCCCTAGGCTCCTACTGCTGTCAATCACAGCCAGTGAGCCAATGAGAAAAGAGCGGGGTGGGAGAGGGGCTGAGCCGCGGCTCTATGTGTCTATGTGTCTCATGGATGCATAGAGCAGTGGCTCAGGAGTGAGTACACAGCAGTGGCCCCAGGGCAAGCAGGTTTCTCTGGGGGGCACTGCTCAAGGGGGAGGAGTCAGGACAGCTAGTGGCGAACCCAAAAAGAAGAGGATCGGGTTGCTCTGTGCAAAACAATTACACAGAGCAGGTAAGTATAACATGTTTGTTATTAAAAAAAGAAAAAACTAAGCTTTAGTATCACTTTAAGCATACAGGACTCTTACCAGTGCAAGCATGAGCCACTTCTAGGTCTCCGTATCTGGTCACCAGAACACCTCATCCAATAAAGCAGGATATCCAGCTATGACATACAAAGAGAACCAGTAACACCAACATAGTGTAAAGCTGTATAAAAAAATGCATTCAAAAGTACTAGCCACTCACATAATTAAAAATAACAAGCACTTATCTATTCGGAATTCCAGTCCCGGGATTCAAACTGGTCATTTCCTGGTTGTAGTGTGCGTGGTGTGGTCATGAGTGATAGCTCCGCCTTATGTGTTTCGTCACATCTGACGTTTAAAAAAAATGGTGGGAACACATTTAACCCTTTGATCGCCCCTGATGTTAACCCCTTCCCAGCCCGTGTCATTAGATCAGTACAGTGACAGTATATATTTTTTAGCACTGATCACTGTATTGGTGTCACTGGTCCCCAGAAAGTGCCGCTTAGTGCTAGTTCACACCAGATGCAGTTTCATGTACTTCTTTTCCTGCACTAAAAATGAGTGCAGTGTTCTCCATGTATTCCAATGGCTCTAGTTCACACCAGTGCAGTCCGTTTCCGGTCAATTTCAGGTGCAGAAAAAAAAAAGTAGAGCGTGCTGCATTTTTCCTGCACAGAACTGTACTAGGATCTAGCAAATTGTATCAAAAACGCACTGGAACTGCGTGTGGTGTGAACTGTAAGCAAAAACTGATCCAGAACTTATGCAGAGTGCATTTTTGTGGTGTGAACTGGCCCTACAAATGCATGCTCAGTGTTTTCCATGTATTCCAATAGCTCTAGTTCACACCAGTGCAGTCAGTTTCTGGTCAGTTTCCAGTACAGAAACTGACCGGAAGGTGATTGGAACGGACTGTATTGGTGTGAACTAGAGCCATTGGAATACATGGAAAACACTGTGCATGCATTTTTAGTGCAGAAAAAAAGAGCACCGAACTGCATCTGGTGTAAACTGACCCTTAGTGTCAGATTTGTCGCGGTCCTGCTAAAAATTGCTGATTGTCGCCATTCCTAGTAAAAAAAAAAAATTTTTTTAATTCCATAAAAATATCCCATAGTTTGTAGATGCTATAACTTTTGCGTAAACCAATCAAAATACGCTTATTGGGATTTTTTTTACCAAAAATATGTATACATATTGGCCTAAATTGATAAAGAAATTCGATTTAAAAAAAAAAAAAAATATTGGATGTGTTTTATAGCATAAAGTAAAAATATAGTTTTTTTTTTCAAAATTGTCGCTCTTTCTTTGTTTATAGCGCAAAAAATAAAAACCGCAGAGGTGATCAAATACCACCAAAAGAAAGCTCTATTTGTGGGGAAAAAAGGACCTTGATTTTACTTGTGTACAGCGTCGCACGACCGCGCAATTGTCATTTAAAGTACCGCAGTTCCATATCGCAAATAATGGCCTGGTCATGAAGGGGGGTAAATCTTAGTTAGTGGTTAAGCTTAGTTAGTTCTAGCCCAGACTTCTACCACTTGCTGACCACAATATGTATATAAACCTTGCGGGTGGCAAGTGGCTTACCGGGTTTATGGCTGGAGCTATCAGCTATTACCCCGGTATTTTTTTTTTTCCAGCCAGCGATTCTCTTTCTCATGAAAGCAGTCCAAGCGGCTAAGTAGCCATTGGATCGCTTCAGAAGCAGTGGGAGGGGCCCCTCCTGCCACTCACCAGTGTTTTTTGGGCTTACCGTTCAAACCAGAAAATGGTCCGACGGTTTGCGTGGCTTGTCACAGATCGTCTCTGATCACCTCTATGATCTTGAAAGACCGGAGCCTTGTCATGACATCAGTTCTGGTCTAGGGCAGAAGTAAGCTATTTTTATTTTTTATTTCAAAGCAAAATATCACATTTTTTAAAATTTTATCTTTACTTTCAAAAGTACATGAAAGATTTAGAGTCCTAACCAGTTCCCACCCGGCCTATGAGTGAATGACGCAGAGGGGTCCGGCCTCTCATCGATTCCGGGTGGTTATCATATGACGCGTTTCATTTCAAGCCACCCATTGTGTACAATTGTGTTGCTAGCTGTGATTGGTCACAGGGATCACAATGGTACAGACTGGGCCAATCACGGGCCATCTGTGCCATGTGATCAGCTGTGGCCAATCACAGCCAATCACAACAAAACAAACTGAATAAATCGATTTCATTTCAGCAAAATGCTTGCATATAGCAATTAAATTCATTGCTATATGCAAACAAAATGTGTAAAACAATTAATAAAAAAATAATGATCACCTCCCCAGAGTAGTACAATGTTACTATAGTAACATTATATTGCTCTGGTCAAAGTGTGTTTAAAAAAAAAAAAATGTAAAATATATATAATAAAAAATAATTTAAAAAGATTGAAGTCAGTGTCCCTGATCACCACCACACCAGTTATATGATGTCCAAAAAATTTGGACAAATAAACTACAACTTCAAAAAATCCTCCGTGCCTCTTACTAAATACCTTGGATTGTCTACTTTCCAAAAAGGTGTCATTTAGGGAGTATTTGTACTGTCCTGGCATTTTAGGGCCTCAAGAAATGAGATTGGCCGTCAGTACATCAGGTCTGATCAATTTTCAGATAGATATCCCATAGCTTGTGGACTCTATAACTAAATAATATACACCGAAGAATACATTTTGGGCTACATTTATAGAGAACAATTATTTATTTGCAAAATTTTATAACAGAAATAAAGAAAAACTTTTTTTTTTTTTTTTTCTAAATTTGTTTTTCATTTTTATTTAGCAAAAAATAAAATACCCAGTGGTGATTTAATACCAGCAAAAGAAAGCTCTAGTTGTTTGAACAAAATGTTACAAATTCAGTTAGGGTACAGTGTTGCATTAATGCACAATTGTCATTCAAAGTGTGACAGAAGCTGAAAGCTGAAAATTGGCCTGGGCGGTAAGTGGGGGTGAAAGTGCCCGGCATTGAAGGGGGTTAAACCTGGAGCTGACATTGAAGGTTTTATGCCGCGAATATTGAAGCGGCGAATTGATTTAATACAGCCAGTGCTTTTTGTCAGGCAGGGCTTGATGCCCCATTATACGGCGCCGCTATAACCGGTGTTACCTCGTAGCCGCTTCCAGCGAATGACTCATGACCGCGTGCGTTTTATTGCGCCTGATACAAATGTCTCGCTCTGGCCTGTTACTAGCAGTTACAGGGAAATAAAACGAATTCCGAGTTCCCCCAATAAAGAGAATTTAATTCGATATCCACACCGGCTCCATTTTTATTTTTTTTCCCCTCTGTGCCGTTTTTTTTTTTTACTGGCCGGCTGAAATATAAGAACATTAAATGTAACAGCTTGGTTCACCTGTTCCGCCCCGTCCCTTCGTGTTTTACAGCATCCAGCAATCCCGCGCTTCTCCGCTGATGGATGAGGCAGGCCTCCAGTATCAGACCGAATCACTCAAATGCCAGTTCGGTTACTAGACATAAATATTTGAAAGGCACAGAATGTATATAGAAACCAACGTGTTACAATGGATTCAAATACAGACAGCTACATTGTATCCTAACACTTCCTAAAGTGACAGCCTGGAGGCGCCATATCTGGAAGGAGCGGGTATAGAGCGCTAAAAACAGTTGTGATACACGAAGCTGAAATCCGGGAGGAAATAAGGCTAGGTTCACACCTTGTGCACGCTTTTGGACATGCACAGAAACGCGTTGCCCTTTAGCAGACTGTTGGCGGTACCATTGATTTTCAACCTTTCACTCCTAAGCCTTTTTCTGACACTTGTTGCTTACAATTTAAAATCTGTATTTTATTTTGCTAGAATAATACAGTGCAACATAAAATATTGCGACTACCACCATTTTATTCCCTCTCTGCTAAAAAATATATATACCCTTTTTCCCCGAAAATAAGACCTAACGTGATTGTCGGTGATGACTGCAATATAAGCCCTACCCCCCCAAATAAGCCCTACCCTGTTTTCCCCGAAAATAAGCCCTACCCTGAAAATAAGACCTACAAGGACTTTAACTAGGGCTTATTTGGGGGGTAGGGCTTATATTGCAGCCATCACCGACAATCACGCTATGTCTTATTTTTGGGGAAACAAGGTATATATATTTTTTAGCAGAGACCCTAGAGAATAAAATGGTGGTAGTTGCAATATTTTATGTTGCGCTGTATTTGCGCAGCAGCCTTTCAAACACAATTTTTTTGGAAAAAAAATACACTTTTATGAAGGAAAAAAAATAAATAATCAAAACCGTAAAGTTAGCCCAATTTTTTTGTATAATGTGAAAGATAAACAGAAAAGTCAGTGCTACTACCCATACACCCCTTAGATAGCAGAGCTCCCAGGTGCTCGATCCACAGTCGCTGGCTGAGTAGAGTAATGTAGAAAAAATGATCCGCACTCAGTTGACGCTTTTCAGCCTTTAAGGCCTTAGTCATCATGTTATGACTAAGGCCTTATAGGCTGAAACGCGTCAACTGATTTAATATGCGTTTGTTCACTGTGGCTATTCAATAAAATGAAGAAATTTTAAGAGCAAGAACCGGAGTGCGGATCATTTTTTTCTACATAACGTGAAAGATGATGTTACGCCGAGTAAATAGATGCCGTAAATGTTATGTTTTTAATACTGCGCACAGTCATGGAATGGAGACAAACTACAGTACTTAAAAATCTCCATCGGCAATGCTTTAAAATGTTTTACTGGTTACCTGTTTAGAGCTACAGAGGGTGTCTAGTGCTAGAATTATTGCTCTCTCTCTATCAATCGCTAGCGATACCTCACATGTGTGATTTGGACACTGTTTACATTTGCGGGTGTCACATACGTATGTGTTAAAACTTCTGCGCGCGAGCATGGAGGGATGAGACGCTTTACATTTTATTTCTTTTTTTTTTTTTTTTTACACCCAACCTAAGCTGATTCTGGCTTTGTCCAGATCTCTGGCCAACGGGTGGGCGTGCCTGCTGGTTGCTCTGGCCTCTCGGTGGGATGGGAGTGCCCGGGTGAGCCGTGGAAGGCGGCAGGAAGGGGGGGGGGGGTGCGTCCCCTCCCGCTGCTTGTTATAACAGCCGAGCGGTAGATCAGCCACATCTGTTGTTACAAGTGAGCCAACCGGCGGGACCAGGGTGATGCGTGCAGCTGCATGTATCACCCCGGTACAACCCCTTGAAGCTGAAGGTCGCATATTTGCTTTACGTCAGCGTCAAGAGGTTAACCACTTGCTGACCGGGCCTTTTACTGACAATTGTTACTGACAAGTTAAAATCAGTATTTTTTGCTAAACAATTACTTAGAACCCTCAAACATTATATATATATATACACTTTTCCACATTTTGTCATGTTACAACCAAAAACGTAAATGTATTTTATTGGGATTTTATGTGATAGACCAACACAAAGTGGCTCATAATTGTAAACTGGAAGGAAAATGATAAATGGTTTTAATTTTTTTTAGAAATAAATATGTGAAAAGTGTGGCGTGCATTTGTATTCAGCCCCCTTTACTCTGCTACCCCTAACTAAAATCTAGTGGAAAACTGCCTGCCACCAGCGCCCCCCCACCCATCTCTCGATCCTCAGCCCACCAGCCCCGCACTTACCCCATCTAGGTCGCGGGCAGTGCTTCCTCCTTGTTGGCTTCACCCAGTGTCTCCTCCTCCTGAGCTTCACGATGGCTTCCCCTGTATTTTCTCTTCCTCGGCAGCCAATAAGATCACTTCTTCTGTCAGTCAATCAGGCCCCAAGACCCGCTTCCTGATTGGCCGGGAGGAGAATCAGGAAGACAATAGCGAACATTAATTTGCTATTATCACACAACTGGGTGGGTTCAGGGCGCAGTGCTCCACGTCCCAACCCCACCCTTTTTTTTAAGCCAATTCGAGCCTCAGGCTCTAATCATGTGCTAGAAAAAAAAAAAAACCCTATTGGAATCCATGCATATGGCGCCCTGCATGTAGATTAGGGGCTGGACGCATGGATTAGGGGGGCGCCGCCCTTTCACCCCGTATGGACGGGCCGCCACTGGACTTGAGACTGGGGCGGAGGTTCACCTTCCAGCAGGACAACGACCCGAAACATACAGCCAGAGCTACAATGGAATGGTTTAGATCAAAGCATATCCATGTGTTAGAATGGCCCAGTCACAGTCCAGACCTTAATCACATTGAGAATCTGTGGCAAGACTTGAACATTGCTGTTCACAGACGCTCTCCATCCAATCTGACAGAACTTGAGATATTTTACAAAGAAGAATGGGCAGAAATGTCCCTCTCTAGATGTGCAAAGCTGGTAGAGACATCCCCAAAAAGACTTGCAGCTGTAATTGCAGAGAAAGGGGGTTCTACAAAGTATTGACTCAGGGGGGCGCCATACAAATGCCCCCCACACTTTTCATATATTTATTTGTAAACAATTTTTAAAACCATTTATCATTTTCCTTCCACTTCACAATTATGTTCCACTTTGTGTTGGTCTATCACATACAATCCCATTAAAATACATTTACGTTTTTGGTTGTAACATGACAAAATGTGGAAAATTTCAAGGGGTGTGAATACTTTTTCAACGCACTGTATTGCATGTGGTGCAATCCCTGTTTACATACATGTATGTTTGCATTTGCAGGTTTATTTTAATTATTTTATTTTAAATATTTTATTATATTTATTTTATTAATTATTTTTCATTCATTTTATTATAATTTAACATGTGTGGTACAATCAGTGCCGCATTTAGACCTGGGGAGGGGAGCACTTCAGGTTTGGGGGCCCCTCAATTAAGAAATTAAATCATATTACATGATTTATCCACCTCATTCTTGGAAGGCTTTACCCTTTCAGGGCCATTTTTTGCTATTTAGCACTGCGCTACTTTATCTGGCAATTACTCAGTCATGCAACATTGTACTCAAATTAAATTTGTATCCTTTTTTTCACACATATAGAGATTTCTTTTGGTGGTATTTGATCACCACTGGATTTTTTTGTTTGTTTATTATCATTTATTTGTCATTATTATTTATTATTATTATTATTTAAAATTTTGGGGGAAAAAAAAAAATATTTTTTACTTTCTGTTATAAAGCATATCAAATAAAAAAAAAAAAATTTAGGCCAAAATGTATTCTATGACATATCTTTGATAAAAAAGATTCCCAATTTGTGTATATCGATTGGTTTGCATGAAAATTATAGCGCCTGCAAACCATGGAATATACTATACTATACTATACTATCAGTTGCCGGGCATGCCACCATTGGCACCCATGCTATGGTCCACCAATACCACTTTGACTACCATCTACTTTGTGAAATCATGTATTCAATTGTGTGTACTTGTCCATTGATTATGTCTATATTTTTGTGCCAATTATTTGTACATGTGTATATATATGAAATTCCTTTATTTTATCTACTATGATCAATAAATGCACAATTTTAACCCTCCGCATTTCAACTGCTTCATTTTAAAGTCCCATGCCCTTTCTATATATACCTTCGGTATTACCGGGATGGAGGCGACTAGTGCGCCTCATATAAAGTCCCAATTCCCCCTCCATTGTACAATTTATTAACCGGGATGGAAGCATTTGGAAGAGTTGGATTAGCAGTGTTCCCCTGCTATCTACGCGAGAGGTTTAATACATGCCCTAAGTGGGGCTTAATTTCTGGAATGGCTATATATTCTGTACATATTATGCATGTTTCCATCTGTTTTATACATTGGTACTATTGATGGCATTTCCGGCACTGGTCGCGTTATATATACAATTTTTTTCTTTGGTATTAATAACCCTTTTTTTGCCATCTACCCTATCCTTACCGCTCTGCCACTGACCCGCAGTTGCGTATGCGCTTGATGTGGTTTTGTGTTGGGGTTTGTCCGTCCTCAGTGCGGGAGCTGCGATGCGCTCTGAGGATCCTTCCCCCCCTCCCCTTTGGGAGGTCTGGGCGGATGCCTCTCGGCGCATCGGCGCCACGTCCCCTACGTCATGTGCGGGACGTTGAATTCGACGTCACCACGCCGACGTCTGGAGTACCATCTGCGTGATCGCCATGGGGGAGGGTTGTTTCTGGCGCCAAACACCGAGCGATCATCTAGCTCAGGTGCGTACGCCGCTCCCCTCCCCCCGCAGGCCTCACGCACGTGGCGCTGGCGGCATGTACTTATAGGTCCCCCAGTGGTAGCGGGCTGCTCACACGGCCAGTCTCCTCTGTTGGTTTCTGCACACTAGCTGTTTCCACCTTGCTAGTTGCATGACATGTAGCATCAGGTAAGCACTCTCTGTCTACACCAACTTTCACTGTTATGGTTCTACTTTGTCACTATTTTTTGCACTAGCTCTTCATAATCCTTCACCTAACAAACCCCCCCCCCTCCTTCTTCAATTACTCACTCACACATTTAGACTCTTCACTAGTTATTTCCTTCATTAGATTCCCCTTACCACACGATCTCCACTACATCACTCACCAACACTCTGCTTAATTCATACTTCATTCTACATAATCTGTCCATTTGTAATTAACATATATTCACACATTACTTCCCAGATATCCCTCCCCTCCTTTTTGACAAGCCATGTTACATTGTTGCTTTTACAAATACTTTCTCATTCAGACTCTCTTCATTACAATTTCCATTATATTAGTTACCAGTACTCCCCATATATGAGTTTTTCTGGGTATAATATCTACATATTACTCAACGTAATCTACTTTATTTAGTTATCTTTATAATTTATAATTTATACTGATATATTATTCTTTAACATCCATTCCCAGATTTTCTCTATCTCTGACAATTCACGTTTCACCAACGGAGATCATCTCACTACTCATATAGTGTCACCCCACTATCTGATGCCATTCAGACTCTACATGCTGCCTCAGCTCCCGCCGCGAGGCTTGCTGCCCCCGGCCTACTCCATGCCATCCGCTATGCGCTGCGCTCAGTGTCAGGGTTGGTAAGTGTATTTCTGGCCTTACTTTTCCAACATTTTTTCTATTCCTCCCCTACGGATTGAGGTTGATTAGATGTACATATCTTACAGGATATCATGCATCAGCTCCTGATGAGTGGAAAACATCACCCACGAAACGCGTCGAGCTACAATTGATGCCTACTCTATCCACTGTACTTTGATGCCATCATTGTTCGTTATTATGATTACATTATCCCTGTATGCTACTATACTATCAGTTGCCGGGCATGCCACCATTGGCACCCATGCTATGGTCCACCAATACCACTTTGACTACCATCTACTTTGTGAAATCATGTATTCAATTGTGTGTACTTGTCCATCGATTATGTCTATATTTTTGTGCCAATTATTTGTACATGTGTATATATATGAAATTCCTTTATTTTATCTACTATGATCAATAAATGCACAATTTTAACCCTCCGCATTTCAACTGCTTCATTTTAAAGTCCCATGCCCTTTCTATATATACCTTCGGTATTACCGGGATGGAGGCGACTAGTGCGCCTCATATAAAGTCCCAATTCCCCCTCCATTGTACTATATATATTAGAAGTTTTAATTATTTTTTTATACTACTAATGGCGGTGATCAGCGGCTTATAGTGGGACTGTGATAGTGCACCGGGCAATCTGACACTAACTGACACTGGATGGGAACTGACCAACTGTCACTGACGTGATGTCAGTGACAGTTGGTCGGTGACACTAATACAGTGATAATCGGTGATAATACTATACACTGTACTAATGACACTGGCTGGGAAGGGGTTATCATCTAGGGGCTATCAAAGGGTTACCTCTGTGCCTAATAACGTGCAATGTGTTCTGATTTTTACTAACATTCTCTTTGTTTCTTATCCCTGCTTTACAGCGATAGGAAACAGAGAGATTGTTTCCTCTGTACAGAGCTCTGTGTTGATTGTCAGCACAGGGGTCTGGGCTGTGACTGGGCACATCCGATCAGCAGGTCTCAGCTACAAATCATTGGCCGGGACCTGCGGACAGACCCCCACTGTGTACAATTGCAGCGGGTGTTGGGGGCTCACTCTAATAGCTTTGCCTGTATGGGCCGCCCGTCCGCAGTGCATTGCGGGCGGGCATTCCTGCAAATAGAAAAATAAATAATATATATACTATATATACACATATAGAATACAAAAGTGAACTGAAATCAATAATAATAAACCACATTTGTTCTAAAAAAAAAGAAAAATTAAAAAATGTTAGGTTCGAAAGATCAGTGTTAATTTTGGCAGCAAATTTCCATTTAGTTTTAATCCCATTTTAGTCTTCTGCAATTGCTTTAGTTTTAGTTGTATTTAGTCGACTAAATCTCCAGGATATTTTAGTCGACTAAAAATGTCCTACCTTTTAGTCGACTAAAATCTCCGGTACATTTTAGTCGACTAAAACTCATTTTAATGATCGCAAATCTAATGGGTAGAGTCATGCCGCGTACACACGAGCGGACTTTTCGACAGCAACTAATCCGCCGGACAATTCGATCGTGTGTGGGCCTCATCGGACCTTTGCTGCCGAAAAATCAGACGGACTTGAGAAATAGAACATGTTTCAAATCTTTCCGACGGACTCGAGTCCGGTCGAAAAAAAAACGCTCGTCGGTATGCTAGTCCGACGGATGAACGACGCTAGGGCAGCTATTGGCTACTGGCTATGAACTTCCTTATTCTAGTCCGGTGGTAACGTCATCACGTTCGAAACGATCGGACTTTGGTGTGATCGTGTGTAGGCAAGTCCGTTGCGTCCGAACTCCGTCGTAAAGTCCTTCGGAGTTCAGTCCGTCTAAAGTCCTCTCGTGTGTACGCGGCATTTAGAGTTAATTATTATTATTGTAATGCATTATTTAAGCATTTCTCCACAATTTCCAAGCTCATTATATACTGCTGGAGTGAAAAATCGAATATGTTATTATTATATATGGTATTGAGGTATGAACATGCACTACAGACCAGTGTTCATTTTGACGTCAAATTTCAGTTTAGTTTTAGTCTTTTGACTAAAATGGCATTTTAGTTTTAGTCGTATTTTAGTCATCTCAATTGTTTTAGTTTTAGTCGTATTTTAGTCATCTCAGTTGTTTTAGTTTTAGTTGTATTTTAGTCATCTCAGTTGTTTTAGTCGTATTTTAGTCATCTCAATTCTTTTACTTTTAGTCGTATTTTAGTCGAATAAAATGGTATTACGTTAGTCAACTAAAATGTTTTAGCTGGTTTTAGTCGACGAAATTAACACTGAAGAAGACACTTGTCTGATTTTTTTTTTTTTTTCTTCTCAATTTTATTGACTGTAAGAATACACATCACACGGGTAATGGGAACTGGCACGTCATACATCACAGTTATGTATCACACTACAATATTTACAAATAGTCTTCCTTCCTGCACTTAGCATCTGCAAAATCTTTAACTAATTCATCAAACTGTATCATTGTGAGGACACGGCTCTCCATAGACAGTAATCACAGAGCTCTGAGTCTTTCATGGGTCTTAGTGATCCCCAGATAATTCTTCATCAGTGCCAATTTGCGGAATGACCTTTCTCCCGAACAACTAGTGACCATCATGCCCAAATACACTACAGTCAGGTCCATAAATATTGGGACATCGACACAATTCTAATCTTTTTGGCTCTATACACCACCACAATAGATTTGAAATGAAATGAACAAGATGTGCTTTACCTGCAGACTTTCAGCTTTAATTTGTGGGTATTTACATCCAAATCAGGTGAACGGTGTAGGAATTACAACAGTTTATATATGTGCCTCCCACTTTTTAAGGGACCAAAAGTAATTGGCTGCTCAGCTGTTCCATGGCCAGGTGTGTGTTATTCCCTGACATCCCAGTCTTAGTCTGTAGGGTTCAGTATTGAGTTGGCTCCACCCTTTGCAGCTATAACAGCTTCACCTCTTCTGGGAAGGCCGTCCACAAGGTTTAGGAGTGTGTCTATGGGAATGTTTGACCATTCTTCCAGAAGAACATTTGTGAGGTCAGGCACTGATGTTGGAGGAGAAGACCTGGCTCACAGTCTACACTCCAATTCAACCCAAAAGGTATTCTATCGGGTTGAGGTCAGGACTCTGTGCAGGCCAGTCAAGTTTCTCCACCCCAAATCTCGCTCATCCATGTCTTTATGGACCTTGCTTTGTGCACTGGTGGGCAGTCATGTTGGAACAGGAAGGGGCCGTCCCCAAACTGTTCCCGCAAAGTTGGGAACATGAAATTGTCCAAAATGTCTTGGTATGCTGACGCCTTAAGAGTTCCCTTCACTGGAACTAAGGGGCCAAGCCCAACACCTGAAAAACAACCCCCACACCATAATCCCCCCTCCACCAAATGATTTGGACCAGTGCAGAAAGCAAGGTCCATAAAGACATGGATGAGCAAGTTTGGGGTGGAGGAACTTGACTGGCCTGCACAGAGTCCTGACCTCAACCAGGTAGAACACTTTTAGAGTGGAGACTAGGCCTTCTCATCCAACATCAGCACCTGACCTCACAAATGCTCTTCTGGAAGAATGGTCAATCATTCCCATAGACACACTCCTAAACCTTGTGGACGGCCTTCCCAGAAGAGTTGAAGCTGTTATAGCTGCAAAGGGCGGAGCCAACTCAATATTGAACCCTCCGGACTAAGACTGGGATGTCAGTAAAGTTCATGTGTGTGTAAAGGCAGGTGTCCCAATACTTTTGGTAATATAGTGTGTGTCAATAAAACCCTAACTGATGATCTAACCCTTCCCTATATAATGCTGAGTTCTGTCTAGAGTTCAACTTTATCGTAACATTAATGTTTTAAGTTGCAAAGACAACGATCGCTGCAATACAATAAAAAATCCTCCTTTTCCTGCAGATATTATCCTCGTAATCAGGAGGAATGCGTTCTTGGTTCGAGCGAATCCGGGATTCTTGTATTTTTTTTTTCTTCTTTAATAGTGCGGGGTAATTTACAGAGGCCGGTCCCGCTAATCGTATCTGCCAGTTATTGAATCGATGCAGAACAGGGAATTATAAAGGATCCAGGCAAGATTCCTGAGTGCACTGGATTAGTCCCCACCTCATTAGGATTTATCGATCGCTTTGCTATTTAATATATCTCTCTTTCCCCTCTTGTCCGTCTGAATGCTACAGCAATATTGGTTTCAGGATATGGAGGGGGCAAGACGGCGGACGGAGACTCTCTGGGAATATACAGACATTTCAGGGGTGAGCTTAAAGGGGAACGCACCCTTTTTTCACCTCTGTGAAAATGTTACCCCTTATCTCCTAAAAGTCCCCCCTGTTAAAGTGATTATAAAGCTTCGGCCTCCGTTCACATTAGCGCGTCTCCAAAGTTGTGGCTTTCCAGTGCGGATTTGGGGCAACTTTTGGTGCGATTTTGGTCCGGCTTTACGTTCTATGGTCGCAAAAGTGGTGCAGGCACCTTTTCAAAGTCACATTGATTTGAATGGGTGCCACTGAAAAGAATGGGGTGCAACATGTCATGCGACTTTGATGTCCAAAGTCGCATGACAAATCACACAGGTATGCAGGGCTGCTGATAAGGCAGTACAGCCAGCCCTCCTGTAGCAGCTGAGCACAAAGGCCGGCTGTACCGTCTTATTGCATCCTCTTCTGCCTTCCCCTGCAGCACTGCCAGCTCCTCCTCTTCTTTCTCCCTCCGGCTGCACTGCAGGGGGATTGGTTCTTGCACATGCGCCCCTTCCATCTGCTGTCTGGGCCCCCCTTGTGTGCCCCTTTCCCCCGCAGTGCTTCCGGCTTCCCTCCTCTCCACTCTGGCAGCTGCTGCGTGCACACAGAGGGATGTTTCAGGATGGAGATCGGGGGGAAGAGGGGGGGGAGGGGCCAATAAACATGTAATTTTCTGACCCCTTCCTTTCTTGAATGAACACAGTGAGTAATCGGTACCAATCACTCCTGTGTCCAACCATCGCCGAAGCATAGTAAACTGTATTTACTATGCTTCACTTTGTGAATAAGCAGAAAGCCTCAGATGGCTTCCTATTCATTCATCTGTGCAGCTGAGGTTGCAGAGAAAACGACTGATAAATCTATGACCTCAGTCACTTTGTAGAGGGCCCCGTGATTTCTAACAGCAGCCCTGCAAGTGTTTATTTTTTTTTTTTTACCACTTGCCGTCCGCGCTATAGCGGAATGACAGCCACAGAACGGACCTGAATTTTCAGGAGGCCGTCATACGACGGCCTCCCCTGTGCACGCTTCCTGCGCGTGCTGTGATCACCGAGTCACTGAGACTCGGGTGATCACCGATCCGAGTAAGGGGCCGGTCCCGGCCCCTTACCATGTGATCAGCTGTCAGCCAATGACAGCTGATCACATGATGTAAACAAAAGCCGATCACCGTCTCATCTGCAAGGGACATCGGTCCCGAAGAGGAAGAGGCAATTATGCCTCATCTGTGCCCATTAGTACCCCCTGCCAGTGCCCACAGTGTCCACCAGTGCCACCTATCAATGCCCACAATTGCCACCTATCAATGCCCACCAGTGGTGCCAATTAGTGCCACCTAGCAGCGCTGCCTATCAGTGTAACCCAGGCATGTCCAAAGTCCGGCCCGCGGGCCAATCGCGGCCCGCGGTCCGGTTTCGGACGGCCCGCCTGGTAATTTTGACATATATATCTTTTGTGGCCCCCAACGAATCCCCGAGCGCCGGGGGCCATAAAAGATAGATATGCTGGCTGCCTTGGAGGGGGCGGGACAAGCGCCGTACAGGATACAGGAGAATTTCCTGTTTACACGGCGTCCTGTGTAAAAGGAAGTCCCGTCTCCTGCGCTGCCATTGGACAATTGTTTTGTCCATCATAGGAGGCGGGACTTTCAATTAAAGAGGCCGCCGTGTAAACAGGAATTTCTCCTGTATATCTGTTGGCGCTCGTCCCGCCCCCTCCCTGTCTCCTCCAAGGCTGCAGATGGACATGAATCAGGCTGCACTGACAGCAATGGTGAGTCTGCATTCATGTCAATGTGGTGGGGGCTGCCGTATTTATGTCAATGTGGTGGGGGCTGCATTCATGTCAATGTGGGGGCTGCATTCATGTGAATGTGGTGGGGGCTGCATTCATGTCAATGTGGGGGCTGCATTCATGTGAATGTGGTGGGGGCTGCATTCATGTCAATACGGTGGGGGCTGCATTCATGTCAATACGGTGGGGGCTGCATTCATGTCAATACGGTGGGGGCTGCATTCATGTCAATACGGTGGGGGCTGCATTCATGTCAATACGGTGGGGGCTGCATTCATGTCAATACGGTGGGGGCTGCATTCATGTGAATGTGGTGGGGGCTGCATTCATGTCAATACGGTGGGGGCTGCATTCATGTCAATACGGTGGGGGCTGCATTCATGTCAATACGGTGGGGGCTGCATTCATGTCAATACGGTGGGGGCTGCATTCATGTCAATACGGTGGGGGCTGCATTCATGTCAATACGGTGGGGGCTGCATTCATGTCAATACGGTGGGGGCTGCATTCATGTCAATGTGGTGGGGGCTGCATTCATGTCAATACGGTGGGGGCTGCATTCATGTCAATACGGTGGGGGCTGCATTCATGTCAATACGGTGGGGGCTGCATTCATGTCAATACGGTGGGGGCTGCATTCATGTGAATGTGGTGGGGGCTGCATTCATGTCAATACGGTGGGGGCTGCATTCATGTCAATACGGTGGGGGCTGCATTCATGTGAATGTGGTGGGGGCTGCATTCATGTCAATACGGTGGGGGCTGCATTCATGTCAATACGGTGGGGGCTGCATTCATGTCAATACGGTGGGGGCTGCATTCATGTCAATACGGTGGGGGCTGCATTCATGTCAATACGGTGGGGGCTGCATTCATGTCAATACGGTGGGGGCTGCATTCATGTCAATACGGTGGGGGCTGCATTCATGTCAATGTGGTGGGGGCTGCATTCATGTCAATACGGTGGGGGCTGCATTCATGTCAATACGGTGGGGGCTGCATTCATGTCAATACGGTGGGGGCTGCATTCATGTCAATACGGTGGGGGCTGCATTCATGTGAATGTGGTGGGGGCTGCATTCATGTGAATGTGGTGGGGGCTGCATTCATGTGAATGTGGTGGGGGCTGCATTCATGTCAATACGGTGGGGGCTGCATTCATGTCAATACGGTGGGGGCTGCATTCATGTTAATGTGGTGGGGGCTGCATTCATGTTAATGTGGTGGGGGCTGCATTCATGTCAATACGGTGGGGGCTGCATTCATGTCAATACGGTGGGGGCTGCATTCATGTCAATACAGTGGGGGCCACATTCATGGCAATGGAGTGGGGGCCGCAGATGGGCACTGATTAGGCTGCATTGATGGGCACTGACCCTTATTTTGCTTCACAGTTCTTTATTTAAAATTTAAGATTTTTTTTCCTGAAACTTCATTTTTAAAGTGAAGGTGCGTGTTATAAGCAGATTAAATCCGGTATATCCAAATAACACGCCCAAGCTCATCTATTCACCACACACAGCACAAAGGCAAGAGAATTCTTGTTGGGCCGTGTATTAGTGCTCGGATGGACACACTTAGACCAAATTTTAATGGTTTAAGAATGTCAGGCAAAATGGTCGGCCCTCAAGCATGTTCTATTCATCAAATCTGGCCCTCTTGGAAAAAAGATTGGACACCCCTGGTGTAACCGATCAGTGCCCATAATTGCCACCCATCAGTGCCCATCACTGCCACCCATCAGTGCCCATCACTACCACCCATCAGTGTTGCCTCATCAGTGTACATCAATGAAGGAGAAAAATTACCTGTTTTAAAATTTTATAACAAAATATAAAAAAAAGAAAAAATTTAAAAATTCGGTCTTTTTACATTTTTTTAACAATAAAATAAAAACCGCAGGGGTGATCAAACACCACCAAAAGAAAGCTCTATTTGTGGGGAAAAAAATGATAAAAATGTCATTTGGGTACAGAGTTGTATGACCGCGCATATGTCATTCAAAGAGTGACAGCGCTAAAAGCTGAAAATTGGTCTGGGCAGGAGGGGGGGTTTAGGTGCCCAGTAAGCAAGTGGTTAAATAAAAATATTAAATATGTTATACTTACCTAATGGTATTGCACAGAACAGCCTCGAACCTCCAAGTGATTGGCCCGCGCAGGCCCAGTGCACACTCCATGCTAACCATGGGCAGCCAGAGGGGGCAGGGAATAGGTGCAGGGTGGTACTCCCATTCTATGTCATGCATTAGCAATGGGGGGGGTAGGAGGGGGCGCAGTTCCACATCCTCACTCTTCGCTTCGGATGAACTCATCCTCATACCGCCCCAACCCCCACGCTTGTAAAGCTAAATATCTAAAGAAAGATGGGTACCGGAATTAACCACATAAACCCATTAGCACCTTACCCTAACAAGTTCAAAACCTACAAAAAAAGGACGAGGGGGGGGGGGGGGGGTGGGACGATCTTCCTCCATGCTTATTGTCCACTGGTCACTGGTAGCCCCACTGTGCTCCTCCTCTTCCTTCCTTTACCAAACCCTACACCCCTCCCCTTCCACCGTTTCTGTCGTCCCGCCCTGTCATGTGCCTCTTGGGTGTGTCCTTCAGGGCAATCAATTCTACCAAAATGTTCCAGAGTTAAAATGTCAAGAAAGCGCCAACCAAAATGGTGTATTTGGTGCCCTGTTATTTGCCCCTTCTTACCCTTCTCCCCTAGGCACAGGACTACATTTGCATTGCTGTATTGGCCTGCGCTAGGAAAGACTTTACACATCCGGCTATGGCGTGTCATAAGAGGTGCATCATTCTACAAATCCCAACAATGAAATTTCTTATCTGCTCCCTTTTGGCCCCCGGTAAATATACATGTACTGTATATAGGGCTCAAAATTTCAAATCCTGAGCTACTAGCCAGGCCTTAAGGGTTACTCGCCACCAGTTGCCCCACCCAACCCCTACCCAGCCCCGCCCATAATTCCAGGCCTAAAACGCACCCTCGTAAATTATCTCATGAAATGGCACTGGTAAATGTTTTATGCAGAATAAAGTTACAAAAATAAATATTAACAACAACAACTTTATCAGTGCCCATCAGTGAAGCCTCGTCAGTGCCCAATAATGCAGCCTATCAGTGCCCATCAGTGCAGCCTCACACGGGAGGAGAGCTGGTCGGATCACACAGAGATGTAACGCGGCTTGGATATGAAACGCCGGCCGCTGTCAAAGTCTCGCCTCCGGGACCGGCTCCTATGATAGTTGTCACACTACTTCAATTTCCCGGCATTGGACCAGTGTGCCGTCTATCATAGGAGCCAATGCAGGAGGCAGGACTTACTTGACAGTAGGGATGAGCCGAACACCCTGCTGTTAGGTTCGCATGCAGAACATGCGAGCAGGCAAAAAATTTGTTTGAACACCGTTAAAGTCTATGGGACACGAACATGAAAAATCAAAAGTGCTAATTTTAAAGGTTAATATGCAAGTTAATGTCATAAAAAGTGTTTGGGGACCTGGGTCCTGCCCCAGGGGACATGTATCAATGCAAAAAAAAAAGTTTTAAAAACGGACGTTTTTTCGGGAGCAGTGATTTTAATAATGCTTAAAGTGAAACAATAAAAGTGTAATATCCCTTTAAATTTCGTAGCTGGGGGGTGTCTATAGTATGCCTGTAAAGGGGCGCGTGTTTCCCGTGTTTAGAACAGTCCAAGAGCAAAATGACATTTCTAAAGGAAAAAAAGTCATTTAAAAGTGCTAGCGCTAGTGCTATTAATGAATTGTCTGTCCCAACAATAAACATAAAAGTCATTGAAAGTCATTGAAAAATAAAAATGCATGGGGCCTCCCCAAAATTCCATTACCAGGCCCTCCAGGTCTGGTATGGATTTTAAGGGGAATTCCATGCCAAAATGTAAAAAAAAAATGGCGTGGGGTTACCCCCCAAAAATCCATACCAGACCCTTCAGGTCTGATATGGATTTTAAGGGAAAATCCACGCCAAAATTTTTTTTAAAAATGGCGTGGGGTTACCCCAAAAATCCACACCAGACCCTTATCCAAGCACACAACCTGGCAGGCCACAGGAAAAGAGGGGGGGACGAGAGAGCGCCCCCCCCCCCCCCCGAACTGTACCAGGCCACATGCCCTCAACATGGGGAGAATGTCCCCATGTTGATGGGGACAAGGGCCTCATCCCCACAGCCCTTGCCCGGTGGTTGTGGGGGTCTGTGAGCGGGGGGCTTATCGGAATCTGGAAGCCCCAATTAACAAAGGGGACACCCAGATCCCGGGCCCCCCCTATGTGAATTGGTAAGGGGTACATTGTAACCCTACCATTTCACAAAAAGAAAGTGTCCAAATGTTAAAAAACCACAGGAGACGGCTTGGGTAAAGTCCTTTATTAAAAATAAAAAAATTAAAAAGATTCAGCGATGTAATCCAATAAATCCATGCTCCTACTCCAGCGATGTAATCCAATTCTCGATCTCCAGCGATGGATGATCTCGAGGAACACGCACAGGATCCTGCCTCCACCGGAGGCACCCAGTCAATGACGCGGCCCTAGCTTGAGTATTAGAAGTATGTCTAAACTCACCACTCCAGGTGATTGACAGGCGGTGAGGAGGTGACGTGACGTGACGCCTCCTCACCTTCTGTTTTAAGCCCAGGGCATTTGATGAGCTTTCCCATTTCATTGAACCAATCATGTTTGGTGAGCTTGTCTCCTGCAGTTTGCGATATGGTGGCTATTTTTTGACGCAAAAGATTATGACCATGGCATGTGAGCCCCACCCCTCCCCCCCTTTGCTGCAGGTTAAGGGGGGCAGTTGGGGAAGGGAGGAGCTAAGAACGCAGCTCAACCTCATGTATTTAACCCCACCTCCTCCAACCGCATGCTCAAAGGCTACATTCCTACTATATCGTTTTGTTAACGTGTGATTTTCTGCGCTTTTTATGAAACAAGTGGCGGGCTCGTGGTCTCATTTATTGTTAATGGCAAAACAGATTTTTAGTGCCACAAACGATGCGAAACACGTGAAGCTCGACATTCAAAAAAGCTACTTTGTTGCATTTGTTGTGCGTAATGCACCCTATTGAAATGAATAGACTGACCTATGTGTGTGTGTGTGTGGCGTGACAATACGCAACAAAAAACAAACAAGCGCATGCGCGGTGTAATCGCGTTCATGAAGCGCTATGAACATGTGACCCCGTTGCTTTGCCCTGCATGGGGGCAGCACAGCCTCACTTTACAAATGGACTTGCAATGTTCAGTCATCTAAATATGGTACAAACAAGCATTCCAATAAATTTTACATTATTAACTGCAAATATATACTAGCAGAACCACGCTGTCATTTCCCTTTCAATCAGCCATCGTTCGGCAGATCGTTGTATAAAATGTATTAGGCTTGTGAGCTGCAGTGCGATGTATCGGGAACTGTGCATGAAAGTTTCATTTTACACCTCCCAGGAGACTGCGGGGGGCGCTCTGTGCACCAGGCCCCGGCGTGGGGTCACCGCCTTGGATCCCGTAGATTGTCTTCTGTAGTTCCTTCCTATTGTCCTGAGCTTCTTCCTTCCCCGGGATCCCGGACCCTCCATGATCAAAGAGAATTGTAAAGCCGACCGATTGTTTCATTAAGGTTAACGTGACATTAATTAGAGATGGCAGATACGTTATATCTGGTCATTAATGTTGACACGATCTTCATTTCTTGTAATTACAATCCTACCAAATGAAATATCTATGTGCCTTAAGGGGGAATTCTGTGTTCATCTTTAACGTTGGCTTGCATTAGTAGATTTAACCCTCGCCGTGTCCGTCAGCCTTGAGAGCGCTTTATGGCAAAGCACCTAGAAGCCGGAGGACTGAATTGGTGCAAAGCGGACGTCTATCCTTGAAGTCGTTACTTACACTATATTGTCAAAAGTATTGGGACGCCTGCCTTTACACGCACATGAACTTTAATGGCATCCCGGTCATAGTCCGTAGGGTTCAATATTGAGTTGGCTCCGCCCTTTGCAGCTATAACAACTTCAACTCTTCTGGGAAGGCTGTCCACAAGGTTTAGGAGGGTGTCTATGGGAATGTTTGACCATTCTTCCAGAAGCGCACTTGTGAGGTCAGGCACTGATGTTGGACGAGAAGGCCTGGCTCGCAGTCTCCGCTCTAATTCATCCCAAAGGTGTTCTATCGGGTTGAGGTCAGGCCAGTCAACTTCCTCCACCCCAAACTCGCTCATCCAGGTCTTTATGGACCTCCCCCCACAAATATCTCCTCCTAGAACAATATTTACCCCTTGCAGCCCCCCAAATTCCCCCTTCCAACAAAAATCCTCCATGTGGGGCCCCCCCCACCTCACATGATAGCACAGTGCCCAGGACAGCTGTCCCTTCTGCCCACCCCTTGTCCTGGCCCTCACTGGATGGGGAAAAAAGGTCCCCGAGTCAGTGGTGTGACTAAACGGAAAAATGTCCCTGAGTTGGTGGTGTCGTTGGAAGGAAAAAATATCCTTGCATTGGTGGCAGAACTACCAGGGTCACAAAGGTCGCATTTGCGACTGGGTCCTGGCGTTTCGCCACCATCGGGTTGGGGGGCCCCCAGCAGAGTTGCTTGCCACAGGGCTCTGAGCAGATAGAGTCTCTGTCATACAGCTCACAGCCTGCACTAACAGTTCCCGCTCCCCCTCTCCCCCACGGATGGGAGAAGAGAGAGCCGATCTGCTCCTTCTCCACCCGCCCCTCTCCTCCTGTGTTCACCGCGGGAAGTGTGAACCAGCTGAATTTTCATCTAAGGCTAGGTTTATATGTGTGCATAGCAGGAATACATGCAAGATGACGCACTTTCCTGCAATGCACAGAAAGTTCAGCTGGCATACAGCGGTGCTGTTAATTCCTAATTGCACCCCATGTATCTGGGAACTGGTGCAGTTCTTAGTGTGCAAGAAGCCACAGAACCATGCATTTCGGCATTGCACAATTTCTTAAAAGGGTGTCAGGGCTGGGCTCAGCCCTTCCTTCTCAGAGCTTGCCACTCAGCTGTCGGCTAATTGCCAGCTCTTATCTCTCCACAGTTACTCAGCTGTTGATGATATCCTGCTCGTCAGTCCTGCCTACTTAAGCTGTTCAGCCCAGTGGATCTCTGCCTTCGCCTTGGTCAACATCACAGAAACGATCTCCAGTGATCCTGTTCAAGACTTGCTTTGCTGACATCCCTTCTGGCTCCAGATCCTGCTTGCTGTTCCACTACATTGATCCCTGACTTCTGGCTTGGCTGACTATCCATTCCGGTTACTGAACTTTGGATATGTTTTGACTACGTTTGTTCTTTTTACTTTTAATATTAAACAAGTGTGATTTAACTGTACTTCTGTCTCGGCCTGATTTCATGGTTTCTGACAAAGGGCCAGGGACCTCTTTGAGCGTTTCTCACATGTAGGACTGCCCATTAAAATGAATGGGCTGCGCTACATGTGAACTGCGTAAATGTGCGAACTGCAGGCACAAAGTGTAAATTTTAGTGCACTGCAATATATCATATTTATATTACATTTACATTTGTTATTCTTTCAAGATTTATTTCTAGTTCACTTTCTCTTGAACCCCAACGCATTTCGTCAAAATGGCACAATTTTGCCAAGGTCTCCCAACTTTCACCCAAATTTATGTTAAAATGAATAGAACTCAAAATATGTACATATTTTTGAAAATTGAAAATCCTTGGTGATGATCCAGCCACCTGTCTTGGCATTTTATAACGGAACGCCTTGTAAAAATAGCCGTATTAATACCATAAAAGCTGGCGCGGACATTGAAAATGGCTTTTCCATCCCATTATTTACAATGTTCCTGTAAGAAATGACGGCAACGTACCACAAATAGCTGGTTTAATGTTTTTAATGATCCGTTCCACTGATCACCAAGGAAATACCCCGAGATCTTTACCAAGTTCAAAGGCAAACTCCTATATATTATTTATTGTTTCAGACATTAATAAACAATTACAACATGTCCTGTGAAATAACAAAAGAATATAGAGTCAGCCTTGAGAAACACAAGCACCAGAGGAAACCGCCGTGGGAGCTCCTGGAAATAAAAAAAAAAATTGCTTTAACGGTCTCCGCTAGCTAATTAGGATATAAATTAAAATTGATCTCCATCTATAAATAAACGGCTTATTCCTGCCTTGAACTCTACATCACGCTGCTCCTTATGTATCTTATTGTATGTTTTTTAGGCATGGTTGCTGCCAGAGATGTTTTTTGCTTTTTTTTCCACCTGTTTAAAAAAAAAAAAAAATTTAGGCCTTATGATTACTTAAACCCCCAAACATTATATTTTATGAAAGCAGATACCCTAGAGCAGGGATCTCCAAAGTTTTTGAGCAAAGGGCCAGTTTACTGTCCTTCAGGCTCTAGGGGGGCCAGAATGTGGCCAACGGGAGCAGAAAATGCCTCGGCTTTTGTGAATGAAATTGATGCACCATCATTGGTGTCAGTTGGAGAAGTAGTGCCCCAAGGGCCTGATAAAAGCAAGCAAAGGGCCACATCCAGTGCTCGGGCCATAGTTTGGAGACCCTTGCCCTGGCCTAGAGAATAAAATAGTGATAGTTCATCATATAAGGGACAAAAAGCCTCTTTAAGATTCTCTTTAATGAAACATCAGGGGTCTAAAAGACCAATGGACCTAACTGACTGCAGATCACACTCTATTAGCTCCTTCCCCAGCCATACTGGCTTGGGAAAGTGACACCGGGACCAAGAAGTCATTAGCAGGAACCAACATTCCCTGATCTCCCTCCCCTCTACTTGCTGGCACCTGCCATAGTGGTCTCGAGGTCCACCGATTGGGTGTGCGGAGCCCAGGAAACATGGCGGGGGGCACGCACAGGGATTAGGGTGACCTGCAGTTATGGGGGTGTCTGGAAGTGATCAGGTCCCTGTAGATTGTAGATAAAACGTATGTCAAGGGCGCTCAAAATGTCAGGACCAGGCAGATAGTGTCTTTATTGGATGGATGAAGTGGTCTTCAAACACTTAGGGCTGCACTCAAAGAGGGGAGCAATCTCTAATAGAAAACAAATAAAAGAAAAAAGGCGCCTCTAAGTGCAGAATTAAAACTTTTAATATCCCCAAACACAGTGGCGTCTCCAGCTTTCAAATTTAGGGGGGGCACATGGGGGGACAGGGACAAAAGTAGGGGGGCAACTATAAAATGCATATATATATATATATATATATATATATATATATATATATATATATATATATATATATCCTGGGGCCCTTTACTACGACCCCACAACGGGCCCTTTCACATGTTCTGCAGTAAGCTCCCTTCCTACTGTATTGGGGTCCCCCAGGGTGGCAGAAAACAAGAGATATATGTCACCAGCATATCAAGAAAATATAAGGATCCAAAGCAGTGGGAGAACTATCAGGGTTGCAAAGGTTGTCTTGCCTCCGGGCCCTGGTGTTCTGCCACTGTGGGGTTCCCCAGCCTCCTCTTGCTGTCCTGCCCCTGCTATTGACAGCGCTGGTCTGGCATCTCTTGGAATTTACAGGCTGGTTCTCCTGTCCTAAGGACGGGAGAAATCAGTCTGTTTTTTCAGTAACTGAAAGTCCTGGTGGAGTCCTTCCTGCAACTCGCTCTTCTCCCTGCCAATGAGGATGCAAGTGAAGGAGCAGATCAGGCGGCCGTGGTTGTGTGAACGCTCGCATTATGCAGTGTCAGTGAGCAGGGGAGGGGGGAGGAATCACCCGCAGGAGCTGACTGGGGACTCTCTCCCTCTTAGACATTGATTTTTTGAAAAAAAAAAAAAAAAAAAAATTTTTTTTTTGGGGGGGGGGGGGGCACATGGTGGGGCACAGCATAATGTTGGGGGGGTCAGGGCCCCCTCTGGCCCCCCCCTAGGGTCGCCATTGCCCAAACAAGATTAAAAACACTTACAGAATCAAGGATAAGAAGAGGCATAACATGGACACCTTCTGGTTATCCTGGGACCTTCTGCTGCTGCATATCGTTATCTCTGGAAAGCTGTGATACACTGGGATCACCTGCTTCATACATCCATGTTATGCCTCTTCTTATCCTTGATTCTGTAAGTGTTTTTAATTTTGTTAGGGGATATTAAAAGTGTTAATTCTGCACTTGGAGGCGCCTTTTTTTCCCTGTAGATAGTAGGCATGTGCAATTTGTTTCGGTACAAATTCGTTTTTCAACGAATTTAGACAAATTCGTTAATTTGAAAATTCGAAAATCTGAAAATTCGGAAATTCTAAATTCTAAAATCCAGAACTTCAGAAATTGGAAATTCAAAAATCTGAAAATTCGAAAACTCAAAAATCCAAAAATAACAACGTAAATCTGAAAATCAGAACAAAGATCTGAAGTTATGAATTATCCAAAATAACACATGCCGTATCTAAACAAATGGAACGTAACAAATTAATAATAATAAAGTAACAATAATAATAATACAATCTGTTTATTATTATTTATTATTAATTCGTTCCATTCCATTTGTTTAGATGCGGCATTCGTTATTTCGGATAATTCGTAACTTGTATGTAAATAGAAGGTTCAATCAGCAAGCTGAACACTGAAAGATTTTCACAAAAATCATTAACAAATAATAAAAATAAAGGAAGTGCAGCGCAATATAGCAATAAAACACAGTCCAAGATGCTGGTGAACTGTAGTTCGTAACTTCAGAAAAATTTGTATTCGTCATGCTCACTAACAGCCAAATTTGAAAGGAAATTTCAATACCTATAATTTAATAGTTAGTTATTATTTGGAATTTTTGGATTTTCGTTCTTTCAAATTTTCGGATTTTCTTTCTTATTTTCGGATTTTCGAATTTCCAAATTTTTTAATTTTCGATTTTAGAATTTTCGAATTCCGAATTTTAGGATTTACAGATTTTCGAACTTCCAAAATTTCGAATTTTCGAATTTCTGAATTTTCAAATTTTTTAATGTACAAATTTATGAAAAAAAAATAAAAACGAATGAAATGAAAATGAAATTTTTCGCCAGTGCACATGTCTAGTAGATAGATAGGAAGTATAGATAGGAGGTTTCTGAAAAAGGCTACAGGACACCAGCAACAGTTACCCGTGACAATAGTGAGGTGTGACAAACCCCAAATTAGGTGGAGAGAATGGGGGAGAATTACTGAACACCGTATCCCTAATTTATTACTGTATCCCTAATTTATTACTTTATCCCGAAGTCATAAGTGGTCAGATTTCAGTCTCATGTCTGTGCTAGGTATTCATAGAAGGTCGCACTTTTGATGAAACGCAGTCCATCTAAAGACACATTTGACAAAAAGGATTGCTATTATAAAACACTACTAACTAGGGTCTACAAAGGCCCTGTCGTAAATGGTCCTGTTGTAAAGAGTCGTAAACAGTCTAGAACGCAATACACATCTGTAAGCTGTTTTGTTTTTTGTTTTTTACGTAAAACTGAGCTTTTATATATCTCAAATTCCCAACTCTAAGTCATATTCCAAAACTCCTACTATTAGGGAGCTACCTTAATAAAAACTGTTTACACTAATAGATAAGGAGATACCAATCAGTTTGACACCAAGCACGTCTAATTACAAAATTCAAAGGGCTAATAACACACATTAGACCTCCTGAAAGAAGCATGCATAAGATCCACAGTTGGTATCTAATAAATTGTAATTTCATTCTGCTGAATAATATGCTGGTCTTTAGCTAGCAAAAACTTGGCATATGGAAATTTTAGATGTGCCCAGAATAATTGGTAGTATGGGCATAGCTCCCAACTGTCCCTGTTTTCGAGGGACTGTCCCTGATTTGGAACAAAGTCCTTCTGTCCCTCATTCCTCCTCATTTGTCCCTCATTTTGTTCTGCTTTATTTACAGTAGTTGTATATATAATGCATTACTTATCTATCAAAATGTGCTAAATCTTCCATTCAGTTTCTAAATTGCTGCATTTGTAAATTCCAAAAGTCAGTATATAGGAATAGTAGTGGCAAAAAAAGCACTTGTCGGTTTTAAGCAGTCATTTTTTTTGTACAATCCTCCTTTAAGGGTGTGTGGCAGGGGGTGTGTCCTATGCCTACGTACTTTTGCTAATAGGTGTCCCTTATTCCCATGTCAAAAAGTTGGGAGGTATGGAATGGGTGTGTCCCGTGGAGCATTAAAAAAATACGCCTACACCAAACCCCTCTGACCCTTGGGAGGAGTGGGCTCTGCAACATCCTCTCCAGGGACAAAAAAAGAAAAGATGGCTGCATGTGGCAGCCAGAGTCCACGCTTTTACGAGTGGAACTGCTATGGAATACAGAGTCTCGTTAAAGTAGAACTATAGGCAAAACTTGTTTTTATTCATTTTGGATAGAGCAAAAGAGGGTATAACCCTTGTAAGTTTTTTTTTTTTAGCCATGTATGTCCCATTGCAGAGATTTCCCTTCACTTCCTGTTCCCTAGCCAAACAGGAAGTGAGAGAAAATCTCTGCAAATTAAAGAGTTTGTAAACCCCGTTTTTTTTTTTTTTTAAATAACAAACATGTCATACTTACCTCCACTGTGCAGTTCGTTTTGCACAGTGTGGCCCCGATCCTCCTCTTCTGGGGTCCCCCGGCAGCTCTCGCAGCTCCTCCTTGCATCGGTAAACCCCCTAGGAGAAGCGCTCTCCTGGGGGGGTTACCTTGCGGATGCGCTCCTGAATCCAAGATTTGCGTCTATAGACACAGAATACCGGACTCACCCCCCCCCCTGGTGCCTGGGTCATTAGATTTGATTGACAGCAGCAGGAGCCAATGGCTGCACTGCTATCAATCTATCCAATCAAGAGCCGAGAACCCGGGGCAGAGAGGTACAGCGTGTCTCCACCGAGGGAACGAAGGGCTCAGGTGTGTAAAACGAGGGGGCTGGGGGGCTGATCAGGGTCAGAAGTTTTTTCACCTTAGTGCATCGGATGCACTAAGGTGAAAAAACACGGAGGGTTTACAAGCCCTTTACGGGTATTCCCTGGAGACCCCCAGGTCACCAGAACTAGTGTCCCCATTGGAAGTTTTCCTCTCTATTACTTTCCTGGGGACCCAAAATGTGGGATTTTGTTTTACTTTCAATGATAATGGTAAATAAGACAAAGAGATGGTGAATCTCAATAATGGGGACACAGACAGCAATAATAACTAACAGGTGTTATAATCCCTCTGCACTTTATCCAAAACTAAATACAAACATTTTTGGTGTTAGTTAGTTGTACTTTAAGCGGTAGAGTGACTCTTGTTCATCTTATTGGACTTACTTTGCATGTTATTCAAATTCTGCACTTGTCATGATCAGGGGTTAGGTTCGGAGGCTAGTAGCAATAGCAGTGGAAAGGCTCACAGAGAAATCAGCATGATAAATACACAAGCAGGTCCCCCTGGTGGATAACATGGGCTCACCCAAGGTGAGGGGTCTAAGCACTAGCCAGTATTCACCAGAGCTCCTGAGTGTGGAGATGGGTTTTGCTGCATGCTAGTACCAGGTTGCAGTCTTCAGGATCGCCCCACCAGAAGGTGAGCAAGCTGTAGGTGCGGTAGCAGATGTAGCAGCTAGGGATCAAGCAGAAGTGTACCGGAGTATAAACAGTCCAAAGGTCAGTAATGAGTGCCTGCAGGCCGGGATCAAGTTGAAGTATAGTTAAAGAACAAGCCAAAGGTCAGTAACCAGTAGTTTCAGGTTGGGGTCAACCAGAAGCACAGACAAGGAGCAAGCCAAAGGTCAGCAACTATTGGTTTTAGGTTGGGATCAAGCTGAGGTGTAGTCAAGGAACAAGCCAAAGGTCAGTAACGAGTGGTAGTGAAGATATGGATGGCAGCTGGAGCACAAAGAGTAGAGTAGTGAGTAGAAAGTTCATGGAAGGAGCGAGGAGTTTAAGGTTCACCAGAAACCAGATAGAAAGTATGTTTGTCCAAGGAATTATGCAGGGCATTGTCCAGCATATAAGGATCTGCAAGAAGTGTTACTAATGCTGCGTACACACGAGCAGACTTTTCGACAGGTCCGATGGACTATCTGACGGACTTTCGGCGGACTTCCAACAGACTTTCCCAACGAATGGACTTGCAATGTGATGACGTACGACCGGACTAAAATAAGGAAGTTGATAGCCAGTAACCAATAGCTGCCCTAGCATCGGTTTACGTCCGTTGGACTACCATACAGACGAGCGGACTTTTTGATAGGAACTGGGTCCAGCGGAGTTCCGACGTAAAGATTTGAAACATCTTCCAAATCTAAAGTCCGTCAGCTTTTCGACCGAAAAAGTCCGCTGCAGATCCGATGAAGCCCACACACGGTCAGTTGGCCTCCGGACTAGGTCCGTTGGACCAGTCCGGTCGAGAAGTCCGCTCGTGTGTGCAGAAGTCCTGGGTTCAGATCCAGGCCCTGACAGCACTGAACCATAGCTGAGGTCTACTACACCTTAGTTTTTTAACATTTAAAACCTTTTTAGTTTACTGTTAATTGTGTGTATTTGTAAAATCTTTTCTGTCTATTTCTTATCTTTTTATTAAAATAATATTTCTAAATTGATAAGCTGAATTGTAAATGCTCTATTTAGAAATGAAGAACTGTGCCTCTGTTACTGTGCTGTCCAGGTGTGGCAGCAAGTGATAGACATTTTTTTTTTCTTATATAGAATTGTAACACAGAGAAAGTTGTATTTGTTTCTGAGAGGAAGTGTTATTACCAATATGTATGTAATCTGGTTTTAATCTGACAAATCTCAAATAAAAAACAAGGCACCCACGATACGGATCTGATAGAATATGCTGACTCTTAGACCCCTTTCACACTGGAGGCAGTTTTCAGGCGTTTTAGCGCTAGAAAAATTGCCTCCCATTCATTACAATCGGTGCTTTCACACTGGGGCGGTGCGCTTGCGGGACGTTCGGAAAAGTCCTGCAAGCAGAATCTTTGAGGCGGTTTGGGACCGCTCCCAAAATGCCCCTGCCCATTGCAATGAATGCGTTTGGGAAGAACCGCAACATGAGAGGTTTTTACCCCTTAAACAGCGGTAAAGAGACGCTAAAACGAGCAGCGCTTTACCGCTAACGGCCGGCGCTTTCAGTGTGAATGCAGCCTTGACAATGATCTTCTGACAAAAATAAAGCATTATATCTGGAAATGAACCACAAAGTCCCCTGCTGGGACGTTGACATCACAATTTGTACCTATTTAATTTATGTCAGAAGAAGCAGAATCATTAAGATCACACCAAGGATGGAATATCCAAGTGCAGATAATATGTATTGATTTGCATAGAATTTGCATATCATTTGGTGTTCTTATTATTAAATTTGAATGTTTATAAATATATAATGTGAAAATAGCATAAGATTTGTGCAAAACGGGGGAAAAAAAATCTGCAGCATATTTAACTGAAGTAAAGGCCGATTCACACCAGAACGTGGTGCGGGGAAGGCGTGTACCGTACGCGTCTCCCAAACCATGTTCAAAACACACTGTAATGGTTTTGCAGAGAGCAGCCCCGATCTTCTTCTCGGGTCCCTTGCCGACTCTCCTAGCTCTTCCTCCTTGGCCAGTGCCCCCATAGCAAGTCACTTGCTATAGGGGCACTGGTGCGTGCTCACTCCCAAGCCCCACTCTATGCATCCTTAAGGCACATTCAGCTGCAGCTCGGCCCCACCCCCCGCTCTCTCCTCATTGGATCACTGGCTGTGATTGACAGCAGTAGGAGCCAATGGCTCCCGCTGCTGGGTTTCAGCCAATGAGGAGAAAGAGACTCGGGACACTTGAGGCTCCTGTGCATCATGCTGGATCGAGAGTAGGCTCAGGTGAGTATGGGGGGGGGGTTGTGGGGGAGCAGCACACCAAAGGTTTTTTACAACCAGCCTTTACAATCACTTTAAGGCAGAGTTTCTCACACTGGTGGCCCTCCAGCTTTTGTGAAACTACAAGTCCCATGAGCAATTGCAAGGCTGACAGTTACAAGCATGACTCCCACAGGCAGAGGCAGCTGGAGGGCTGCCAGTTTGAGACCCCTGCTTTAAAGTGTCATGTACCTGGTTGCAGGATGAAATAATTAGAGGGCTTCCCTTGCGGCTGAGGTCCAAGCACCCCTGGAGTTGGTGACAGGGAGTGCAAAGCCCAAAGATGTACAGGTGCTGGTTCGGCTGGTCTGCTGATGTTGCTTCTGATAGCGCTTGACTGGTTAGTACTCCAGTAAGATGGCAGAGACACAGGACACCCGGGTGAAAAAGTAGGTTGTATGCAGCAGCCGGTGGCAGAATGTCACCCATGGCAGGTGCAGGACCAGGTTTGAAAGGAGGTACTGGAAGCTGAAACTCACATACTTTGGCCACCTAATGCGAAGAGAGGACTCATTGGTAAAGACCCTGATGCTGGGAAACATGGAAGGAAAAAAGCAGAAGAAGACAACAGAAAACAAGATGGATAGAGAGCATCTAAACATCGAAACAATGAACATGACGTTAAGCAAGCTCCGGGAGGCAGTGGAGCAGGGCCATCTTAATGAGAGGGCACACCTGGGCACTGCCCATGGGCCCCAGCTGCATGGGGGGCCCCTGCACTTTTTCCAAAGAAGCTGCTCCTTGAGCACACCCTGTCCGGAAATTGGGGGCCCCATGATGGCACTTAGAGTGATGGATACACAGGGGGGATATCTGGGGTGAAAGGGGTCAGAGTGCTGGGGGGATATGTGGGGTGTAGAGGGGGATCAGCGTGCTGGGGGAATATCTGGGGTGTAGAGGGGTCAGAGTGCTGGGGGGATATGTGGGGTGTAGGGGGGTCTGAGTGCTTGGGGGATATCTAGGGTGTAGAGGGGTCAGAGTGCTGGGGGGATATCTGGGGTGTAGAGGGGTCAGAGTGCTGGGGGGATATCTGGGGTGTAGAGGGGTCAGAGTGCTGGGGGGCATATCTGGGGTGTAGAGGGGTCAGAGTGCTGGGGGGGTGATATCTAGGGTGTAGAGCAGTCAGAGTGCTGGGGGCATATCTAGGGTGTAGAGGGGTCAGAGTGCTGGGGGGATATCTGGGGTGTAGAGGGGTCAGAGTGCTGGGGGGATATCTGGGATGTAGAGGGGTCAGAGTGCTGGGGGAAATCTGGGGTGTAGAGGGGTCAGAGTGCTGGGGGGATATCTGGGGTGTAGAGGGGTCAGAGTGCTGGGGGGATATCTGGGGTGTAGAGGGGTCAGAGTGCTGGGGGGATATCTAGGGTGTAGAGCGGTCAGAATGCTGGGGGGATATGTGGGGTGTAGAGGGGTCAGAGTGCTGGGGGGATATGTGGGGTGTAGGGGGGTTTGAGTGCTTGGGGCATATCTAGGGTGTAGAGGGGTCAGAGTGCTGGGGGGATATCTGGGGTGTAGAGGGGTCAGAGTGCTGGGGAGATATCTGGGGTGTAGAGGGGTCAGAGTGCTGGGGGGATATCTGGGGTGTAGAGCGGTCAGAGTGCTGGGGAGATTTCTGGGGTGTCGAGGGGTCAGAGTGCTGGGCGCATATCTGGGGTGTAGAGGGGTCAGAGTGCTGGGGGGGTGATATCTAGGGTGTAGAGCGGTCAGAGTGCTGGGGGGATATCTGGGGTGTAGAGGGGTCAGAGTGCTGGGGGGATATCTAGGATTTAGAGGGGTCAGAGTGCTGGGGGGATATCTGGGGTGTAGAGGGGTCAGAGTGCTGGGGGGGATATCTGGGGTGCAGAGGGGTCAGAGTGCTGGGGGGATATCTGGGGTGCAGAGGGGTCAGAGTGCTGGGGGAATATCTGGGGTGTAGAGGGGTCAGAGTGCTGGGGGGGATATCTGGGGTGTAGAGGGGTCAGAGTGCTGGGGGGATATCTGGGGTGTAGAGGGGTCAGAGTGCTGGGGGGATATCTGGGGTGTAGAGGGGTCAGAATGCTGGGGGGATATCTGGGGCGTAGAGGGGTCAGAGTGCTGGGGGGATATCTGGGGTGTAGAGGGGTCAGAGTGCTGGGGGGAGATATCTAGGGTGTAGAGCGGTCAGAGTGCTGGGGGGATATCTGGGGTGTAGAGGGGTCACAGTGCTGGGGGGATATCTGGGGTGTAGAGGGGTCACAGTGCTGGGGGGATATCTGGGGTGTAGAGGGGTCACAGTGCTGGGGGGATATGTGGGGTGTAGGGGGGTCTGAGTGCTTGGGGGATATCTAGGGTGTAGAGGGGTCAGAGTGCTGGGGGGATATCTGGGGTGTAGAGGGGTCACAGTGCTGGGGGGATATCTGGGGTGTAGAGGGGTCAGAATGCTGGGGGGATATCTGGGGCGTAGAGTGGTCAGAGTGCTGGGGGGATATCTGGGGTGTAGAGGGGTCAGAGTGCTGGGGGGAGATATCTAGGGTGTAGAGCAGTCAGAGTGCTGGGGGGATATCTGGGGTGTAGAGGGGTCACAGTGCTGGGGGGATATCTGGGGTGTAGAGGGGTCACAGTGCTGGGGGGATATCTGGGATGCAGAGGGGTCAAAGTGCTGGGGGGATATCTGGGGTGCTGGGGGGATATCTGGGGTGTAGAGGGGTCAGAGTGCTGGGGGGGAGATATCTAGGGTGTAGAGCGGTCAGAGTGCTGGGGGGATATCTGGGGTGTAGAGGGGTCAGAGTGCTGGGGGGGAGATATCTAGGGTGTAGAGCGGTCAGAGTGCTGGGGGGATATCTGGGGTGTAGAGGGGTCACAGTGCTGGGGGGATATCTGGGGTGTAGAGGGGTCAGAGTGCTGGGGGGATATCTGGGGTGTAGAGGGGTCAGAGTGCTGCAGCGATATCTGGGGTGTAGAGGGGTCACAGTGCTGGGGGGATATCTGGGGTGTAGAGGGGTCAGAGTGTTGCGGCGATATCTGGGGTGTAGAGGGGTCACAGTGCTGGGGTGATATCTGGGGTGTAGAGGGGTCACAGTGCTGGGGCAATATCTGGGGTGTAGAGGGGTCAGAGTGCTGGGGGGATATCTAGGGTGTAGAGCGGTCAGAATGCTGGGGGGATATGTGGGGTGTAGAGGGGTCAGAGTGCTGGGGGGATATCTGGGGTGTAGAGGGGTCACAGTGCTGGGGCGATATCTGGGGTGTAGAGGGGTCAGAGTGCTGGGGGGATATCTGGGGTGTAGAGGGGTCACAGTGCTGGGGGGATATCTGGGGTGTAGAGGGGTCACAGTGCTGGGGGGATATCTGGGGTGTAGAGTGGTCAGAGTGCTGGGGGGATATCTGGGGTGTAGAGGGGTCACAGTGCTGGGGGGGATATCTGAGGACAAAATGTCAGCTCCCCCGGTGTGGACCGGCCTGCGATACGGGGACCTTGTTCTAAGGTAAGTATTTCATAATGAGCTTTTTTTTTATCTGACCACTTTAATTCCAGCCTTTGGTCTGTTGGGATTTGTCACTACTAACTTTTCACATCCAGATTTTTATAACAAAATATGAAAAACGTTTTGTTCTTTTTTGCAACATTTTTGTTTATTTAGCAAGAAATAAAACCCCCCCAGTGGTGATTAAATACCATCAAAAGAAAGCTCTATTTGTGTGAAAAAAGGTCATTTGGATAAAGTGTTGCATGACCGCGTAATTGTCATTCAAAGTGTGAGAGCGCTGAAAGCTGAAAATTGGCCTGGGCAGGAAGGGGGTATAAGTGCCCAGTAGTAGGCAAGTGGTTAAAGTGATTTCTCAACAAAATAAAGTATGGAGATATGAATGGATGGGGGGGGGGGTTTGCTTTAAATATTACAAATACATTAAATACTGTTTTCAGTCTGTGGTGCTTAGATACAGTTTAGTTCCCCTTAAAAAAAAAAAAAAAAATTTATTTTTTATTCCTGAACACAATATATATATTTATGTCACAGCAGAACATTTTTGCTTTGAAGCAACTAGAATACAAAAATGTTTAATATTGCCATCTAATAATTATATTTAACTCAAAAAATACATATTTATATTAATATTTTGTTGTGCTCTGTAACACACAGGGGTTCATTTACTAAAATTGGAGAGTGCAGCTCTGCATGGTAACCAACCAGCTTCCAGGTACTTTTGTCAAAACCTAACTGAACAAACTGAAGTTAGAAGCTGATTGGTTTCTAGGCAGAGCTGCACCCGATTTTGCACTCTCCAGTTTTAGTAAATCAACCTTGAGGGGGTTATTTACTAAAGGAAAATCCACTTTGCACTGCAAGTGCACTTGGAAGTAAAGTCGCTGTAGATCCGAGGGGGGCATGCAAGGAAAATAAAAAAACAGCATTTTAGCTTGCACCTGATTGGATGATAAAATCAGCAGAGCTTCCCCTCATTTCAGATCTACCCCTCAGATTTAGAGCGGCTGCACTTCCAAGTGCACTTGCAGTGCAAAGTGGATTTGCCTTTCATAAATAGCCCCTATATTCGTGCACTCTTCCTGTATTACCTGCACAGTAGAGCTGCACAGTTCTGGCTAAAATTGGATTTACGACTTTTTTTGCTTAGAATAAAGATCACGATTTTCTCAAGATTCTTGTGGTGTAACATCATCTTTCACATTATACAAAAAAATTGGGCTAACTTTACTGTTTAGTTTTTTTTAATTCATTAAAGTGTATATTTTCCCCCAAAAATTGTGTTTGAAACACCGCTGCGCAAATATAGCATGAAATAAAATATTGCAACTACCGCCATTATATTCCCTACGGTCTCTGCTAAAAAATATATATAATGTTTCGGGGTTCTAGTAATTTTCTAGCAAAAAATACAGATTTTAACTTGTAGGCAGTAAGTGTCAGAAAAAGGTTTAGTCTTTAAGTGGTTAAACTGACCTTATTTACAGACCGAAGTTCATTCCTTTGACCTAAAAGAACTAAATATTACGATGCTTCTCTTTATCTCCGCCTAAGTGGTGTTGTGATAAACTTGGCAGGCTGCCTGTTTTTATGGGGGGGTTTTTGACAGCAGTCAGCTGAATCGAGGAAATGCTGTTTTAAGATCGTGAGGGGGGGTTGAATCACGATCTCTATTCTTTAACAATTAATCGTGCAGCTCTACTGTACAGTAACTCCACAGGTTAGAAGGTGGACTGGGTCATTATTGGCTGTCAATTTCCCTTCAAAACAAGTCATGTGTAAGCTCTATTGGCAAGCAGAGAAAGTCCCTATCTATCTATCTATCTATCTATCTATCTATCTATCTATCTATCTATCTATCTATCTATCTATCTATCTATCTATCTATCTATCTATCTATCTATCTATCTATCTATCTATCTATCTATCTATCTATCTATCTATCTATCTTTCTATCTTTCTATATTTTTTGTTTTACAAATACACACTTAATACATGACATAAGCTTCCCAGATCACTATAGGGGAAGCTAAAAAAAACAGAAGTTGCTTTTTTCAGACACTGCCTCTCTCTAAAACTTCAGATTGTGCCCTGTGAAGGGAGTCACTGCTCTGACTTGATGTGTATGAATGACATCTTGAGTTACTGATCTCTGTAAACAAGAGGATGTTTACAATAGCTGGTATGTAGAAAAGGGAAAACAAAAAAAAAGTATCAGTTTTGCTCCACCTGATGGCTGGAAATAAAAATACATCATCTTAACATGCAATCATTTTACACTAAAATGGGGGTCTAAATGAAAAGAAAAAGAAAAGAAACAAACACTGCATGTAAAATAATAAAAGAAGAAAAACATGTCCCCTTATGTTTTATCCCTTTAAAAAATTGCTGTAAATACAGAAGCGGGCCGACAAATTTGCCTCTTTTGCACTGAAATCTCAAACAGTGTTGTTAACCCTACGAAAAAAAAAAAAGAATAAAAAAAAAAACAAGAAAAGAGAGAGAGGGAGAGGGGGGGAGATGGAGAAAGAGAGTGAGGGAGCGAGAGAGAAAGAGAGAGGGAGTGAGAAAGAAAGAGAGAGAGAGAGAAAAAGAGAAAGAGAGAGAATGAGAAAGTAAGGGAGGGAGGGGAGATAGGGAGAGAGAGAGAAAAAGGAGGGGGGAGAGAGAGAGAGAGAGAGGAGAGAGAGAGAGAGAGAGAGAGAGAATGAGGGAGGGAGGGAGGGAGAGAGAGAGAAAGAGAGAGAGAGAGAGAGAGAGAGAGAGAGAGAGAGAGAGAGAGGGAGGAGAGAGAGAGAGAGAGAGAGAGAGAGAGAGAGAGAGGGAGGAGAGAGAGAGAGAGAGAGAATGAGGGAGGGAGAGAGAGAGAGAGGGGGGGAGAGAGAAAGACAACGAAAATAAGAAAAAAGAAAGAAACAGAAAGGAAAAAAAAGAAAAAAGAGAGAAAACTAGAAAGATAAAAAGAAATTAAAAAAAATAACAGAAAGAAAGAAAGGAAAAAAGAGAAAAGAAAAAAACAAGAAAGATAAAAAGAAAAATCAAGAAAAAAAGAAAGAAAAGCAAAAAAGGAAGACAAAAGATAGAAAAGAGAAATTAAATAAAAAAAGATAGAAAAGAAAAAAGCAGAAGAAAGAAACACAAAGTAAAAAAAAAGAATAAAAAAAAAACAAAATTAAGAAAGAAAAGAAAAATAGGACAAAAAAATAAAGACAGAAATACAATCTGAACTCTGACAAAAGAAAAGAAAGGAAAAGAACTACTGAACTATTTTATTTTAGGTAATAAAAATAGAACAACAAACTAGATGGGAAGCTCACAATAACCCATAGCAGCCAATCAGAATTCATCTTCTCTTGATTGTTATAGATCACACTGTCAAAGTGTCAGGTTTTCCAAAATATGTATAAAGGAAAACATTCTTTTTGTTCTTTTTATTTTGTGTTGCAAGGTAACCAAAAGCAAAAATCAGTATTTTTAGTCGAGTCTCAGAAGCCGCCTAGTTTTCAGCCTACACGAGTTTTAGAAATGTCCTGCCGGGTTTTTCATATGCGGTTGTCAAAATACTCCCCAAAAACACCCGTAGAAATGACTCACCGGGGGGGACGAGGAAAACTTGTCGTGTAGCATCTAAGCAACTGTGTACAACAATGCCAATTTAATCTGAGCAAACCTTGTGTGTTCCCCGGGGTGATCCTGCGCACAACAATGCAAAAGTCTTCGCAGGATCGGGGAAGAGAAGTCCAACTATTTAAAGTGCACCTATTATATTATAGGAGAACTTTGGTAACAATGTTTCCATAATGTTTTGTTATATTTGTCTGGTCCTTCTTTGTCTTATTGTTGCATAACATATCCCCACCCCCACCCCACACCGTCCCTGCCATCCTGAACACCCACCTTCCTTCTAACCCCTTTATGACAGCTATCCGCATATAAGCGGGGGCAGGGTTGGTGAGTGGGCCTTACCACGGTCTTGTTCTTGAGCGCACTTCATCAGCACCAAGCTGTCCCAGACGGCTCAGCTACCAACCCTCTGATAGGACATGCCTCTGATGATGTTAACCAGTGCCGGTGTCTTGCCGTAAAAGTTCCCCCGGCAGATAAGGACCCCCCTGTACTGCGCAGGCGCAGCGCTTGCGCAGTACGAACGACTAAAGAGCTGCCGAAAATAGCCGAATCTGAAAACCTTCAGTCAGCTGTACACGCCCTGGGTCCAGGTTCAAGCCCCACCTTCCAAGTGGACCTAGAGGTAGAATAAAAAAGTGCGAAGCGAGGTCGTGCCCGAAGCGTGGCGAGCGAAGCGAGCCTGCGAGGGGCCCTCTTACAGGTGCCATGTACAGCTGATTTACAACTATTCGGATTCGGCTATTTCCGCTGGCTCGTACTGCACAAGCGATGCGCCTGCGCAGTACAGGGGGGTCCTTATCCGTCGAGGGGAACTTTCTCGGCAGAACACCGGGACAAGGCCATCTAGAGGCCAGGGAGAACATGCTAAACTGCACCCCCCAAGATGTATGAGCTTTATGTGTCAGCAAAACTCCCCCCCCCCCAAAAACAAATGGGGCACTAATCTGCATGCTTACCGCCAAGCATAAATTCCCCCTCCTCCCAGTACAAATCCACCCCCCTGCTGAAATCCCCCCCCCCAGCATAAATCTTTGTCTCATTCACCAAATCCCCCCAGCACAAATGCACCCTCTCCCAAAAACTCATCCCTCCTACTAGAAAACCTCTCCCCCCTCCTAGCATAAATCCTCCCCATCCCACCTCCTAGTATAAATACCCTCAAATCATCCCTACTAGCACAATTCCCCCCCCCCTAAAAAAAAAATCATTCTCCTAGCATACTTTCCCTGCCCCCTCTACCATATTACCTCTTCTAGCACAGACCCCACCCCCCAAGTCCCCCCTCCCGACACAAATCCGCCTAAATCACTACTCCGAACACCCCCTCCCCCCATTTCCCCTCCTAGAACAATTCTTACCCCCTGCTGCACCCAAATTCCCCCTTCCAGCACAAGTCCCCTCCCCCCAATCTCCTAACGGTGCCCCCCCACCTCACATGATACCACAGCACCCAGGGCAGCTGCCCCTCTGCTAAAATCCCCCCTCTCAGCATAAAATCTTTGCCCCATCACCCAAATACCCCCAGCACACATGTGCCCCCCCCACCCAAAAAAATCACCCCTTCTAGCACAAATCCTCCACCTCTCAAATTTCTCCTCTGAGTACACATCCTCTCCCCCCCTCCAAAACCCCCCGCCCAGCACAAATCCCCCCAACACTCCTCCTAGCATGAATACCCCCCAATCATTCCTACTAGCACCACTCCCCCCCAATTACCCCTCCTAAAACAATTCTTATCCCCTGCTGCCCCCCTAAATTCCCCCTTCCAACACAAATCTCCTCCCCCAATCTCCTTACAGTGCCCCCCCACCTCACATGATACCACAGCATCCAGGGCAGCTGCCCCTCTGCTAAAATCCCCCCCTCTCAGCATGAATCTTTGCCCCATCCCCCAAATCCTCCCAGCAAAAAAAAAAAAGCACCCCTTCTAGCACAAATCCTCTACCTCTCAAATCTCCCCTCTGAGTACACATCCTCTCTCCCCCCTCCAAATCCCCCCGCCCAGCACAAATCCCCCCCATTATTCCTCTTAGCACGAATACCCCCCAATCATCCCTACAAGCACAATCCCCCCCCCCCCCCCAAAAAAAATGATTCTCCTAGCACAATTCCCCTAACCCCTCTACCATATCCTCTCTTCTAGCACAGACCCTCCAAACCCCCCTCCAAACATAAATCCCCCTATATTACCACTCCTAGCACACCCCACCCAAATTTCCCCCCCTAAAAAAATTCTTATCCCCTGCTGCCCCCCAAATTCTCAATCTCCTTGCAGCCCCCCCACCTCATATGAAACCACAGTGCCCAGGGCAGCCGTCCCTCCTGCCCACCCCTTGTCCCGGCTCTGATGTCACTACTGTGCAGCTAGTCAAAGTGTCACTGCCTATGTAAAGGGGTTAAAGTGTAACTACAGAACAAACATTGTTTTTATTAAATAAGAAAGGGTTCAACCCCCCCCCCCCCCTTTTTTTTGCTATCTGTGTCCTGCTGGGGAGATTTCCCTCCATTTCCTGTCTTGGAGATGCAACAGGAAGTGAGAGGTCACCAAACAGGCATGGATTGCAAAATATGAATGTACTAATCACCAATCATTTTAAAGCACACATTTTTGCAACAGCCAATCGGGAAAAGCCCTCTAGGAAGACCTGAAAACACATAGGGGTGTATTTATAAAACCATTTCAGAGCTATGATCTCTTCTGGTTGAATGTTATTCCTTGAAAAAAAAAAAGAGTGAATTGGGAAAATACCGCATTATGGCCTCTAGATGGCGCTGATTATCATAAAAAATACATTTTTAGATACTGTAATCGCTGGCTCCATCTAGTGGCCATGTTGCATTTTGCCATTTTTTTCCCTTATATCAGTCATTTATATTAAAAAAGCAATATAAGCAGCAAAACATCTCACATTAAAAAGTTGATTAATTTCAGTAGTGCATAGTATGACAATTGGGGGAAAGGAGAAGTAAGGAGAGGGGACAGAAGGGGATCAGAGAGTAGGGAGTTTGCATACAAAACCATCAACAAAACCATAAAAAGCACTCATTCTTTATGATTGAATACCATTCAACTTGGAGAGGTAATAGCCTGAGAAAATTCAATTTCGCCCCCATTTGCACAGAGATAATGTACATGCAGTTTTCTAGACGAATGGCTATGCAAATTTTCATGCTGCATAATTTAATGGACCCGATAGAAAACTATATAAACAGATTATAAATCCCGCCCACTCTCTATTAAAATGTATACAGCCTTATGTTAAAATATGGACTTGGTAGGGAACCTGTATCTAATGCTGTGGCCAATCAGACTACAATATCATAAAGAGCTGGTGCCGAGTGATCCGGACATATAGTAACAGCTCCTCCTAGTGGACCTGATGGGGAACCACATTGCAATGGAAAATTTGGAGTGGCTCCACCTAAGTCAGGCCATTAAATGAAAGAAAAATATAAGAATGATGATTTCAACATTTTTGGATTTTGGTTCCAATACTATACTTGATAGCACTTCTTATTCTATTCTAAGTCAGGCCAATTAGTCTGTTGGCACATTGATAAAAAGTGAATTGGAGTGCACCTCGCTGTGAGAGGTGAAGAGCTCACTGGATTTCTGTCAGATCAACAGGTATTTTCTGTAGTTGCAGCATTAAAAAAAAAAAACAAGCGGAGCTGGAGCATGCATTTATTGCAGACATAAATATATGTTTTGTTTTTGTTTTTCATTCAGACACACAAAAAAATGCATACCAAGATAACTTTTTTTTTTTTTTTTTTTTAATTTCCAGTCAGTAAGTTGAGCTTTACTCTCCTGTTTATGTTTCTCTATTTCTACATACCAGCTATTGTAAAAAAAAAAAAAGTTTACAGAGCCCAGTAGCTCAAGATGACATTCATACACACCAGGGAGTAAGTCAGGGCAGTGACTCCTCCCCCTCCTCTCTACATAGGGCTGTATCTGAGGTTTCAGCAAAACATAGAGGATGAAATAAATAAAAAGTGTCTGAGACACCTTCTATCTCAACTGGTACCATTGGATATCATATAGCTTTCATTTTTTCCATAGATAGATAGATAGATAGATAGATAGATAGATAGATAGATAGATAGATAGATAGATAAGATAGCTATATAGATAGCTGATGGATAATAAATAGATAGATGCAATTTCTGTGTTTTTACGCTCCCCCGCAGTGCTCTAGGAATCCTCTGTTGTGTAATACATGTGTATTTGTAAAATACTGATGATAGATAGATACAAAGATAGATAGATAGATAGATAGATAGATAGATAGATAGATAGATAGATAGATAGATAGATAGATAGATAGATAGATAGATACATAGAAAGATATCACTCCACTCAGAATCTCTCTCAATTGTCTTGAATGACAATTGCGCAGACATGCTACACTGTATCCATATGAAATTTTTATCATTTTTTTCACACAAATAGAGCTTTCTTTTGGTAGTATTTAATCACTGCTTTTTTTTTTGTTTTTTTATAAATAAATAAAAAAAATGCAAATAAGTAATTTTTCTTCTTCACTGGTGTGTGGTGATGAGGCTGCACTGATGGGCACCAATGAGGCTGCACAGATGGACATTGATAGGCTGCACTGATGGGGCTGCACTGATGGGCACCAGTGAGACTGCACTGATGGACACCGATAGGCTGCACTGATGGGCACTGATGAGGCTGCACTGATGGGCACCAATGAGGCTGCACTGATGGACACTGATAGGCTGCACTGATGGGCACCAATGAGGCTGCACTGATGGGCATTGAGGAGACTGCACTGATGGGCATTGAGGAGACTGCACTGATGGGCATTGATGAGACTGCGCTGATGGGCACCAATGAGGCTGCACTGATGGGCACTGATGAGGCTGCACTGATGGGCATTGATAGGCTGCACTTATAAAAAAGGAAAAGAAAGGCGCCTCTAAGTGCAGTATGCAAATTTAATAAAGTGCACAAAGGGTTAAAAGCACTTACAAGATTGTTGAGTGTTAAAAGACATGATAAAATCAGGAGTCCTCATCTGTGGCATGTGTCCATCCTCAGCACGGTGGTAGAGAGCAGTGTAGAGCTGTCCAGCAGCTGTAAAGCGTTCTCATGCGTGTTGGAAAGAGGAGGCAGCAGGGAAGTCTGTATTCACTGCGGGACACACAAGGCTGATGGTGTCAGTGTAGAGAAGGGGGGCGGTAACGCATTTTGAAACATGTGCGGCTCCTTCGTCAGACCTCGTCTGATGAAGGAGCCGCACACACTGACACCATCAGCCTTGTGTGTCCCGCAGTGAATACAGGCTTCCCTGCTGCCTCCTCTTTCCAACACGCATGAGAACGCTTTACAGCTGCTGGACGGCTCTACACGGCTCTCTACCACCGTGCTGAGGATGGACACATGCCACAGATGAGGACTCCTGATTTTATTATGTCTTTTAACACTCAACAATCTTGTAAGTGCTTTTAACCCTTTGTGCACTTCATTAAATTTTGCATACTGGACTTAGAGGCGCCTTTCTTTTCCTTTTTTATATCTTCAGAGTTTCTTCTCCTCTAACCAAAGTGCTGCCAGAAGTGCCACCTCATTACTATCATCCCTCTGACCAGCTACCCACCTCCACCAGAGCGCCCTTATCTCCTCTCTGATTGATAGGCTGCACTGATGAGGCTGCACTGATGGATAAATAATAGCAACTTCTGCTGGGAATCTTTCGTTAAGTAATAAATGTGTATTTGTAAACAAAGATTATAGATTCAAAGATAGATGGAATAATAGGTAGTAAAAAGCAGGTATATAAAACAATAATAATAAAATTGTTTCTTTAGTTAGAACCTCATTTGTGTGTCGGGGAGGAGGGTGTTCTGTGCGTTGTGGAACGTCGTGCTGCGTGTCGGTGATGAGAATGTATTCTACAACTTGATTGGAGTCCACTTCTGGTACATTCAGTTGATTGGACATGATTTGGAAAGACATACACCTGTCTATAGAAAGGTCCCACAGCTAACAGTGCATGTCAGAGCACAAACCAAGCTATGAAAAGTCCAAGGAATTGTCTGTAGACCTCCGAGACAGGATTGTATGGAGGCACAGATCGGGGGAAGGGTACAGAAACATTTCTGCAGCATTGAAGGTCCCAATGAACACAGAGGCCTCCATCGTACGTAAATGGAAGAAGTTTGGAACCACCAGGACTCTTCCTAGAGCGGGCCGCCCGGCCAAACTGAGCGATCGTGGGAGAAGGGCCTTAGTCAGGGAGGTGACCAAGAACCCCGATGGTCACTCTGACAGAGCTCCAGCATTTCTCTGTGGAGAGAGGAGAACCTTCCAGAAGAACAACCATCTCTGCAGCTCTCCCCCAATCAGGCCTGTATGGTAGAGTGGCCAGACGGAAGCCACTCCTCAGTAAATGGCACATGAGAGCCCGCCTGGAGTTTGCAAAAAGGCACCTGAAGGACTTTCAGACCTTGAGAAACAAAATTCTTTGGTTTGATGAAACAAAGATTGGACTCTTTGGCCAGAATGGCAAGCATCATGTCTGGAGGAAACCAGGTACCACTCGTCACCTGACCAATACCGTCCCTACAGTGAAGCATGGTGGTGGCAGTGCCATGCTGTGGGGATGTTTTTCAGCAGCAGGAACTGGGAGACTAGTCAGGATCGAGGGAAAGATGAATGCAGCAATGTACAGAGACATCCTTGAAAAAAAACCTGCTACAGAGCACTCTGGACCTCAGACTGGGGTGAAGGTTCATCTTCCAACAGGACAACGACCCTAAGCACACAGCCAAGATAACAAAGGAGTGGCTAAGAACAACTCTGTGAATCTCCTTGAGTGGTCCAGCCAGAGCCCAGACTTGAACCCGATTGAACATCTCTGGAGAGATCTGAAAATGGCTGTGCACCGACCCTCCCCATCCAACCTGATGGAGCTTGAGAGGTCCTGCAAAGAAGAATAGAAGAAACCACCCAAAAATAAGGTGTGCCAAACTTGTAGCCTCATACTAAAAAAGACTTGAGGGTGTAATTGGAGCCAAAGGAGCTTCACCAAAGTACTGAGCAAAGGCTGTGATACTTCTGTACATGGGATTTATTTCTTGTTTTTTATTTTTATTAAATTTGCAAGGAGATCAAACAACCTTTTTTCACGTTGTCATTACGGGGGATTGTTTGTAGAATTTTGAGGAAAATAATGAATTTAATCCATTTTGGAATAAGGCTGTAACAAAATGTGGAAAATGTGAAGCGCTGTGAATACTTTGCGGACGCACTGTATCTTCTTCTCTCCTGGTTTGGTTACTCTCCCCTTCTATTCCGAGTGTGGCCGTGGCAGACTACCGAGCTGGGACGGAGTGAAGGGTAGCGCGCGGCGGATACGACAAGGCCCTGACACCAATCTCGGAGATCACCGCTGTAATTTGCATTTCCCAGGGAACAGCTCAGAGCCTGTAATAATTCCAGCCACTCGGGAACGGTGACACCGACCTGCGACCTCGCCCGAAATAACAGCCCTACCTCCAGGTAATTACCGCCGTTCCGCACAGCGCGGCACTAATTAGGGATAATTACAGCTTCATCGTCTTAGTTTAGAGCTCAGACAAACATACAAAGGAGATTAATTGGATTTATCGTTTAACGCTTTTTCTGCCAGAAATTGCCAGCGATATTGGAAAAGGGAAGATGGGGACGATAAATCTTCATTTGCAACAAACAGACAGAGCCAGGAGTGCGGCCAAGGTGACAACGAATGGCACGCCGAGCGACTTCAGATGGGGGAAAGATTTCCGAAAATTAGTTTGCCGCCTTTAAAGTTTGCCGCTGACACATGACCTTGAGGAAAATCAGAATAAAGTAGCCTCTGGGCACCGTGCTATTTATTTTAAAGACTCACTCCGCTCAGATTCTAAATTTAAAGGGAAACTTTGTTGCAATTTATAGATTTCATATTTTTTGTAACATTCTCCTGGAAAAACAAAAAACAAAAAAACAATGTTTAACCCTTTTACCGCCAGACTGCATTTTGCTTTTTCAGTTTTTTTTTTTTTTATTCTTTTGCACACATGTAAAATCCACATTTTAGGTTTAGGTTTAGGTTTAGGTAAGATTAATTAACCCTCCCAAATTATATTTTATATACAGTATAAACGAGTGGTAGTTTTTTATGTCACACAATATTAGCAACTGTTTGTCAAATTAAACAATACACTAAATGCACAAATTCAACATATTACTTGATTTTTTGATAAGATATAATATATGAAGTTTGCGTTGAGTAAAAAGTTATCCAACATATCAAGCCATAGATAGATAGATGAGGCTGCACTGATGGGCACCAATGAGGCTGCACTGATGGGCACCGATGAGGCTGCACTGATGGGCACCGATGAGGCTGCACTGATGGGCACCAATGAGGCTGCACTGATGGGCACTGATGAGGCTGCACTGATGGGCATTGATAGGCTGCACCAATAAGGCTGCACTGATGGGCACCAATGAGGCTGCACTGATGGGTACTGATGAGGCTGCACTGATAGGCACTAATAGGCTGCACTGATGAGGCTACACTGATGGGCACTGATGAGGCTGCACTGATGGGCACCAATGAGGCTGCATTGATGGGCACTGATGAGGCTGCACTGATGGGCATTGATAGGCTGCACTGATGAGGCTGCACTGATGGGCACTGATGAGGCTGCACTGATGGGCACCAATAAGGCTGCACTGATGGGCACCAATAAGGCTGCACTGATGGGCACTAATGAGGCTGCACTGATGGACACAAATGAGGCTGAACTGATGGGCATTGATAGGTTGCACCAATAAGGCTGCGCCGATGGGCACCATTGAGGCTGCACTGATGGGTATTGAAAGCCTGTACTAATGAGGCTGCACTGATGGGCACTGATGGACATTGATAGGCTGCACTGATGGGCACTGATAAGCAGCACAGATGGGAACTGATAGGTGGCACAGCTGTGATTGGACACAGCTAATCACATGGTAAAGGACCACTGTGATTGGCTCTTTACCTCGATCTGTGATCAGCTGTGTCCGAAGGACACAGCTGATCACAGAGCACGCCCAATGCATGCCCCAGAGGCGCATGGGGGGAGGGGTTCTGGGAGGACATCAGTAGGCATCCTCGCACAACTGGATGACCATGCAGTCAGCAAGTGGGAGGTGGATGTGGGCGGCTGACAAAAGTCCATGAGCCAGGATGCAATTTCTAGTCACCATGGCAACCTGGTGTCTCGGATTTGTCGAGCACTGCTTCAGTTTATGAATGAACAGGAAGCTCTGTACATTTGTTCTATGCAACTGAGTCTGCAGAGAAAGAAACCGATGAATCTGTCCCCAGTCCCTTTTTCTGTGGGCATCAGGGGTCTGTTTAGATCCCTGATATTTCATCAAAGCCCCCCCAACGGGGGTCCTTAAAAATTAGTAAAAAATAAAATTGTAAAGAAAAATTAAAACAACAAAAATAAAAAATGACTGGCACCAGTAGTGGAATTACCAGGGTTGCCATCCTGGCACTGGCGACTGGGCCCTGGCATTCTGACACCGAGGGGATAACCCCAAGACAGCAGGAAGGTGGCCCGCTGCGGGACCGTAATAAAAAGTCCCACGATGGGGGTAAAGGGCCCCGGGATCAGTGGGAAGTAGACATGTGCAGAACAAAAAAAATTGTTTCATTTAGTTTCGATACATTATTTACATACATTTGTTTAGTTAAAATTGTTTAATTCATTTTCTGAATTTGTTTTGTTTTTTCAAATTCAAATCGATTTGTGTTTTCCGAATTCAGTCAAATTAAACTCATTTCGACCGAAATCCAAAATTAAAATCGATTCGAATTCCATTCAAACTCAAATTTATTCTATTCAAAATTCGAATTTTGGAAGATGTTTTTTTTCTTTCTATTCCATTCTATTCTATTGTTTTTTTCTATTCTATTCTTTTCTATTATATTCTATTTTTTTCTATTCTATTCAAATTCAAATTTATTCTATTTGAAATTAGAATTTCGGAAAACGGTTATATTCTTTCTATTCTATGCTATTCCTTTATTTTCCATTCTATTTTATTCTGTTCTTTTAATTTCTATTCTATTTTTTTTTCTATTTTTTTTTCTATTCTTTTATTTTGTATTCTGTTGTACTCTATTATATTCTTTTATTTTATATTCTATTCTTTTCTATTCTATTCTATTCTTTTCTATTATATTCATATTCAAATGTATTCTATTCAAAATTTGAATTTCGAAAAACGGTTATATTCTTTCTATTCTATTCTATGCTGTCTCTTTATTTTCTATTCTATTTTATTCTGTTCTTTTATTTCTATTCTATTTTTTTCTATTCTTTTGTTTTGTATTCTGTTTTACTCTATTATATTCTTTTATTTTCTATTCTATTCTTTTCAATTCTATTATATTCTTTTCTATTCTATTTCTTTATTTTCTATTCTATTTTATTCTCTTCAGAAATACGAATTCGATTCAAAAACGATTAAAATTTAGTTTCGTTATTTCGGATAACATTTACATTCATTACGATTGTAATTTGAAAAATGTTAGAAAACAATTAAAATTATATGCAAAATTTAGTTTCGTTATTTCGGATAACATTTACATTCATTACTATTGTAAAATGAGACCGAATTTCAATTCAGAACGAAACGAACCGCACATTTGTACTGAGAAGGGCCCCTTCATTGGTTTCTTGCACCGGGACCCTGAAGGTTCTAGTTAGTCCTCTGGTTCTCACCAATAAAGGATGAGGGGCTTCAAACCTGCCCGCATTCTCCACCATATGTGTGAAGATTATCCCAATCAGAGCTCTTCTAAGGACACGGCCCACTTACCAAATTTTCGTTTTAGGGCGTTCATTCCTATAACATGGAATCTGAAACTTTGTACTTGTTATCATCCTATCATTAGATAATATAGGAAATGGGATTCCTGATACTGCACCATGGGTGAAGATTCAGCAACCACTCATAAATCTGGTTGCAGTTGGGGCCCCCCCAGGAGCCACAGGCCTGGCGGTAATGCCAGCCCTTTCTACCCATCCCCCTGGTTCTGCACTATCTACCATTTGCCATCTTAGTCTTTCTTCTCCTTTCCGTCTCGGAGACTTGTTCGTAAGCCGAGCACATATCATGCTAAACACTATTTATGAAGATTATCTGGAGAGGGTAAAAGTAATGACAGCTCTGCCCGGCCCTCCAATACGTATCACCGCAGAGTGATTCCCCCCCCCCACCCCCGATCATCTTTCATCTGCCCCATCCTGCGAAAGCAACATAAAAATATTTTATGGAAAAGGTTAAAAAGAAAAAAAAAAAATATCGCGGCCGATTCTCGCATTAATAAATTCCCCGGCAGTTCGCTCGCGGGGAGTCAATTTGACCCTCTAATATATTTTCCTCTCCATCTGGTTAAACGATGTCTGTGTTTGGCGCTAGGAGTTCAGATGCATGTCAGGTGCGGGGCGATGGATGAGGACGTGACTTCATTATCATGAAATGATGCAGTTTGAATGCAGCATACAAATCCTCCGAGTGCTCGGCTGATAATATCTGCGCTTTGCAGCTCTCCCCGTCCATCTCGCCGTCTCGCTGGGGAAGATTCAATGTCAGCTTACATTGCTCTGTCCATTCAGAGCGGGGATGGATACAAGACAAGTCAACTGAATCCAGATTCTGAGCTAAATAAAGATCATTCACTGGATCGCTGCGCCCTGTAGAGCCCCGGGATAAGAGAGCGGGCACAGCTAGAAGCTTCCCATGGCTTCGGGCCTACTGATTTGGGACAAATGCAACCGCGTGGCCAATCGGGAAACATGGCAGCTAATTATGGGTGGATTTCAATCAATGGCACCGCCAACGATCCGCCCATTGTTTACTGAATTTAAAAAAATGTATAAAAAAGCAAAAACTTTATTTTATTTTTTTTTTAAATTGGAAGGAGTGGCAACGAGTTAGAACCCTTTTCAGGTTTTCATTGTTGCGTGAGTTTTTTAAGCACACATCAATTAAGACTATTAACGGCTTGGCACCGGTGCCTCCGTAACGAGTGTAGCACTGTCCCCGTAGGGCTTGCTGATTATTGGCTTCATAGGCCTCTCTCTGGGTACCTGCAGCTGGTTGCCAGGGGTTTCCACTTGTCCCACTCTTACTCCAGCTTGCTCGTTACTCAATGACCAGTCCAGAGTATTTGGGTTGTTTATTTTTATTTTGGAAGTTGGATGGGAGAAGGGATGAGTGGGATACTCCAACTGGAAATATTCACAATAGATAAGGCATAGCTCCCAACTGTCCCTGATTTGGAGCAATGTCCCTCTTTCCTCCTCATTTGTCCCTCATTTTGGTCGGATCTATATACTTGTATATAAAATACATGTTTTATCTTTCAAAAAGTGTTTCCCAGTGCTAAACCTTTCATCTGATTTCTAAATTGCTGCATTTGTAAATTTAAAAGCCAATATAAAGGAATAGTAGTGGTAAAAAAAGCCCTTGTGGATTTAATCAACCTTTTTTTTTTAGTTAGGTCTCCTTTAAGGGGGTGTGGCAGGGGGCGTGTCCTATGCCTACATACGTTTGCTAGTAGGTGTCCCTCATTCCCATCTGAAAACTTTGGGAGGTGTGGATAAGGACAACTCTGACTTGGCCTCACTGGATTATTTATGGAAGCTAACACACTGCTTTTTTTCATACAACCACATGTATGGAAGGGTTAAGTCTTCTTGTTCTCACTAGCAGCAGACTTGATGCACCTCTGTCAGGACTGGGCTCAGCCCTTCCTTCTCTGAGCTGGCCGCTCAGCTGTCAGCTAATTGCCAGCTCTCATCTCTCTCCACAGTTACTCAGCTGTTGATGATATCCTGCTCGTCAGTCCTGCCTACTTAAGCCGTCCAGAGGATCTCTGCCTTCGCCTTGGTCACATCACAGAAACTATCTCCTGTGATCCTGTTCAAGACTTGCTTCGCTGAAATCTAGGGTTGCCACCTGTCCAGGATTCACTCGGACAGTTCGGGTTTGGAATCATACGCCGGGGTTTCAGACTGCCTGAAACCCGGACACATTATTTAGACTGGACTATGGCTTCCCAGCAGGGTTGCTGGCTGCAGTTGTCTTAGCTGAGAGTGTCTGTTATACTCTTTCACACTGCCCAAAGCCAACACTAACAACCCCCCCCCAAACACCCCTATCCCTCTGTGTCTGCCCACACTCCAATCCCCGGCGTTGTGCCTCAGAAAAGGAAAGTTGGAGACGGAAATTTGAAGTCCAGCAGCCTCAGATACATCTGGATGAGAGGTGCTGACTGCCAAGGGGTGAGTGAGCTCACCATCCATCCCTGTCTGTGACTGAAGTCTCCCCCTTCTTTCTCCTGCCTCTGAGCGAGTACACTAAGGTAAATCAGGGTTCTCAGAGCAACCCTTACATCAGAGTTCCCCTTTACACCAGAAGCCACAGTGTTCCCCCTTACATCAGAGTCCTCTCCGTACATCAGAATTCTCAGTGTTCCCTCATAAATCAGGGTTCCGAGAGCATCCCTCACGTGACAGGCCTAGGGTTGCCACCTTTTTTTCAAGCCAAACCCGAACACTTGAGGCCCCTTTTTTCACACCGGTGGAACGATCGGGTCCGCCTATCTGTTTTTCAGGCGGAACCTGATCAAACCACCCATTGTTCTCTATGGGGCAGCAGTTGTCAGCGAACGTGTGTCATTTCAGTTGTCACAATCCGGTCCACTAAAAAACAGACGTATTGGGGATACATTCGCCATCCATCTGGCGGATCGGATGACAATTGGATGGAAACGGACATGCAGTTCCTTTCAATCCAACCGCCCCAATTGCAGAGACCAGTTTTCCTGACATCAGTCATACATCATGTTCCTTCCCCTTGGGCGCCCTGTGTGTTTTTTCTGCATTCTCACTGAATATACAGAACATGAAGGGAAATGTGCTGCTGTGCCTCATATTTACATGGTGCCCGTGGTGTTGTGTTTGGTGTATGTCAGTCACTTGTGTCACTGTGTAATATGGGATTTCCCAGAAGAGAGATGCGGGGTCCTCTGTCAGAGATTTCATCCTCTCTCCTTCAGCTGATTGTTAGCTCTGCAGGTTAAACAGTACTGATACACTTCTAATTAGGTTGTGTAATGCACTAAAGAAAGCACTATGCTTGGACAGTTGTGTAGGAATTCCAAGTCCCAGCAGTGTTCTGTGCTTCCTGGGGAACTACAAGTCCCAGCACTGCCCCCCATTGGTGGTAAACTACAAGTCTCACTGCACCCATTCTGGCGGGAAACTACAAGTCTCAGTGTTGTGTCTGGTTGTTGGGGAGCCACAAGTGCTTCCCAGCACTGTCCCCAAATGGTGAGTAACTAAATGTCCCAGAACTTCTTGGGGGACTACAAGTTTCAGCAGTACCCTCCAACTGGTGAGGAACTACAGGTCCCAGCACTGCCCTGACAATTGGAGGACTAAAAGTCTCAGCACTGTACTCAGATGGTAAAAATCGACAAGTCCCAGCACTGAACCTGACTGCTAAAGATCTGCAAGTCTCAGTGCTGCCCCTGCAACTGATGAGGAACTACAAGTCTCTCACATAGGCCCTTAGGTCGACCACCTCCGCGGAGGAGAGGGCAGCCGCCCCCTCCCTCCTGGGCTCTGTTCCCCGGCTCAACTAACTCTGGGCACATGTACCCAGGGCTTATATACAGGATCCCAACATGCAATGCAGCACTTTCCTTCTGCCAATGTCCAGGACTGTAACAAAGCCTGTGCACTCACCTGTCAGGTCCCCTCCCACTGTCCAATATGCCTCCCTATTAGACCAGTGAGGGACAGTCAGAACAAGCTGAGCTACACCTGAGTACAATGAGCAGACCTAACCAATAGATCCTGCTCCCTGGTAGGCAGAGAGCACTCTAGGTTTTACCTGACCATCTTCCTGGTAAGCAGAAAGACCAAAAACTGTACTTTCTTCTAGCACCTACCGAGGAGGGTGCTAAACGGGTTTCAGATGAGGCGTGGCGGGGTTTATGACCATCATACGACTACTGTGATTGGCTGTCACAGAGGTCACATGATCGGAAAGCTCCCGATTGCCACTTGCTGGTCGCTGCTGCTCACTTTCCCGGGGGCGCACAGGGCGTGCGCTCTCGGCACATTTGTGTTTACATTCTGGTTTACAAATTTGCAGCCACTCGGCATCAGGGCCCACTTCCCTGAGGGGCCACATATTTGTGGAGTTAAAGTGGTATTGAACCCCAAACCAAAAATATAATATATTGCAGCTTACCAATCATTGGATATGGTGGCTGCATTAGTTTTCTTTTTTAGACATTTTTCCCTCTGTTTTCACCTGTGATCTGGTCAGTAACACACCTGTGGGGTGGAGGGGCTAAACTTTTTTTTTTTTTGAGGGGGGGGGGTTTAATTGCTTGGTTGTAACCTTAATTTTTTACACATTTTTTTACATTTCTTTTTAGCTAAACTTTATTTTTCATTATATAGGGGACAAAGTGCCCCCCTATGTGATGTATTTAAAAGAGAAGTTCGGGAAGGGAAAAAAACCAAACATACTGTACATACTGCATCTGCCCCCCACTGGTTCTAAGAATGAGAACTGAGCGATCAAAGGCAGTTGACCACTCAGTTCTCAGTCTTCGCTGAGCAGACCTGCTCTCTGCTCTGCCCCTCCAGGGCTAACTAGAGCGCCAGCCTGTGGTGGGGGACGGAAGCGGCTGGCTCAGCTGAGTCAGTCCAGATATCTGGGTGCATTCAGAAATTAAAGTTGGGATCGATCCAGAACCTGGACTAGCTAAGTGACGTTAGGCGACAGCGGCCTATAGCTCGCCGTAGGCTGAAAATGGGTCACAGGAGTGAAGAACTGAGTGCATTCCTGTGATCCACAGGAGAAGTACATCCAAAATAGCTTTAGCCCTACTTCTCCTTGAATTAGACATTAGGGATCTAATAGACCCCTGATGTCTCACCTGCCCTCCAATGAAGCAGATTGCAGTCCATTAGGTTCTTCCCCAGCCAGTGTGACACCAGGACCCAGAAGTGACATTTTACATTTCGCTTCTGGAAAAGGACTTTTGCTGTTCTCCTTCGACTCTACTCGACAGCACTCGCCATGGTGGTCCCGGGTCCTCCAATGAGTGTTCGGAGCCTGGGAAACATGGTGGGGGCATGCACGGGGGGGGACCAGTAGTTAAAAGAGTGTGTGGAAGCCATCCGGCAGCTTCACAGTCACTGGATCACTTTTATCTGACAGACGACAGTTGGCTTGTCAGATTTACGGCAGCTGCACTTCATTGGCATTATTGAAGGACAGGTGAGACATCAAGGGTTTATCAGACCCCTAATGTCTAAATAAAGGAGAAGTAAGGCCAAAGCTTTTTGGCTGTACTTCTCCTGGGGCTCACAGGGGTGCACTTACTCTGCACTCCCGTGACCCGTTTTCAGCCGACGGCGGGATAAAGGCCCGCTGTCGGCTGATGTCAGTCAGCCAGTCCAGGCTCTGGATCGATCTTGGCTTTAATGTCAGGATCCACCCAGATGTTTGGAATGGCAGCTGACTCAGCGAACCGCAGGGAGACTTTGCCAGCCGCTCTTGCCCTTTCCATTAGCTTCATTGAAGGGCAGTTGAGACATCAGGGGTCCAGCAGACCCCTAATATCTAATTCAAGGAGATGTAAGGCCAAAGCTATTTTGGCTGTACTTCTCCTGGGTATCACAGGAGTGTACTTAGTTCTGCACTCCTGTGACCCGTTTTCAGCCGACGGCGGGATAAAGGCCCGCAGTCGGCTGATGTCACTCAGCCAGTCCAGGCTCTGGATCAATCTTGGCTTTAATGTCGGGATCCACCCAGATGTTTGGAGTGGCAGCTGACTGGGGATCACAAGAGTGTACTTAGTTCTGCACTCCTGTGACCTGTTTTCAGACGGCTAAAGGCCGCTGTTGGTTGACGTCACTGATTCGATCTCCACTTTAATGTCGGGATCCACCCAGATGTCTGAACTGGCACCTGGCTCAGTGAGCCTCTGGGGGGAGACTGAGCCAGCCGCTCTCGCCCCCTCCACAGCCCGGAGCTCTAGTTTGCGCTGGAGGGGCAGAGTAGAGCGGAGCGCTGGTGACTGACAGTGTGTAAACCCCCCCCCCCAAGCCACCAACATATGGCATACCTCAGTGGCAGCAAAAGGGTTAAATTACAATACATTTTTTTTTTTTTGCTATAATTTTTTCTGAAAAAAGTGGAGTTACACTTTAACACATTTTTGTGGAGCCAGGTTTGAAATGACTGACTTCTGTGGGACATTCAGTTTGGAAATTCTGCGTCATAAAGGCTTGTCAGTTTGTAACATTTTTGAACCCTAACCGATCGAACGTTTCAGAATTTTGCTCATCTCTACCCTATTTTAAGGGGTCAGGTATATTTTTACGTCGCGTTTAATGGAGAGAAAAAGAAAAAAAGAGGATTACGGCGCGCCCTCGCTAAAAAAAAAAAATGTTCTTTCCACATGAACGATCCACCCCAACCTACTAAACCAGGACTCGGTCTGCTCACACTTCCCACAGTAGCTGCATGTGTCACATTGTATTATTATGGGGAAGATGAAAAGCCTTTCATGTCTTCACAAACAATAAAATGTAATCACAAGTGAGCGCGGATTAATAAAATTACAATCCGGTCCCCGGGAACGGCGGCGATTTCTCCGTAATGTTTATATAACCCATATCAATGAAAACATTACCCTTCATGTATATTTTATCTGCTGTGTTGGTGATCTGTCTTCCCTGTCCGCACTGATATTTAATTTAGCGTTTACTGAATAATGTATTCGGAGCATATATTAAGGCGCTAATGATATAGAGCGCAAGTAAACTTCTGTTTCCTTCAAAGTTTTCTCATCATAAAATCGCTCCGAGTGACGACTGTTCCCTTTCATTTGTTTGTATCATTAATTGAATGACTACGTCTGATTATTAATCAGCCGGAAAGAAAGAACAACGCTGTCCTATGCTGATTTATATTTTTTATTTTCGGCATAAATTAAAGAGACAGTAAATCTTAAATAGGAGATAAAGTAGATCCAAAGCCAGTCACTAAAATCTCATGGTAATGGAATTTCAGAAGCAGGGACGGCTCCTTCAGTGTGGGTGCACGGGCACCGCCCTCCCCTATCCACCGCCGCCGTCCTCCCCTATCCACCGCCGCCGCCTTCCCCTATCCACCGCCGCCGCCTTCCCCTATCCACCGCCACCCGCCCTCCCCTATCCACCGCCGCCGTCCTCCCCTATCCACTACTGCCGCCCTCCCCTATCCACCGCCGCCGTCCTCCCCTATCCACCGCCGCCGCCTTCCCCTATCCACCGCCGCCGCCCTCCCCTATCCACTGCTGCCGCCTTCCCCTATCCACCACCGCCGCCCTCCCCTATCCACCGCCGCCGCCTTCCCCTATCCACCGCCGTCGCCTTCCCCATTCACCGCCGCCGCCCTCCCCTATCCACCACCGCCGCCTTCCCCTATCCACCGCCGCCGCCCTCCCCTATCCACCGCCGCCGCCTTCCCCTATCCACCGCCGCCGCCGCCCTCCCCTTTGCACCGCCGCCGCCCTCCCCTATCCACCGCCGCCCTTCCCTATCCACTGCCGCCGCCTTCCCCTATCCACCGCCGCCGCCCTCCCCTATCCACCGCCGCCACCTTCCCCTATCCACCGCCGCCGCCCTCCCCTATCCACCACCGCCGCCTTCCCCTATCCACCGCCCCCGCCCTCCCCTATCCACCGCCGCCGCCTTCCGCTATCCACCACCGCCGCCGCCCTCCCCTATCCACCGCCGCCGCCCTCCCCTATCCACCGCCGCCTTCTCCTATCCACCGCCGCCGCCTTCCCCTATCCACCGCTGCCGCCCTCCCCTATCCACCGCCGCCGCCCTCCCCTATCCACCGCCGCCGCCTTCCCCTATCCACCGCCGCCGCCTTCCCCTATCCACCGCCGCCGCCTTCCCCTATCCACTGCCGCCGCCTTCCCCTATCCACTGCCGCCGCCCTCCCTATCCACCACCGCCGCCCTCCCTGTCCATGCGCCCAGGCCCCTTTCAGGACGCAGGGCACATGCAGGGACGCAGGGCAATTCCTATGGCGGGGGTGGACGGGGGTGCGTTTTTTGAAGCACCTGATTAGAGCCAGAGACTTTAATAGGCTTAAAGGGGCGCAGAGCATATCGCCTGGAGCCCACCGAGTTGTCTTGCAACAGCAAATGAATATTCACTGTTGCAACACTGATCCTCCTCCCGGCCAATCGGGAAGCAGGTCTGATACCTGTTACCCGATTGGCTGAAAGGACAGGCGATCCTATTGGACACCTAGGAGGAGGGGAGGAGACGCATGGCGGAAGCAAGGAGGAGAACACACAGGAGACACTGCCCGATGCCCGCCGCAGCTTGATGTCCGCTGATGCCCGATCCTCGCCGATGCCCAATGTGCTCACCGCTGCCCGATTCCCACTGCTGCCCAATGTGTCTGCCACTGCCTGATCCCCGCTGCTGCCCGATGTCTGTTGCAGCCTAATGCCCGCTGATGCCCTGATCTCCGCCGATGCCGATGTGCCCAGCCCTGCCTGATGTGCCCGCCGCTGCCTGATCCCCGAAGCTGCACGATGTGCCCGCCGCCTAGATGGGTTAAGTGCCGGTGGATCAGCAGACAGCGAGGGGGGGCAGTGGCTGTTTGCCCCCCCTAAACAAAAAAACACCAGCCGCCACTGTTCAAAAGCTGTTTTTCGGTCTTTAAGCCCAGGTTCACACTGACTGAGCGAATGAAATCGTGCAGCTGAAATCGCACAATTTAATTCCCCCCATGTCAGTCCCGACTTCGGGGGCGATTTCAGAGACTTCTGTGTGGGTTTTTGCACAGATGTCAATGGAAATCATGCCACCAAATCGCCAAAAGTAGTACAGGAACCATTTTTGGTAATTGGTGCGGTGGCGCAAATGCGGCGTCGCACCGATTCGGGCGGTGCCATTGCCGGCAATTGCCACCGATTTGGCATGCGATTTGACATCAGATTTGCGATTTGACATCAGAACACGTTTCGAAGGCACGGCCTCGCCTTCTTCATCAGCCTGATGAAGAAGCCGAGGCCGTGCCTTCGTAACGCGTTCTTTTTGGCCAGACAGCGTGTGGGCGGCTCCCCAGTTTGACAGCCCTGGACATCTCCCACCCAGAGACACACAGCCGATGTCTCTATGAGGCTTATGGATGCTCCAGCTGCGGCTAACACACGGCGCTCGTGGATCCCTCTATAGAGACTTTCCGGCGGTCCTCCTGTGACACGGCACGTGGAAGCTCCCTCCCGCTCTAGCACTCTGCAAGTGTTCCAACATTTTTCACGCAAGTGTTTAGTGTTGTTTTATACTTATATACTGAATAAATTCCTAAGCTGTTTAACCACTTTAAGACCAGCCTCGTTTTGGATTTTAGGTGTTTACATGTTTAAAACAGTTTTTTTTGCTAGAAAATTACTTAGAACCCCCAAACATTATATGTTGTTTTTTTTCTAACACCCTAGAGAATAAAATGGCGGTCATTGCAATACTTTTGTTTGCACCGTATTTGCGCAGCGGTCTTATAAACGCACTTTTTTTGGAAAAAAATCACTTTTTTGAATAAAAAAATAAGACAACAGTAAAGTTAGCCCATTTTTTTTTTATATTGTGAAATATAATGTTACACCAAGTAAATTGATACCCAACATGTCACGCTTCAAAATTGCGCCCGCTCGTGGAATGGCGTCAAACTTTTACCCTTAAAAATCTCCATAGGCGATGTTTAAAAAATTCTACAGGTTGCATGTTTTGCGTTACAGAGGAGGTCTAGGGCTAGAATTATTTCTCTCGCTCTACCGGTCGCAGCGACACCTCACATGTGTGGTTTGACCACCGTTTTCATATGCGGCCACTACTTGCGTATACGTTCGCTTCTGCGCGCGAGCTCGTCGGGACAGGGCGCTTTAAAAAAAAAATTTTTTTTTCTTATTTATTTTACTTTATTTTATTTATTTTTTCACTGTTTTTTAAAAAAAAAAAAAATTTGGATCACTTTTATTCCTATTACAAGGGATGTAAACATCCCTTGTAATAGAAAAAAGCATGACAGGTCCTCTTAAATATGAGATCTGGGGTCAAAAATCCTCAGATCTCATATTTAGACTTTAATGCAAAAAAAAAAAAAAAAAGTTGTTTAAAAAAATGACACAAAAAAAATGGTGCCTTTAAGACAAGTGGGCGGAGCCGACGTAATGACGTCGCTTCAGCCGTCACATGGTATGGAGACGGGTGGGGGCCATCTTAGCCTCACTCGTCTCCATACCTAAGAAGGGAAAGGACCCGATCGCCTCCGCCGCTACCGGCGGCTCCGGTAAGCGGCGGAAGGTGCGGGAGAGCGGCGGGAGGGGGGTGGCACCTCTCCCGCCGATAACGGTGATCTCGCGGCGAACCCCTCGCTGAGACCACCATTATCGTGTACAGAACCGCCGGCCCTAAAGATGGATACCTCGGTTGTGGCAGCAGCTGCTGCCGTTACCGAGATATCCATCTTCAAAAAAAGGACGTATATATACAGTGGCCGGTCGGTAAGTTGGCTTGGCACTTCTCTCTCCTCCTTTTGCTTTCCTTTTGTTCACAGTGATCGGGTTCCCCAGCCCGCGCCTGAAGCAGCCTCGCTCCCTTTACAGCCTCCATTTAGAGACTAATTTTTAGGGGTTCATCCCCCAGAACTTTCAATCCACTCACCATTCACATGGTTGCACCTTCATGTATCAGCATGCAGATGCAGGCCTTTTCATTTAAATTTTAAACTTTAATCTTTTTCATCAGATGGTTTAGCGCTGAACATTATACCAATATTGTGTATGTGTTTCCACCTAGATTGTTTGCTCCTGGGATAATGGGGCGTTGTCTGTTATATGTACACCTATCACTGGGATAAATCCTTCAAGGGGGTTGGGTTTTGGTTTATTGAGGGTTTTCCAACATTTATATTGATTATTTTAATACTATGGAGCTCTTGGTAGCCTGTTTTGCTTTTATAACAAAAATTTGGGTTTTATGGCCCCAAGCTTAGACTATTTTTTTAAATCTATGTGGATTTTGTTTCTTTGTTCGAATATTCACTTTGAAAGTCTCTAACATAGTGTAATCTGGGGTTTCCCTGAAGACAAAAGAAGCCGTGCTGACCCACAACTCTTCTCTTTCAAATGTAATTTTATGCATTGACATACAGTGCGACCCGGAGAAGAGAACATAGACACAAGGTGGGTATGACTAAGGGAGGAACAGGTCTGAGAAGGGTTAAAGAACTATATAGTTAGTGGGGTAGGAGCTTACCTGATTGGTGGCTTAGAGGTCAGATGGTCAGGGTGGAGCCGCAAGGGTTTTTCTGTGCAAGGGCTGATGGGTAATCATTCTAGAAAGTTCTGTTGATGTGAAGAGTTTGCTGTTCCCGGCGGAGAGAGAGAAAATGGATGAGCTACCTGGAGGCCTTGTGGGACCAGGTTAGGGCCGATGCGGCGGTGCGGGGTCCACAGTGGCTACAGCAACAACTGATGGGCATGACAGGGGTGTCGGGGGTTTATTCATCTCCTGCTGGATCTCCCCCATCGTCAAAACATGCTAGGAGGATTCATCCTCCTGAGCGCCTGAGCCCTTCATACACCCCCCCGGGTCCAGCGGCCACATGGGAGCCCCCCCTCCTGGGGACCCTTCAGTGTCTCCTGCTGGGCCGCATGCCTCTGGCACCAGCAAAGGGACTGGAAGGAATCCCGGTTGTCGGCGGGACCCACGGGAGGAGGGGACGCCATGCTCTCATCCCGCCTCCTCCCCCTCTTCACTGATCCGGGAGCTGGCGGCTGGCTCACCTGCTGATGAGCCGAGCGGGGGGCCAGCTCCGCGTGGGAATATCCCTTTAAGCCCGAACACATATTAATTGCACAGGTTCTGTGGCTGATTAAGGCGGTAATAAAACTCACTTGGTGCCTTATCTGCAATAAATCAGCCTCAGAACCTGTGTAATTCATATGTGTTCGGTTTTAAAGGGATGAGGTGGCAACCCTACGTGGGAATCGCTCGGCAGCGGGCAGCGGCAGGAGCCCTGGACCTTCTGGTGTGGGGAGGACACTTACACTTATTCGGAGGTCACCGGGAGCGGAGACCGCAGGTTTTCCCTTCTCCGCCGCTCGTCAGGGACCCGGAGCAGTCGGCCCCCTCCCCTGTGGCTGGGAGAGCGGCTCGGCGGGGGGGAAGAGAACAGCTTCAAGCAGCAGAGGAGGTCTGGCGCCATCTGCTGTTTCTTCAGCGGTACTGCAGCCTTCCATGTCCGCCATTGGAGTCTCCGGCAAGTGAGGCACCTGGTACAGTGCCTCAACGAGAATCATCCAGTGAGCCTGGCGAGCTTTCCAGTAATGACGGCGAAGGGAAATCTGCGGCTGTGCGATCTGCCATACGGAGCTAGCTGGGATCCGGAGGTGCGGCTGATTGCCAGCTGTGGAGAAGGCAGCCTGGTAAGTCCCGTTCTTTACCTATCTTTTTAGATCAGAATATGGGGGTTGGCGCAGGGGATCGGGATGGGTCCCCTGGTGGGGTTAGTCTAGGTCTGCCGGTAAGGAACCCTGGGGGTACATTGGGCTTGGCAGAATTTTTTGCAGGTTTTTGTGATTTGTTGGAACGTTGTGCTCCACCCGGGACAGTCGGGCCCGCTTTTGGGCCTAAGGGCGTTGCTCCCTACTGCAGCCACATCAAGTGGCTTAGACAGTGATGTTTCTGCCATACCTCATTCTGTGCTGCCGGTGGCAATTAGTGCCACATCGCAGACTGGCGAGCAGGGGAGGAAGGATGTAGCCGTAGGTACCAAGGCCGCTCTATCTTTGTGGCGGTTGTTGAGTCTGCCTCCCAGACAGCGAAGGCTAATGGCTCGGAGTCGGTCAAGACCAAGGAGTCAGGGGATGATGGGGTTCGCCTGGCGGATTTGGTTAAATGCAAGGTCTATGTCTGCTTTGAGGGTCCTTTGGGGGTCCATCTTAAGCCTGAGGTTAGGTAAAAGATCTGGCTGGGGGTAATATGTGTCCAATCACAGCTGATACAATGTAAGCAGAGTTGCTGGTTATCAGCTCTCCTTTCCTTTTGTGCTGTTACAGCATGAGGAGAGGAGAGCCTGTAACCTGCAATACTGACAGGGGACATGTACATAGATAATCCGGGAACTGATCATCGGTGCAGCACCATCAATGCCAATTAGTGCCCACCAGTGCTGCCCATCAGTGTCCATCAGTGCTGCTCATCAGTACCCATCAGTGCTGCCCATCAGTACCCATCAATGCTGCATATCAGTGCTGCCTATTAGTGCCCATCAGCGCCATCTATCAGTGCCAATTAGTGCCACCCCATCAGTGCAGCCTTATCAGCGCACATCAATGAAGGAGAAAAATTACTTATTTGCAAAATGTTATAACTGAAACTTTAAAAAAAGTTGTTTTTTCTTTCCCAAATTTTTGGTCTTTTTTCATTTATTTGGCAAAAAATAAAAAACCAGAGTGGTGATCAAATACCGCCAAAAGACAGCTCTATCTGTCTCAAAAAAAAAAATGATAAAAAATGTCATATGGGTACAGTGACGCACAACTGTCATTCAAAGTGTGACAGCGCTGAAAGCTGAAAATTGGCCTGGGCAGGAAGGGGGTATAAATGCCCAGTAAGCAAGTGGTTAAATGGTACAACCCTGGGCACTTGCAGCATGCAAATGTTGACTTTTTTGGAAAGTCGTTGCTCTGGTATGCCCCCCCGCTGCAGTGCACAATAGAATACAGGGCCTTGGTGACCCATGGAGAGGCTTCCTGTGGGAGGACACAACTTTCCTGAATGCTGATGTTTGCAGACCGAGGGCATCTCAGATTTTGGGGGCATGTTACCGCATTACCATGCCGTATCCAATGCCAACTGCACTTTCGTTCTAAGGACAGTTACATTTTCGGCAAGTTTTCTGGTTTGTAGCAGAGACAACAATACTTTCCACAAATATGTCTGTAAAAACATCTCATCTGTACAAATTGTGACATGCTTTATATTCTATTTAAATATTTTATGAGTTAAATGACAGCTGTACCTCTGTTATAAAATCCAGTAAGCAACAACCCCCCCCCCCACCTTGGCTGCAGCCTCCATCAAAGAAAGTGATGGTGAAATATACATTAGATGAAGTTATAACAAAGCCTCCCCCGCACCTCCTGACCCTCCAGCACTGTCTTCCCTCCATAAAGACAGTTTCCAGTGAGTCAGAACACATGGACAATTTTTGGTTTGAAGATCATCACATTTGGTACGACTCTATCTTGAGTTTCCCAGCCTTGGTTGTGTAATCTCGGACTACGCTAATTATTCCTGGCAGCCGACGTCAATACCCTTCCAGTTGTGTCCACGCCGGTCTAATAATATTATTAGTGGTGCTCACAATTCCCACATCACCTTTGACTTGAGCTGTATATGAGCTACTGACTTCTTGAAATTAACTCCAGCAGTGATATATTAATATTGGGAGCTGCCGCTAACTATTTAAATGATGAAGACTTGGCAGAAGGCTGCATGGAACAAGCATTGATTGTAGCCGAACTAAACTCTTGTTTCAATAAAATGCTGACAGGTAGAACATTTTATAGCAGAAGAGACTGTTTGTCTCTTCCGTCATTATGTCAGAAGAAGCCCTCGTTCCGGTCCGGTCGTTTCTCACGCATTCCCTGCGGAACGACGTTCCTGCGCATGCGCGTTCGCGGCCCGGCGCTACGGCACTCGCGCACGCGCATTGGTGCACACCCAACGTGATTCCCTGGGCGGCCTATAAAAGGCGCTCAGAGAATCACACAAGTTGCTGGTTTGTCTCAGTTTCCTGTGTTACCTGAACTTGTGTCCTGTATCTCTGCTTGATTACCCGTTGTGACCCGGATTTGCCCTTGGACTTCTCTTTGCCTCTCTCCTGGACTTGACCTTGGCCTGTTTATCGGATTCCCACCTAGCTCCTGTGTTTGACCCTCGGCCTGTTACCTGGACTGTCTCCTGTCTCCTAGCCTGACCCTATTGCTTGTACCCGGACTCTCTTATCTTGTCTTCCTACCTTGCAGATCCTGCAGTGCCATAGCACCACCCGGTGTTTGATCCCCAGCCTGGTTCTGGACTTTCCGCCTGTGGTCTTCAGCTGCACCTTACCTACTAGTACCTGCACAGCAGCTCTTCTCTGTCAAGACTCCACAAGCAAGTCATCCGCAGTCCATTGGGGAGCCTGTGCCTCTTCGTGCCGTTCTCTCCCTGTACCAACTCCAGGGGGCGAGCTGCGCTTCGTCGCAAAGGCGAAACCGCTCTCGGCATCTCGGCCTCGGTGAGTACGATTAGTGACAGTACAAACCAGCCATGTCAGAGACCGAAAGAGCACGTTCCCCACTGGAGATCCTGTGTCAGCAGGTCTCGGCTCTCACTGAGGCTGTCCAGAAATTGCAAGATGGCTACGCCCAAATCGACGGCCGTCTCCAACAACTTTCCGGACCTTCTCCAGCTTCTGCCGCTGCTTCTGTACCCCCCAGTGGGGGTTCCTCTTCTCAGTTACCAACCAATCCCACCGTGGTCATGGCCGCTCCGGAACCCAGGGTTCCCACACCAGAGCGATTCTCCGGCAATCGTAAAAAGTTTAGGGCTTTTAAAAATGCTTGCTCCCTGTATTTGGCCCTGCAACCTAGGACCTTTTCATCAGATGTGGTAAAAGTTGGCTTCATCATTTCTCTCTTGGCAGATGAACCACAAGCTTGGGCTCATAGCCTAATGGAACAGAGGAACCCCATACTGAATTCTGTAGACACCTTCTTCGAAGGTATGGCACAACTTTATGATGACCCCCAGTGCACGGCCACGGCCGAAGCCTTATTGCATAATCTAAGCCAAGGACGAAGACCAGTAGAGGACTACATTGTAGAGTTTCGTAAGTGCTCAGCTGATACTGGCTGGAATGAACCTGCCCTTAAATACCAGTTCCGTCAAGGCCTGTCTGAAGCGTTGAAGGATGAGCTGGCCAGGATCGAGACCCCTGATTCCCTGGAAGACCTCATCCAAATCACCACTAAACTGGATCGTCGCATGCGTGAGCGACGTGCAGAGCGCTTCCAGACTCCTCGCCCTACCTGGATGATGCCTAAACCGACTCCTATCCATCCACCTTACACGGCTCCACCAGTCCCTACCACTCCCGAAGCTGAGCCTATGCAGCTTGGTCTAGTCCGTGCCCCACTCACTTCAGAGGAGAGACTACGTAGGCGCCAGGGCAATCTGTGCCTTTATTGTGGGGGTTCTGGACATTTCCTCCGTTCCTGTCCCGTGAGACCCAGTAAGTCCTACCTACAGTCTGCTATTAACCAACAAGTTTCCGGGTCTTCTCAGCCTTATGTTACTCTTTTTGTTTCTTTACAGCTTCCGGAAAAGGAGGTTCACCTACCCGCTATAGTTGACTCCGGAGCGTGTAGCTGTTTTTTGGATGCCTCACTAGCCACAAGCTTGCACGTTCCTTTAACCACTAAGAACGTCTACAGATCCACCTAGCCGATGGGTCCCTGCCTCGTTCTGGACCTGTCACTCAGGAAACCAGACCCATCCTCACCACGACTGATACAGGCCATCAAGAATACCTGCGCTTTGATATCATCTCTTCTCCGATGTTCCCCATTATCTTGGGACTCCCATGGCTCCAAGCCCATGAACCACAGATCAATTGGAACAAGAAAGAAGTCTCTTTTTCTTCTCAATACTGCTCCAGACATTGCCTTCTCCCGACTCCAGCCTCTGTTTCTACCATTGCAACCATATCCGATAATCTTCAACATGTACCCACAAGCTATCTGGAATTTAAAGATGTATTTGATAAACAGCAGGCTGACTGTCTACCACCCCATCGGCCTTATGACTGCCCCATAGATCTTTTGCTGGGCGCTGAAATCCCTTTTGGTCGCATTTTTCTTTTGTCTGAAACAGAATTAAAGACTCTCAAAACATACATTGATGAAAATCTTGAGAAAGGGTTCATTCGCTCCTCCTCATCACCGGCCGGAGCTGGTATTTTCTTTGTAGAGAAAAAGGATGGATCCCTCCGACCTTGCATTGATTACAGGGAATTAAATAAAATCACCATCAAGAATCGGTACCCGCTTCCTCTCATCCCGGAACTATTCCAACGTTTCAGGTCCGCCCGCATCTTTTCCAAACTAGATTTGCGTGGCGCATACAATCTTATCCAAATCCGAGCGGGCGATGAATGGAAGACAGCCTTTAGATCCAGGTTTGGACACTATGAATACCTGGTAATGCCATTTGGACTTTGCAATGCCCCAGCCACGTTCCAACACTTTGTGAACGATATCTTTCGCGAATATCTTGACAACTTCCTAGTAGTCTACCTAGATGACATTCTCATCTTCTCAGCTACCATAGAACTTCATCGTGCACATGTCAAACTGGTTCTCTCGATCCTCAGAAAACACAAACTATACCTTAAGGCGGAGAAATGCGAATTCGAAAAGACTACAGTGCAGTTTCTAGGATTCATAATCTCAATTGACGGTGTTGCAATGGACCCCCAGAAGGTCAAAGCAATCCAAGAGTGGCCAGCCCCTGTAGATAGAAAAGGAGTACAACGGTTCTTAGGTTTTTCAAACTTTTACCGAAGATTTATTGTAGGATTCTTGGCCATCGTAGCCCCCATCACTCAACTTACACGTCAGCATAATCGTTTTCATTGGTCTCAGGAGGCTCAGGAAGCATTCTTAAAATTAAAAGCACTGTTCTCCTTTGCACCAGTCTTACGACACCCGGGTCCAGCCTTGCCATTCATTCTGGAAGTCGATGCCTCAGAGACAGCTACTGGTGCCATCCTTTCACAAAGACAAGGGCCCAAGGCTCTACTGCATCCCGTGGCTTTTGCATCCCGGAAACTAAGCATCCCTGAAAGAAACTATGATGTAGGCGATAGAGAGTTATTGGCCATCAAATTCGCCTTGGAGGAGTGGAGGTATCTGCTTGAAGGGGCGTCCAATCCTATCTTGATATTTACTGACCACAAAAACCTGGAATACCTGCGAACAGCTAAACGGCTAAGACCCAGGCAAGCCCGATGGGCCCTCTTCTTTTCCCGATTTAACTTCCATATTTCTTATAGACCAGGATCAAAGAACTGAAAAGCGGACGCACTTTCAAGGATGTTCCATGAAACTTCTCAGGTAACAGAGCCAAGCACCATCCTGTCTCCGCAAAATTTCCTCCTAGTTACTCAAGGGGACCTAATGTCCGCAATCAAATCCGCATCCGCTCAATGCTCTAAACACCACGTATCTTCTATGGAAAAACACAATGATCTATTTTGGTCTCATGGAAAAATCTTCGTTCCGCTGGAATCTAGGCTCCTAACCCTACAGTCCTTTCATGACCACAAGCTAGCAGGCCATTTTGGGTCACAAAAAACCATCTCACGTTTCTTCTGGTGGCCAGGCTGGAGACAGGACTGCAAAAACTATGTGTCATCCTGCATTCCCTGCCAGCGCAGCAAGGGCTCAAATAAGAAGTCATGGGGCCTGCTTAAACCCTTGTCCATCCCTGAACGCCCGTGGGCAGAAATCTCCATGGACTTTATTGTAGATTTGCCTCCATCAGGGGGGTTCACGACTATCTTTGTCGTAATTGATCGACTTTCAAAGATGGCACACTTCCTGCCCATGGTGGGTACTCCCTCTGCCTCTGCTACTGCCAACATGTTTTTTAAGGAAATTATCAGGCCTTATGGTACCCCGGTGAGCATCACCTCTGACAGAGGGGCTCAATTCACTTCAAAATTCTGGAAAGAATTATGCAAGACCTTGGAAATAAAGATTTGTCTGTCCTCCGCTTATCATCCTCAAAGTAATGGCCAGACCGAGAGGACAAATCAAACCCTGGAGCAATACCTCCGATGCTTCTGTTCTGATTCCCAGGATGAATGGTCCTCCCTCTTGCCATACGCAGAATTTGCATATAACAACTCCATCCATTCCGCTACCAACCAGACCCCTTTCTGGTCTAATTTTGGATTCCACCCTTCCTTTCTTCCAGTTTCCATTCCTGAATTATCGGTCCCTGCCGTGCAGGACCGAGTAAGTTCCATCCAGTCAAATTTCCAAAGGATCAAAGCAGCAATGCAAAAGGCTCAGGATGACTACCAAAAATACTACAACAGGGGAAGGAAGGAGAACCCAGCTTTTAAAGTAGGCGAGGAGGTATGGCTATCAACTGTCCATCTCAGACTGCCAATTCTCTCCCGGAAACTGAGGCCAAAGTTTATAGGTCCTTTCAAAATAAAAAGGGTAATCAACCCAGTGGCCTTTGAACTAGCTCTACCTGATGCGTACAAGGTGCATCCAGTCTTACATGCATCTCTCTTAAAACCTATTGTTCCTAGCTCTTTTTCTGACAGAGAGAGACCTCCACCACCACCGGTCCTAATCAACGGAGAAGACGAGTTTGAGGTGGAAAAAATTCTAAATTGTAGAAAAAATGGTAGACAACTTCAGTACTTGATTAAATGGAAGGGGTATCCTCCTGAGGATAACTCCTGGGAACCAGCCAGGAATCTACATGCTCCACAGCTTCTCCAGGCATTTCACCTGGAACATCCAGAACTAATGTCAACCTTGGGTGTCCAGAGGCCACCCCTCGGGGGGGGGCACTGTCAGAAGAAGCCCTCGTTCCGGTCCGGTCGTTTCTCACGCATTCCCTGTGGAACGACGTTCCGGCGCATGCGCGTTCACGGCCCGGCGCTACGGCACTCGCGCACACGCATTGGTGCACACCCAACGTGCCTCTTCGTGCCGTTCTCTCCCTGTACCAACTCCAGGGGGCGAGCTGTGCTTAGTCGCAAACGCGAAACCGCTCTCGGCATCTCGGCCTCGGTGAGTACGATTAGTGACACATTAATGGTTCTCATTCAGTGGCGGCTGGTGATGTTTTAGGATTGGGGGGCGCCAGACCCCGCACTCCCTTTTGACCCCTCCCACTTGGTGAAAACGGGCTTGGTTTCAGCAAAATAGTGGGCGTGGCTCTAAGGTGGTGTGGTTAGCGTCTGAGAAGAATGAGGAATGGAGGGAGAGGAAGGGAGAGAGGGAGGGACTGCAGGCCCAGATCCTACACAACAATAGAAATATATGTATTCTAGAAAGTTTAACAATCAGCAGATAAAGATACTCCAAACACCTGGCATTAGCACTTCAGTCATTCCGGCACCATGGTTGTTATGGTGTCAGGATGATTGAAGCACGATATTTCTATTATTACATTGTAATATAAAATGAAATCATTCAACTCACCATAATGCAGAATCAGTGGGAGCCCTGAGCGTGTCACTTGCCACGTTGCCTGCCACCAGATGCCATCAGGTGTGCCCAGCGGAGTCCGTCCTTACATCAGGTGCCCCCAGCGGAGTCCGTCCTTACATCAGGTGCCCCCAGCGGAGTCCGTCCTTACATCAGGTGCCCCCAGCGGAGTCCGTCCTTACATCAGGTGCCCCTAGCGGAGTTCGTCCTTACATCAGGTGCCCCAGCTGAGCCTCTCCTTACATCAGGTGCCCCAGCAGAGTCCCTCCTTATATCAGGTGCCCCCAGCGGAGTCCTCCTTACATCAGGTGCCCCCAGCAGAGTCCCTCTTTACATCAGGTGCCACCAGCGGAGTCCCTTCTTACATCAGGTGCCCCCAGCGGAGTCCCTCCTTACATCTGTGTCCCCGTCAGCGGAGTCCCTTCTTACATCTGTGTCCCCGTCAGCGGAGTCCCTCCTTACAGTAGTAAGTTGCCAACATTGTAAAAAAATTTATAGGGACACTTTTTTGGCTGTAGGCTGAGTCTTATTATAATTAGGGGGCGGGGCATGTGTTTGTAGGCGTGACATAGCAAAAGAAGAAAAATGTGGCGCACATAGTGCGACGTGCCAAAAATGGGCGTGGTTTACGTGAAATAGCAGGCGTGGCTTATGTGGGTGTGGTTCAAATGGGGGTGTGGTTAGCGTCTGAGATGAATGAGAGATGGAGAAAGAAAGGGGAAAGGAGGGAGAGAGAGAGAAAGAAGGAAAGAAGGAGGGAAGGTGATAGAGAAGGAAGGAAAGAGGGATGGAGGGACAGAAGGCCCAGATCATACACCACAATAGAAATGTGTATTCCAGAGTTTAACAAATCGGCACATAAAGATAGTCCAAACACCTGGTGTTAGCGCTTCAATCATCCCAGCGCCATGGTTGTTGTGGTGTCAGGATAATTGAAGCACATTATTGCGATTATTACATTGTAATATAGAATGAAATCATTCAACTCACCATAATCCAGAATCAGTGGGACCCCTGAGCGTGTCACCTGCCATGTTGCCTGCAACCAGATGCCATCAGGTGCCCCCAGCAGAGTCTGTCCTTACATGAGGTGCCCCAGCAGAGTCCGTCTTTTACATCAGGTGCCCCCAGCAGAGTCCGTCCTTACATCAGGTGCTCTCAATAGAGTCCGTCCTTACATCAGGTGCCCCCAGAAGCAGAGGCCCTCCTTACAGATCTGTGTCCCTGGCAGCGGAGCCCCTCTTACATCTGGTGTCCCCAGCAGCGAGCCCTCCTTTACATCTGGTGTCCCCAGCGGAGTCCCTTCTTACATCAGGCATCCCCAGCGGAGTCCCTCCTTACATCAGGCGTCCCAAGCGGAGTCCCTCCTTACATCAGGTGTCCCCCCCCATTGGAGCCCCCCTTACAACAGGTGTCCCCCCATTGGAGCCCCCCTTACACCAGGTGTCCCCCCATTGGAGCCCCCCTTAATCAGGCATCCCCTTATTGGAGCCCCCCTTACATCAGTCGTCTCCCCAGTAGAGCCCCCCTTACATCAGTCTCCCTCCATTGGAGCCCCCCTTACATCAGTTATCCCCCCATTGGAGCCCCCCTTACATTAGTCGTCCCCCATTGGAGCCCCCTTACATCAGCCCCCCCCATTGGAGTCCCCTTACAGCAGGTATAGCGTTGTCTCCGCAGCCATTACGGTTTCCCAGTTCCCCGAGGGCGAACAAAATAGAGGCGGAGCTGGCCATGTGGCTACAATGGAGATTAAGCTGTGGCGCCGCCCACCCCCATCCCTTTCCATAACAGGTCAGAGATGGAGCGGCAGCAGGGTGGGGCGGGGGGTGGGCAGAGCCGCAGCTTAATTTCTATTGTAGCCACCTGTGTTACTCTTCTGGTCTTCTTAAAAGTGGCGGCCTGCAGGGACATTGTCTCTGCCGGCCGCAGACCTCTAGCGGCGGAAAAAAATCAGGAAAAACGGATTTCCCAACACATTTCCCAGGACACAATAAAATCAGGAAAAGGGTCTATATCCCGAGAATGTCCTGGGAAATTCGGGACAGTTGTCAAGTATGCTCTTTACATCTGTGTCCCCAGCGGAGCAGCAGGGTTCTCCTCACATCTGTGTCCCTGGCAGCACAGCACTCCTTCAAGCCGCGTCTGTGCTTTTTCCTGGCTTTCTACGTGTGTTCAGTGGAGAGGGGAGGGGCCTCCCCTCTCCACTGAACACAAGGGGATTAGTCCTCATGGTGGCCATCTTTTTGTAGCCCGCCAGAAGTGACTTTGTTCTCACACTGAAAACAAAGCACCCGGCCGGGCGGATGCTGCTCGGCGAGATCAATTGCGCGGGAAAGCAGCTCCAAACCCCGCCAATGAAGCGCTGCATCTGTAATCTTGTGATTGCATTGACGTGACGCTTTCCATAGTGCACTGTGTCTGGTGCCCGAACACAGTGCACTTAAAGGACATTTTATTTTGTGACTACAGGAGGGGGGGGCGGCACCCGGGCGCCCCCTATGGAAAAGCCGCCACTGTTCATTGCTTATTAGCTTTTTATACCCAGCACAATTTTGTGCCTGGACAAAGTAACTCCTGTGTGCATGTGCAGGGTTACATCTCTCTGGCCCAGCCAATTAAGATGGCCAAGACTCCACATTCAGAGGAAGACTGGGTAAAAATTAAAGCGCCAGTGACGAGGTGGATCGTTACCAAGACTTTGTGCTGGGAAGAAGTAACTTCTGTGTGCCATCATGAGACTACATTACTCTGGCCCATTCAATTAAGATGGTGGAAGATTCCAAACCTGTAAGAAGACTGGATGAGGATGAAAGTGATGAGGCGCACCGTAGCCAAGACATCACAAAATTTTTTGCTGGGAAGAAGTAGCTTCCGTGCACATGCACCAGGTGACATCATTCTGGCCCGGCCAATTAAGATGGCCAAGACTCCAAGCCAGGAGGAAGACCAGGTGAAGATGAAAATGCTGAGGTCATGGTGGACCATTGCCAATATTTTGTGCTGGGAGGAAGTAATTTCCATGCGCATACATGGGATTACAACGATTTGGTACAGCCAAAAGGTAAAAGGTAAAAGACCGGGTGAAGATGAAAGTGCCGGTGATGAGGTGGACATAGCCAAGATTTTGTGCAGGGGAAGAAGTAACTTCCGTGTGCCTTCATGGGATTATATCACTCCGGCCCAACAAATTAAGATGGCCAAGACTCCAAACCCGGAGGAAGACCAAGTGAAAATTAAAGCGCTAGTGATGAGGTGGACCATTGCCAAGATTTTGTGCCTTCGTAGAATTACATTACAGCTGGTGTAGGACTCCAAACCTGGAAAAGACTGAATGAAGATAAAATTGATGAGGGGGACTGTAGCCATGACATCACAAAATTTTCTGCTGGGAAGAAGTAACTCCTGCGCATATGCGTCAGGTTACATCATTCTGGCCCAGCCAATTAAGATGACCAAAACTCCAAGCCAGGCAGAAGACCGGGTGAAGATGAAAGCCCTGGTGACTAGGAGGATCATAGCCAACATTTTGTGCATGTGCCAGGTTAACTCACTGCGGCCCAACCAATTAAGATGGTCAAGGACTCCAAACCTGGTAGAATACCAGGTGAAAATGAAAGTGATGAGGGGGACTGTAGCCATCACATCATAAAATTATGTACTTGTGTAGCACCCTCTACCATAGGTAGGTGCTAAAGTGAGGATTTTGTAAGGGAAACTATCAGGTAAATTTAGGCAGGTCTATGCTTCAGGCTAGGCCTGCTTGTTTTGATCTGGGGGGCAGGGAGTGGTTAGTGCAGCAGTGGGTGTGACCACCTGTGCTTTAGTTCTGAGGCGCTTCCCCTGCTTTCAGGAAGAATGATCTGGAAGAGGGGCAGGGCCTAGGACTGGAGTGGCAGGCAGCTCATGTGAGGAGCCCTGACCAATCCCCAACTGGAATTGGCAGGGGGCAGGCCTCCCATATAAGCTGAGGTAACAGCCCACTGGGAGGAATTGTCGGCTGAGAAACATGGAAAATGGAGTACTAAGCAGTAGCGGGGGCCCCATCCCCATCTGAGGGGGGGGTGCAAGGCCTAGCGGAGGAGCCTGGGAGAGCTGGGAGGGAGCTTCATCTTTACACGGTCATGGATGAAGTGTTTTTGAACAGAGGGGCTGGAGAAGCTGCCGGAACGTATATCCAGTTAAAGTTCTCCATCATGGACTCGGGGCAGGAGAAAGTCGGTGAGTGGACCACAGTGGAGTTCTGGATGAGGCATGCCAGGGGAGCTGGGTGTGAGGCCAGAGGAGAGACTGTGGGGAGAGTGTCAATTCGCTGCGGCCTGAGGGCACAGGATTTGCAGGCCGAACTAGCTGGGAGCAGTAGTCCACCAATCAGCACATGCTACTAAATTACTAGGCCGCAGGGAGTGGTACTGCAGACCTCTGGCCTAGTAACAATGCAACCAATTCTAGCCAACAACTGAGACTCTTCAGAGTGGTCTCTTTTGTCAAAAGAGGATGATGTGACAGAAAGAATAATGATCTACAGTTCAAGTTTGTGCAGGATGGTGGAAGTCATGGGAGCAACAGTCTGCAGGAGATACGTAGAGGAGGAGAAATAGTCTGCATGGTATTATGCAGGAGAAGCACCTGTAGATATTATGTGTACATCAGTACTTCAAGGCTCAACCCTTTGTTCTAATTCTTAAATACGATGGCAAAGCACATTCAGCAAGAGTGGAAATTGGGACGTTCCATCTATAAAGACCGAGTCCTGGTTGTAAAGGCGGGTCGGCCTACCAGGAGCCATTCGGTTTCCGTCAGAGGAGAAGGGGATAGCCAGAGGAGGTTGCCGGATCCACGCTTCTACTTGTGAGGTGGACTGCTGTGTTGTGCAGCCTGTATTTAAGCAGTCACAAGGACTGCAAGACCAGGGCAGGGCCTGTGTGATTAAGACAAAACTTATGCAGAGGACAGTGATTGCCTGCCACCCAGGGTGCCTGATGGAGAGTGTCATGGACACTAGGGTGTACTGTCCCTGTTAAACCTTTTTTGCTACCTACCCTTCAGGAGGGGCCCCTCCACCCAGGAGCGAAAAAAAAAAAAAAAAGGTTTCCATTGCCACCGGCATGTATGTCTGGCTGCTCTCCAGGAGGTTCCCTTAGACCCCCCCTGGGTGAGTGACAGCAGACAGGGAAAAACTTGCCACATTTGTAAAATGTGGAGAGAAATGTATTTTCGTCTGTCACCGCAGAGAGGATTGTAACCTCCTCTCAGTGGTGAGGTGATATGTACAGTGTGTATAGTTATGAATAGTATTTTAACCTCTATCTCAAATAGACAGTGATAAAAATAGTGGCGCTAAAATCACAATTAAAATGAAAAAAAAAAAATATATATATATATATTTATATATATATATATATATATATATATATAAATCAATGTGATAAACAAATATTAATGTAATATTATTTTATCACCCTGTGACAAGTAAAAAGAATATATGTATAATTTTAGAACAAAAAGTCCATAAAATAATCCAAAAACAACAATTCAGTGTAGTATCTCTTAATCATCCACCACACCATGTGCAAGTGATTCCGCTCCCTTTAGAAAACACACTCACCAACTCAAATTTCCTCACACTCTCGTGTTTGGCTATAACGCTTTTGAACCCCCCAGAAAAGGTTAAAGTGAACTCCGATATCCAGCCATGAGAAAACCAGGATCTCTCCACATGAAAACAATAAGAAGTGCTCCAATATTGTAATACCATAAAACCAGTTTAATATATCACTACAAAATCTTCATTCATTGCACTCACATCAATATCTTCAAAGTAAGTAGAAGACGTCACAGCAAACTTTCCATTAAATGCCCAAAGTGGTGAATAGCGGTCACAGCGGGCCCTAGGTGTGCAGACTCTGTCTCACCCTCAGCCGTTCTCCAGATCCAGATATCCACTTCCTAGTGTAGCGTGCCGCGTCAGACGTTCACGATAGTTGTCGTATACCCATGGCCCGACATGTTTCATCACACAGACTTAATCATGGGATTGGCTATGCGGCACAGCAACCCATCCTTTTATACCCCTCACGCCAATTACGGCCGGAAGCAGTCCCATTGCACATGCGCACATCTCGCGTCCCCGTACTCGCAATACCCCAACTGATGGGTCACTGCTCTGCCATACAGAGGACTTTATACAAGACTTTGCCACAAATACATAAAATATTCATATTTGGCATCACAACAAAAAAGGTGATTGAGCCTTGGCAACATATCTAGTAAATGCAAATATTTAAATAAACACTAAAATCCTAATCAAAGTATTTAAAATTATTACTAAAATGGTAATAAGGGCAGAAATAGTCAGCAAATAGCACCACATCCCATAATATATATGAAAGAAGCAAAGGGGAGGAGGGGTTGAAAAACAACCCCGGGACTTTTAAGGCTCTCAAGTTACAAATATACAATATATCCATAATAAATGATAATTTTATTGAAAGTTTACATTAAAAACAAATGTCATTCTAACATGACACCATCATGTATAAAAAGATAATGCATATATCTCAATGTTCACAACCCCTAATGGGCATGCAATAGAAGAGACCACTTAGTTCAATACCACTCAACATGTTTCGCTGATTCAGAGCTTCTTCAGGAGTTTTGGCATGGATTGTGGTATGCTCTAAATCAGGGATCCTCAAACTACGGCCCTCCAGCTGTTGCAGAACTACACATCCCATGAGGCATTGTAAAACTCTGACATTCACAGACATGATTAGGCATGATGGGAATTGTAGTTCCTGAACACCTGGAGGGCCGCAGTTTGAAGACCCCTGCTCTAAATAATAATGAAAAGCACATAAATGAGACATAATGTTACATAGTTGCAAAATAGGGTTAACGATCCATAGTCAACAACATTGTATGTGAGGGTATATATAAACACTGGATCATACATGAACTAGAAAGACAATCAAAAAAAAATTTATTATTGTTTTTTTGATTGTCTTTCTAGTTCATGTATGATCCAGTGTTTATATATACCCTATATAATACCAATATATAAAACAAATATACAATCAATTATATATATATATTTATACATATTTAAATTATATTTTTTAAAATGAAGTGATCTTACACTAGTTAACATCCACTGGTAGGTTGTTATAGTACCACACTCCATTAAATTAGTTCTACTTCTGTTTCGTGAGTATTAATCCACTTGGCAGACTATGCATCGCTTTATTATCACAACCTATCTATGACCTGTACAATATATACAGTATACATATACAATTCTAAAACTATATTTATCAAAGCAAATTAAACCTAAACATTGGAAGCCGGTAATATTCAATTCTTAAAAATTATTAATGAAGCAATTGAGGTCTACCTCAATGTTTAAGCCTCTCAGAAAAAGACATTTTAAACAAGAAAATCACATACCCGATTCGAACCCCTCCAAGATGGAAACACACAGTCTATCCCTCAAAACTGTAATAGAGTGGGATCTTGGTGATGTTTTTCTTTAAAATGTAGGGAAATGCTATGATATTTAAAACCCTTCTTGATGTTAGCTAAATGCTCAGCAGAGAAAATGAGAAGAAAACACACTACCAATGCCACAATCGAAAATATGTAGGCAAAAAAGCACTATTGTCCTGATGGTCTTTCCTCCTTCTGTTACACGACCTATGCGGGCCCCTGCTTGAGGATATAAAAGATACAAAAGATTTACATACTTTCCACCATGGGGATTTTTATACGAGGCCTACCAAATCAAAGACAGTGAGACTTGTTCTCTGTTTCTCTTTTGTTACGCCTTTGAACCTTGATCGTGTCCTGAAGAAGCCTCACGGCGAAATGCGTAGATGCACAAGGGCTCACTGTACCAATTGTATCAGCTTCTATGTTTTTTATCTTTTTGAACATAGTGTTTATATATTGTAATTTTTTCAAATAAATATTTTGACTTTAATTTCTCCACCTCTTCATTGTTTCCATGCCTACAAAGTCCGGTTTTTGGCTACTTTTATAGAATCCTCTTTTTTGCCTAAATGCTCAGCAATACAAATTTTCAATAACCTTTTTGTTCGCTCCACATAAAATAACCCACATGGGCACCACAACAGGTATACCACATATAAAATAACCCACATGGGCACCACAACAGGTATACCACATATGAGGAGTTACAAGTGATGAACTAATTTATCTCAAATGTTTCATCATCCTTGTTCATAATGCTGGTCATACCCCTATTATTTACTCTCACTCATTCTACAGCATATACATTTTCTACATGAATAGAACCCCTTCAGATTAATTTTTAATGTTTGTTGGACCCACCTGGATACTAAACTGAATCGTTGTTTTTGGATTATTTTATGGACTTTTTGTTCTAAAATTATACATATATATTTTCACTTGTCACGGGGTGATAATATAATATTCTACTCCTGGAGGAGCTGCAGAGTTCCACAGCAGAGAATAGAGTATCTGTACATAGGACCACAATAAGCCGTACGCTCCATAGAGTTGGGCTTTATGGCAGAGTGGCCAGAAGAAAGACATTACTTTCAGCAAAAAAACAAAATGGCACGTTTTGAGTTTGCGAAAAGGCATGTGGGAGACTCCCGAAATGTATGGAGGAAGGTGCTCTGGTCTGATGAGACTAAAATTGAACCTTTTGGCCATCAAAGAAAACGCTATGTCTGGCGCAAACCCAACACATCACATCACCCAAAGAATACCATCCCCAAAGTGAAACATGGTGGTGGCAGCATCATGCTGTGGGGATGTTTTTCAGCAGTCAGGACTGGGAAACTGGTCAGGGTTGAGGGAAAGATGGATGGTGCTAAATACAGGGATATTCTTGAGCAAAACCTGTAGCACTCTGTGTGTGATTTGAGGCTAGGACGGAGGTTCACCTTCCAGCAGGACAATGACCCCAAACACACTGCTAAACCAACACTTAAGTGGTTTAAGGGGAAACATGTAAATGTGTTGGAATGGCCTAGTCAAAGCCCAATAGAAAATCTGTCAAAAAGATTGCTGTTCACAAGCGCAAACCATCCAACTTGAAGGAGCTGGAGCAGTTTTGCAAGGAGGAATGGGCAAAAATCCCAGTGGTAAGATGTGGCAAGCTCATAGAGACTTATCCAAAGCGACTTGGAGCTGTTATAGCCGCAAAAGGTGGCTCCACAAAGTATTGACTTTAGGGGGGTCAATAGTTATGCACATTGACTTTTTCTGTTATTTTGTCTTATTTGTTGTTTGCTTCACAATAAAAAAAAAAAAAAAAAATCTTCAAAGTTGTGGGCGTGTTCTGTAAATTAAATGATGCAAATCCTCAAATAATCCATGTTAATTCCAGGTTGTGAGGCAACAAAACACGAAAAATGCCAAGGGGGGTGTATATATGTTTTAAGCCGGCCAATAATGTTTAGGAGTACACAATCCCAGTATACCAGTTCAGAAACTTCTCCTGCTTGGTGTCATGGGGTTGATGAGTTGTATTTTTTTTGCCACGGTCAGCCGGGAGAGCCACAAGTATTGTCCTGTGTATAAACGAGGCCCATCGATCATCTCAGAGCCAACAGAGAAGAATGACCGCCAAGTCTAGAGGGCCTGACCGATCTCTGGCCTTCTGTGTGAACACACTGACATACAACCTCGATCACCTCTCCCGTCCCCCCCCCACAGTCAAGTCAGGATGGATGCAGCAATCTGCGCAACATGGCAATCACTAACATTATCTCCTCACTCATTAAAGTAATTGATGATAACGAACTCGTCATTTTATAGGCAGTGGGGGAGCTGTTTAGAGGTGAAGTTGCACTTCTTCATAGTTATTGTACAGGCTGAGAATCTAAATCACTCAGCGAGGTCCCATCATGCTGAAATATTTCTTTCAGGAGTTCAGATATGCAGATTAGGATTTTAAAACGCAAGTCTAACCTTGCAATTAAAAATGAAACGGAATAAATTAAAGGGATGCTACCTCCAGGAGAAGCGTTGCCTTCCGGCACGTCTCCAAGCAACAGGTTGAAAATAGTCGGTGAACGCAGGAGGTACTGCAACCGTGCGAAAGTCGGGAGACTCTGCCTTGATTGTTTCATGCTGAGGAGGGACGGGTCTCACACAGAGATGAAAAAAAAAAAAAAAAAAAACAATCTTTCCACTTTTCCTTCTATGACAAGGAGTCACATTTGTAAAATTTTAATGAGAATAGTCTGATTTAAAGGGTATGTGTGATCCATTAAAAATTTTATTTGGATACAAAAGCTGAACTCTGGATTAAAAAAAATAAAACCCCACCTCTCATCCTTTTCCCTTACCTTGTAAAAAGGCTCTCCATATTATTATTATTTTTTATTTATTACAGGTACTTACAGTATATAGCGCTGTCAATTTATGGAGAGCTTTACATAGATATTCTCCATATACCTTTATTTCTGCAGTCTAGTGATGCCATTGACCCTTTCCCAGGGCCCACAGGAAGTCGATTGAAGGATGTAGGTCATGAGTGGACCTCAGAGCAGTAGGTCTGCAGGAGACAGTGCTTTACTGCTCCTTCTCAATGAATAAATTGGCTCATCAAAAACTATGCACTCCATGTGTGGCTGATCTCAGAACTTGTTAAGAAACTGAGCACTCCCCCCTTGTGGCTGACTTATGTACATATCACTATATTTAATAAAATGTAATAAAATTAAAACATATGATACAACAAGCATTTAAAAATGTGAAATTCACAAAAAACAATACTTTAAGACATTAAAAAAAAACTGAATATACTCTATATTTCCCCTTGTATTGCACAGCAGGTCTAGTAGTTAAATGGTTTGATTTATTCATTTCAAGGCTTTTTTATTTATTTAATTAGAAAGCTTTTGTACACAATCGTCCAGTAAGGAAGGTGGTGTTGCAAAAGGTACCATCTGAATTAAAAGAGCAAACCAGTTGACATGGCAACTCAGGGAAGAAATACAGGTAGCAATCCATCAATGAGATGGTGTCACAGGCCCAACTGGGACAGGGACTTTTGGAGGGGACTAGGGGCTTGCCTTCTACCCACTGATTATGGCCCATGGAGGAGACCGGGGACAATGGAGGGCCTGTCAAGCATTCAGGATTATCCTCCGACACACTTTGAATGATTAACTTCTTAACAAGTCTCCCCTGTGGACCTTCAGGATAGAAAAGGTGTCTAAATGATCAAGAACATATTTGTCTTCCATATGCAGGATGAATTCCCTATATCTACAACCTGTTACTGTAGAGCAGCCTTTCTCAACCTTTTTATCCCAGAGGAACCCCTAAAGTAACTTTTGCAGGTCTCGGGGAACCCTTACTAAAACAAACTCATCGAGGGTCAATAGGAAAATTGTCCCTTACGTTGATGGCCAGTAGGAGGTTTGAACCCCCCCTCAGTGGTGGTCAGAATGCTGGCTCCACCAAATTACATTGTCCCTGGAACTATGCAGGCATCATTAAATAGGAGGTAAAACAGCAAAAGCCCAAGAAACTCCTAGCAATAGCTGAAGGAACCCTGGTTGAGAATCACTGCCGTAGAGCATCTTGTGTTATCTTAGCCATGAGCCAAGAACTGGTGTCCTCATATGCTGTAAGACCTTCTGACAAGGCTATTTTACTGGCTGATCCACCAATGATTTTTTACATATTGGAGGTGTTATTCCCACAACTTGTTTGCCACGGTGCACATTGCATGTTATCCTGGCCATATACGATGTTTTTTTTATTCCAGTCTCCTTATGGGATCAAGTTTTACAGTTCATCTAGTTCTGTGGACTCCAATCCTACATAGCACTGTTGTAATGTAATGTTAACCTCTCACCTACTATTTCAGTTGAGTCTCTCCACATTGGTGCTTCATCTTTAATTTTGTAGTGCTTACCTCAGGAGGGGTAGATGGAATGACAGGTTCTCCCATGGTGGTAATACAGAGGCTGCCAGTCACAAGCACTCTTACTTGCTCACTGACAATACAAGCTCAGTCTAGGCCAGGGGATGTCTTTTTAGAATTTTGCTGAAGGTAATAGGGAATGCCAGTACAGTATAGTTAGAACCCTATAAGAGCAGTCCCAGTCCATTTGGTATCCTCTGGCTTCTAATTCCCTTTCAGAACAAGCACACCCAAGCGTCCACTGCAAAGGCCTACTCACAATGTCCAAGCTGTCTGCCACCCAGCATCCACTTGACACTCTACTGTAAGGTAAGGGGAGGTAAAAGATCAGTCTCCAGACCATGATTACAGGCTGATGTTCTCCAGGAAAATGTCCTTAGCAACTCTTTTCCAGGTCTTCAGCCCAGCAGCTACTGAGGGCCAAACTGCAACTCTTCTCTACACTGGCTGCCTCCCAGGGGCAGTAGCCCAAGGAGCACTGAAACCCACCCTGAAGAGTAAAAGACACCACTGCCCAGGCCTCCCAAACATTTATCACCTTCCTAACTCCCTTCTGGATGACCCCTTCCCTACAGTGAAACCAACAACTAAATTTACTCTAACAACCAGTAGGCAGGTACAGTCTACTTTCTCTACTGTAGGTGGCACTCGCCCGCAGCGGCACTGCCATTGTAGAGAAAGTCAAGAGGAACATGGTTCCTCTATTGCTTCCTTGGTCACTGGGGAAGTCTATTGGATTTGATGTTGCTGCCCATGTGACCCTGGCAGCCATATTGGGTTAGGCAGAGCCTATTTAAGACCCTGGCTCCCAGGGTTGGGGCACATTTGTGAGTGTGTAGAGTAGGGACAAATACTCCATCTGTTAGGGACAGAATTAGCAGCAGGGAAAGGTTCCTGACGAGGAGGGAAAGCATAGAGTTGGCAATTTCTCTGGGGCCCCTTCATGCTTCGGCACAAGACAGACAGGCCGCATTCTGCCTCTCCTAACTGGTGCTGTCATTTTGGCTGTCAGTTTGGCTGAAACCTGCTGTCTGCACGCTGTTGGAATCCATGTTCCTGGTTGGGTTGTCTTCCCTGCGGGTTTACTGTGAACTATTTTTTGCATTACTTCAGTACAAATTCTTGCATGGTACTTGGACTGTGTGTGTGTTATTGCTACTGCACCACTCTGCACCCCACCTACAAACCTAACTAGAGGGGGGGTGTAGCGTCACATATGGCGACCCATCACATTTGGCTACCCGCTGGAGTGTGCATGCGCCATATGCAACATATGCGTTCCCAGGGCTTTTTTTCAGGGGGAACTTGGTGGTAACTCGGTTCCACCACCCCTGGCTCAGACCCTTGGGGGGGGGGGGGCCTGCTGACCACAATCACTTGTAAATACAGAAGTCCGGTTTCTGTGTTTACAAGTGACAGCTCTGCACTCTGTGTGTAACCGCCCTGAACTCTGCCCTCTGTATGTAATGCAATCCTGGTATTTAATGCCCCTTTAGGACCCTCCTACTGTTTGTGAAATTTGCCTGACCACACCCACTATTTGATGTGATTTGGAGGGTGTGTGTTGGGTGGATGGGTTTTGGGGGGCCATGGTTGAGTTCCAGCACCTATTGTTTGAGAAAAAAAGCCCTGTGCGTTCCAACACTTTTACGACAAAACAGCACACTAACGGGCTCAACCCCTAAGTCCTTCTTCTTTTTAAATCGTCAGATAATGTCACGGAAGTGACGTTACAGACAAGCTCTTCTTCTGTATAATTATTGATTGTAAGACACCACTTTGCAACAGGGCCCCATTTGCTTCACACGCCACGCTTCGGGCACGGCCTCGCTTCGCTCGGCATAATTATAATCTAGCTCTATGTCCACTTGGATGGTGGGGGCTTGAACCTGGAGTTAGGGGTGGAGCCGGTTTTAGTGTGCTGTTTTGTCGTAAAAGTGTTGGAATGCATATGGCGGCGTCGCCCATGCGTACTCCAGCGGGTAGCCAAATGTGATGGGTCGCCATATGTGACGCTACAGGGGCCATTGTGATGGGGACACCTGATGGGGGGGGGACATAAAAGGGGGCACTGTGATAGGAACACTTGATGTAAGGGGCACTTTGATGGGAAAACTTGATGAAAGGGAGTGCTCTGATGGAGACATCTGATGGAAGGGGGTGCTGTGATGAGGATGCCTGATGTAAGAGGGCATTTTGATGGGGACACCTGATGTAGCGGGAACCTGATTTCAAGGGGCACACTGATAGGGACACCTGATGGAAAGGGGCACCTGATGGAAGACAGCATTTTGATGGGGACACCTAATGGAAGGATGCCCTGATGTCAAGGGGCACTTATATGGGGACACCTGATGGATGGGGGTATTTTGATGGGGACACCTAAAGTGAAGGAGCAGTGGGAACACCTGATCTAAGGGGGCATCTGATGTCAAGGGAACTCTGATGGGGACATCTGATGTACGGAGGCACTTTGATGGGGACACCCGATGGAAAAGGGCACTTTGATGGGGACATCTGATGTACGGAGGCACTTTGATGGGGACACCCGATGGAAAAGGGCACTTTGATGGGGACATCTGATGTACGGAGGCACTTTGATGGGGACACCCGATGGAAAAGGGCACTTTGATGGGGACATCTGATGTATGGAGGCACTTTGATGAGGACACCTGATGTAAGGGAGCACTGTGATGGGGACCTCTTATGCAGGGACACTATGAAGGGGAAACTTGAGGCAAGTAAACATTATTCAAATTCTATGAAATTTGTACATGACCTATTTTTTAATAGACATGAAAATTACTTCATATGTACTGAAGCCATAGCACAAACATGAGATTTGGACCTCTGCTGGAAGAAATGTTTGCTAACTGGACCTCCTGGAATTTGAATCCGTTATACCTGCCCTACAGCAAGCAAAATGAGCATGGCCGCTCGAAATGATAAAAACACAACTTGGTGGGTTGTTTGTTTAGAAAAAAAGGCTTTTTTTTTCCCAAATGCTTCCAGCCTGTTTTTTTAGAACTACTCGTAGCCCTGGCTGAGGAGCTGTCAGGTCAGTCAACATTCAGACGTTGGCCGAGAGAGTCCATCACCGGGGACCCACCGCACTCCGCACAAATCCTCATCCCTTCTACAGAAATGAAGCCTCACCCGCTGGGGACAGCTCGGCTCAGACGGTGTTTGGGAAAAACTGACGAATTGCACATTTTGGTGGTTAGGAGTGATAAGGCCGGAAACAATATCCATTTCTCTGGGCGGAATGTCTTGTGATATTCAGCACCTGCTCAGCCCCAGAATCCTATCAAGAATCTGATTATATCAGATGGAAATGTATTCGGTAAGAGAGTCTACAAAATATTAGGCAATATGCGCGGAAACGGGATGCCGCCTAGACAAGTAATTTATGCAATATGCCACGGCACGGAGTGTGATGTCTGTTAGTAGCATATGTAATAAATGGTGATGTGAGGTGACTTAGAAAGCGCGCGGATTAGGGAGCCGCAGTGAGCGTTGGCTTGCCATGGAACTCTGCTTTATTAGAATCATTTCGTGTCATACAAGTCTATTAGACGAGTTTTATGTCAACAGTTTTGCAGAGGTAATGAATCGCCGCAGGAACTGCAGGCGCTTTGTATATTTTTCCGCCGCGGGGCTCATTCACTAAGAATGACACAAGATGCTAGTTTTATGCTTGTATCTCAATGACTCCAATGATTGCTGGGAATAACCGGGTACTGAAGAGGGGGTCATTCTGGCAGAAATAGTAAATATTTCTCAAAATACTCAACTCTGCCCAACATAGATTATTACTGGAGTCTCAACCACTTGACCCCCCCCGGGCCTTTTCTGGCACTTTCTGTTTACATGTAACAATCAGTAATTTCTTGCTAGAAAATTTAGAACCCCCAAACATTATACAGTGGAACCTCGGATTACGAGTAACGCGGTTTACGAGCGTTTCGCAATATGAGCTGTTCTTTGAAAAAAAATCCTGACTCGCTTTGCGAGCCTGATCTCGCAAGACGAGCAGGATTCAAGCCTCTGGGGTGTGCAGTACCGCATTTGGCCAGAGGGGGCGACGGTGATGCTCGGAACCACTCGGAAACGTTCCCGAGTGTCTCCAAGTGTTTCCGAGTGCCCCCGGCGCCCCCCACACCTCTGGCCACATGCGGTACTGCATAGACAAGCAGTGACTGTGGAGCGGAACCCTGTATTTGCCATAGTAACAACACCTCAAGGGTACCCCAAATGCCAGGGCCCATAATCTGTAGGCAAGAGGCTCACATTCAGTCCCCTCCAAAAGCCTCTATCCCGGGTGAGTTTGTCACACGGATTATCTGAGTTTCCATTATTTCCTATGGGGGAAACTCTCTTTGATATACGAGTGCTTTGGATTACAAGCATTCTTCTGGAAAGAATTATGCTCGTAATCCAAGGTATTACTGTATATATATTTTTTACAGCAGAGGCCCTAGAGAATAAACTGGTGGGTTTTGTGATTTTTTTTTTTATGTCTCATGGTATTTGCACAGAGGTTTTTCAAATGCTATTTGTTTGGAAAAATTCAACTTTTTAAATTTTAACCACTTAGGGCTGCCCACCATAGATATACTGCGGCAGGGCGGCCGCCCTGTGCCAGATCACGTACCTAGTGACACTTCTGGGTCTGGCGTGCGCTAGCGCCACCGGCAACCCGCTGCAGCTGTCGTTATACACAGCGGGAGCCCAGCGGTGGGTACCGTGGACTCAATGTCCGCTGGCACCTGCCGATTACACAGTACACCGTTTACTATGTAAACAAGGCAGATTGTCGTTCTGTCAGAAATGAAGGCATCAATCCTGTGTTCCTGCAAAGGAACACTGATCTTTGCCTTCCCCTAATCAAAGCACTTCCCCCACAGTAATTAAGCACAACCTAGGCACACAGTTAACCCTTCAATCGCCCTTGATGTTAACCCCCCTCCCAGCCTTAGTGTCATTAGTACAGTGACAGTGCATATTTTTAGCACTGATCACCGTATTAGTGTCACTGGTCCCCAAAAAGTGTCAAAAGTGTCAGTTAGTGTCCAAGTTGTCTGCTGCAATATCACAGTCCCGCTATAAGTCGTTGATCGCTGCCATTGCTAGTAAAAAAATAAGAAAAATAAAAATATCCTATAGTTTGTAGACGCTATAAGTTTTGCGCAAAAAAAATCAATACTCGCTTATTGAGATTTTTTTTTTACCAAAAATATGTAGCAGAAAACATATTGACCTAAATTTATGAAGAAATGTTATTTTTTGTTTTATTGGATATGTTTTGTAGCAGAAAATAAAAAATATTGTTTTTTTTAATTGTCAGTCTTTTTTTGTTTATATAAAAAAAAAAAAAAAACACATATGTGATTAAATACCACCAAAAGAAAAGTTCTATTTGTGGGAAAAAGACGAAAATGTTATTTGGGTACAGTGTCACACGAACGCACAATTGTCAGTGACAATTGTGGCAACGCAGTGCCGTACAGCAAAAAATGCCCTGGTCATGAAGGGGGGTAAATCTTCTGGAGCTGGTGTGATTAATGCAAAAAAAAAACACAATACATAACCCCATTTTTTGGAAAAATATAAAAGATAATGTTACCCCAAGTTAATAGATACCAAATATGTCACTCTTTAAAATTGCGCACGCCCTTGCAATGGCGACAAACGCCGTAACTTTTATTATCCATAAGCAACGCTTTAAAAGCCTTTACTGGTTACCACTTTATATTTACACAGGAGGTCTGGTGCTAGAATTACTGCCTATGATCTGATGGGAACCAAGTCTAATGCAAAGTGTAATAGCAGAAGAGGGACTAAATACCCTCCCAGCAGCCACCATCAGGTGGATACTGATTACAGGAATCTTCTGGCTGCTGGGAGACACCCGCTGTTGGACACCGGAACTACAACCCCCCACTGTGGGAAGCACAGTGCGGAAGTCAGGGTAGGTCCTTTTCTGGATTCTGCGGTGGTCCTAGATGCCACCATCCTGGATCAACATCATGCATTTCTTTGGTGCCATCAGGCCAGTCACCAGCACCATAGCAATGATTAAGACCATGAGTCCTTGCCACTTAGTATCATTGATTGTTATGGTGCTGGTGGCTGGCCTGCCTACACAATGCAAATATAAGACAAGTTACAAGTTGCTGTAAGCCCGTAATATAATGTAGTGGGCCAGATGTGGCCCACAGTCCGTAGTTTGGAGAACCCTGCCCTTAGCTACTAAATGTTTCAAAATGTCCTTTAAGTGACATAAACTTTTTGTAATAGCTGCTCCTTATCCAAGAATTTATCTTATGGGGCAGATACTGCACCAGCAAGCCTGATTTCAGCTTTCAGTTGGTGTGCAGCAACTTCCCATCAGGTTTCAACAGCACTACTGAGAAATACACTATATTACCAAAAGTATTGGGACGCCTGCCTTTACACGCACATGAACTTTAATGGCATCCCAGTCTTAGTCAGTAGGATTATGCATTGACCACCCTTTGCAGCTATAAAAGCTTCAACTCTTCTGGGAAGGCCGTCCACAAGGTTTAGGAGGGTGTCTATGGGAATGTTTGACCATTCTTCCAGAAGAGCATTTGTGAGGTCAGGCACTGATGTTGGACAAGAAGGGCTGGCTCGCATTCTCAGCTCTAATTCATCCCAAAGGAGTTCTATCGGGTTGAGGTCAGTTCCTCCACCCCAAACTCGCTCATCCATGTCTTTATGGGCCTTGCTTTGTGCACTGGTCCAATTCATTTGGTGGAGGTGGGGATTATGGTGTGGGGGGGAGGGGGGATTAAGGTGTGGGGTTGTTTTTCAGGGGTTGGGTTTGGCCCCTTAGTTCCAGTGAAGGGAACTCTAAAGGCGTCAACATACCAAGACATTTTGGACAATTTCATACTCCCAACTTTGTGGGAACAGTTTGGGGACGGCCCCTTCCTGTTCCAACATGACTGCGCACCAGTGCACAAAGCAAGGTCCATAAAGACATGGATGAGTTTGGGGTGGAGGAACTTGACTGGCTTGACCTCAACCCCATTGAACACCTTTGGGATGAATTAGAGTGGAGACTGAGAGCCAGGCCTTCTCATCCAACATCAGTGCCTGACCTCAAAAATGCTCTTCTGGAAGAATGGTCAAACATTCCCCTAGACACACTCCTAAACCTTGTGGATGGCCTTCCCAGAAGAGTTGAAGCTGTTATAGATGTAAAGGGTGGAGCCAACTTAATATTGAACCCTACGGACTAAGAGTGGGATGTCATTAAAGTTCATGTGCGTGTAAAGGCAGGCGTCCCAATACTTTTAATAATATAGTGTATATGGTTGATTTATTTTTCATTTTTTTTTTTGTTTTGTTTTTTATTATATTCCAGTACATTTTTTTCCCATTATCACTGTAATTGTAACATTTATCCTTAGACGTGGAGATCTGTACCTATAACTTCCCATGCAGTGACCCCCCCCCCACACACACACACAGCTGGTAGGAGGTGAAGTTGGCCGCGTTGGGGGTGGGGTTGTGTTCCATTTGTGACGTGGGATATGGATAAATCAAAGGACGCGTCCGATGGCGCTGGGTGCCGGCCTCTCTTTTAATAAATATCTTCCCGCAGTTTTACTTGTGTTTTGTCTCCGGGAGACTCTGATGTATAAATAATTCAGCAGCTGCGCGGCATCCAGCACAAATCTTCCAGCCCAGATCCGCCCTTAGAACCTATATGATGCTGTAAATAATGGATTTCTGCTGTAGATTATAGACGGATATGTAAATCCTCGCAGAGCAGATTGTGAGTGTGTGTGACATGATTCAGGATGGTGTGACCATTGGCATATCCCGATACACTTTATATCCTTTTTTATGTTATTCTTTGTCGGCGTGGACAAGTCACCCAACTAAATCAAACAGGAGAACCTCACTCAGCTGACTGTTAATGTCTTTTTTTCGGGAGAGCTTTGTGTTGGACTCAGCGGTGTCTGTAAAATCTGTGATTCATTTAAGGGCTCCCCTGTGTTTGTAAATTACTGGGATCATTTTCAGCAGCTCAGTCTGGAGTTCTGGAAATAATGGCTGCAGTCAGGTAATTAAAAAAAAAACAAAGAAGGAGAAGGATGCGAGGTGATACTAGGAGTTTATCTCTAGAAAGTCATTTAAGCCTGCATTTCCCAATGGGGGGAGGGGGGTGCCAGGACACCTTGGTGGGCTCCTCAGGGGTCCTGCGCTGCATTCAGTATTTTTGCACAGTGACTTGCATTTCCAGGTTGGAGACCAGGCCGGCCACCAGAACCAATGGAAACGCATGACACTAGTTCAGGGCAGTTTGGTATGGGGGGGAAGCCTCAGCATTTAGAGGGGGGCAAAAGTCTTCCTCTGGTTGGACCTGCTCCCCCTCCCGCCTGCTGATATCTTGCCACAGTCACAGAGGTGGTGAAGACTGGAAGGTAGGACTCTCTTGTGAAAAACGAAGTGAGGGAAACTGAGGACTCCGATGTGAGGGGGGGGGGGATGATGTGAAAGGGAGAAAGACTGAGGACTTTGATGTGAAGGATGGGGGGGAGTTGAGGACTCTGATGTGAAGGATGGTGGGGAGTTGAGGACTCTGACGTGAGAGGACAGGAAAGAAACCAAGAACTCTAATGTGAAAGGGAGGAGCTAGGAGAACTGAGGACTCTGATGTGAAGGGGGGAGTAATGACTCTGATGTGAAGGGGGGAGTAATGACTCTGATGTGAAGGGGGAGTAATGACTCTGATGTGAAGGGGGAGTAATGACTCTGATGTGAAGGGGGGGTAATGACTCTACCCACATTGGGCGAAACATGTCAGAGGGGTGTGACTGATGGACGGGGATCTGAGCTGAAGTCTGTCATTCATTCACTTCACAGTGAAGTTGATCACAGTGTGCGGCGGTAGTTGTATGCCACCTTGGAGTGAGAGATGCTCTGTCTCTGCCAGCACCTGAATACAGAGTAACCCCGGAAGACTGATACAGGCTTAAAGTGGCGCTAATCTGTTGGTGACTGGCCAGAACACATCAGAAAAGGGTAAGTAAAGAAAAACTAGCTGGTTTAACCACTTGTCTTCCAAGGTAAGTTTATAAATGGCATGGTGGACAAGTGGTTAAATCAAGCGTATGTGTGGGTGGGGCTTAACATGCCCAATGTGGGACCGACTAGTAGCGCTTGCTAATATTCCACCCACCCATGTGAGAGCAAAAGACCTTTTACTTTGATACAATGTCCCTTTTTATATGCTTTGTCCAGAAGGGGGCGGTGCTCCTCAGAAAAGCCCGGGAAAACCTGTACAGCACGGTTAACCCTTACCTCTCTGGCGGCATCATCTAAACAGTGCACACAATAGAAAATACATTTAACACAGAAAATGTGAAACACAATCAACACAATAAAACCTCTGTAATCATCTGCTTACACACGACTGCTGCTGCAGATGTGAGCTTGTTACCTACCGGCTTTAACAGCTGGCAAAGGGCTTTCTGATAAAAGTGATCCAGGAGGCTTTAGAGTCGCTCAATCGTTTTTATGGGGCCCTCAAGGTGCTTGTTGGCCCCATATGATAGCAATAAAGTTAAAAAAAAGGAAAAAAAATGTTAGAAAAATAATAAAAAATAATAAAAATATACTAATAATAATATATAAATCCTGTATACTAATAAAAATATATAAATCCTGTTAATAAAAATAATAATAATATATCAATCCTGTATACTAACAATAATACATAAATCCTGAATAATAATAATAATAATAATGTGAGGTATCATCGCAAACATTGGAGTGACTGAAATAATTCTAGGGTCGTAATTCGCAATAAACTGTATGGCTTTTAAAATGTTGCCCATGGAGAATTTCGGATATCATAGATTTTCGCAATTTCACAGGTGTGGGCAATTTTAAGGCTTGACATGTTTGGTGTCTATTTACTCAACGCAACCCAATCTTTTATATTTTAACTAAAAAAATGGAGATTAAACAAATCCTCCTAAGTAAGTTGTACCTGTTTATCTGCAGTCTTCTCTGTTCTACATCCATTCAAAGTGCTGAATTATAAAGCTTGTCTGAAAGTTCTGAAAAAAAGGGGGTGGGGACCAGTGGCGGTGCGTCCATAAGGGCGCACGGGCGCCGCCCCCTCTTTCCTGCCACCCCTCTATCACCAATAGATAGATTCATGCATTGCATGAATCTATCCATGGCAGCCGATGCCACCCCCTATTCAGGCACCTTACCCCTTTTCGAGTGCCGGGCGCCTGAATTACAGCGGCGGGGGGGGGGGTCACTCAGCTGTGTTAGGAAAGCGAATGAATATTCGCTTCCCTAACACTAAACTGCCTGTCCGCCAATCAGGTGCTCGCATCTGTTACCTGATTGGCTGAAACAACAGGTGCGCTATTGGACGCCTATCAGGAGGCGAGGACCTGAGATGAGGAGGGCAGGAGACGCACGAAGGATCCCGCTCGTCGCCATCACCCACTGCCCAACCAAGACAGGGTAAGTGCTGGGCAGACGGCGAGCGGGCGGGGGTCACACTGGGAACATTCAAGGGCACACTAGCAGCATTTAATGGGCACACTGGCAGCATTTGATGGGCACACTGGCAGCATTTGATGGGCACAATGGCAGCATTTGCTGGGCACACTGGCAGTGTTTGATGGCACAGTGGCAGCGTTTGATGGCACAGTGGCAGCGTATAATGGGCACAGTGGCAGCATTTGATGGGCACAGTGGCAGCGTTTGGGCACAGTGGCAGCGTTTGATGGCACAGTGGCAGCGTATAATGGGCACAGTGGCAGCATTTAATGGGCACAGTGGCAGCATTTGATGGGCACAGTGGCAGCGTTTGGGCACAGTGGCAGCGTTTGATGGGCACAGTGGCAGCGTTTGGTGGCACAGTTGCTGCAATTGATGGCACAGTGGCAGTGTTTGATGGGCACAGGGGCAGCATTTGAGAGCACAGTGGCAGCGTTTGATGACACAGTGGCAGCGTTTGATGACACAGTGGCAGCGTTTGATAGCACAGTGGCGTCGTTAGATGGGCGCAGTGGCGGTGTTAGATGGGCACAGTGGCTGCAATTTATGGGTTTTTTTTTTCAAATTTTTTTTGCGCCCCCCAAAAATTTTGAGCACCAGCCGCCACTTATGAGGACTCAGTGAGGAGAGCTCTGAGAGCTGATTGGAGGGAAGGGACATCCCCATTCCCCCCCCCCCCCCCCTTCACGTAGCACAAATGAACAGAGCTGTGGCTGTCAAACTGCTGGAGATCCCTCCCCTGTCACCATTTTTCTCTTGGTGTCAGGAAAACTTGTCAGAGGTGATTCATGCTGATAGCAGAGGAAGGAGGCAGCGGTCATTAATGACACTCTGGGGTTGATTTACTAAAGGCAAATAGACTGTGCACTTTGCAGATGCACTATGCAAGAGCAGTTGCTCCAGAGCTTAGTAAATTAGCAGAAGCTCTGCCCACTTCCATCATCCAATCATGCGGAAGCAAAAATGCTATTTATTTTTATTTTCCTTGCACCTGATTGGGTATTCTTTGCAAAGCGAATCTTTATCTCATTTACTAAGCTCTGGAGCAACTGCTCTTGCAGAGTGCATCTGCACTTTGCAAAATGGACAGTCTATTTGCCCTTAGTAAATCAACCCCTCTGTGCTCTCGAGTGAGACAAGTACACACTATGGAGGGATATGCTTTGTTCATATTTCATCAGTGGCAGCCACTCATTAGGGGCGCCCCCCCCCCCCCCCAATCTATGTGCCCTGCCCCTAATCTCCACGCATGGATTTCAATTGTTTTTTTTTTTTTATTTGAAAGCACATTGGCATCAAAAAATGGTTGACTCGGGGGCGCAGAGCACTGCGCCCCAAGCCCACCCACTTGTGTGACATCAGCAAATGAATATTCGCTGATGTCTTCCTGCTTCTCCTGCTGGCCAATCAGGAAGCGGGTCCCGAGACCCGATTGGCCGGGAAGGCCCCGTTTGGGCCAGGAGGAGAAGCGACCGCTGGGACTCGGGAGGAGATGCAGGGGCGAAAGCCGCAACCTGGATGGGGTAAGTGCGGTGCTGGCGGGCGGTCTGGCGAGCGGCGGGTGAGCGAAGCGGTGATCGAGCGAGCGTTTGAGCACCAGCCACCGCTGTATTTCATGTCTGAGGTTTACAACCACTTATAGGAGTGAAGTGGCCCTCTAGTAGGGGAGAGTACGAAACCCGAAAGTGGGGATCTAAAATGCCTATTTAATGTTTCCTTAAATTCCTTTAGTGAAATCAGCTTCAATTTCGTTGATTTAACACTCCAGCATCGATTAAAATCAGTAGTATTAGATTTCACTGGACGGACCCTTTGGTTTTTCCCGCTGTCCCTTATCATTATTGGTGTAAAATAATTACTGGGCGAGCCGCAGAGGTAACCACGGAAAGGCGTACCGCGGCGGACTACCGCCGCACTCGTGTCAAAATGCTAAGTAATTCCCCAGCCTTCATCCGGCATGTGCTCTGGTGCGGTTAATCAACAGAAGGAGCGTGTTAAGAGCCTCCTGCACTTCCTCCCCTTTATAGGGGGATTTTACCTATCATTAAGGCCAGCTCAATTGGCCAGAAAGCCGCAGGCCTTGCATTAGGCGACATTCACCTTCAGAAAGACGCGAAAATACAAACGGCAGGCAGGAGACAGCGAGGAATTTTACTAGATGTGATAAATTGAAATAGGGCGCCTTTAAACACAGAAAGAGAGAAAAAAAAAAAAATTCTCTTCTTAGGGGACTAGTCACATCGCTGACAGGCACTCCGCCAATAACGCGGAATCAGAATCAAACCATAATCAGCTAAGAACCCAATAATAAAGTGTCATGATAAAACCTAATATGATAAGGACGTAAAAATAAAATAAAATAAAATACAAATAAAATAACCGCCTAATCAGGACCCGTTAGGCTTCTTCTCCGTCGCTCTCTCGCGCGCACGCTTTTCTCTTTTTTTTGTGGCGCCGATTGTAATATCGCCTTTGCTTTAATTCCGCAGCCGCATTTACGGCTGTAAATAGTTAATTGTGATCATCATAAAGAGGGAAAGCTGCGTAGCAGCAAAAACAAAAAGGGTCCATATATCAAACTAAAAGCTTTGATGTGCGCCAATTATTTTTTCAATTTTCTGCTCACTGTTGTGTCAGTCAAAGAAATTGGTTAATCAAACTTGTTATCATGGAATGCAGATCATCGACAGAGAAGCTTAAAGTGTATGCAAAGCCAAAACTTTATTTTGTTTCACTTTGGATGGCGGAGGGGCGGAAGGATAAGTACCCCCCCCACCCATTGGCCATTTAGGGCTGTCTGGGTCCCCACTGGGGAGATTTGTACATTGTTACTGAGACAGACTATGATGGGGAAAAAGAAATCAACATATAAAACTGAAGTGTGGACCCCAAAAGTTCCAGAGGACCACACAATAGAAGCATGCTTCTGTGCATTGAGGTGCATTGCATCAAGCTAGGTGACCCCCTATTAGGTGAACAGGCTGTAACACACCACAATGCCTGAACATTTCCTTCCTGCTGCATTCTTGGCAGCGTTTTGCAGAGCACTGAAGAAAGAGTTGGAGAGCGTTAAGCCCCATAATTAGTGTCAGTGACCACTAATAAAACCCCCAGCTCTGTTGTGTCAGTGGATGCCTTAATAACCTCCAGCATCGCTGCCAGTGGATGTGAAGATAAACCCCAGCACTGGTGCCAGTGGATGCAATAATAACCCCCAGCATTGGTGCCAGTGGATGTGATAATAACCCCCAGCACTGGTGCCAGTGGATGTGATAATAACCCCCAGCATCGGTGCCAGTGGATGTGATAATAACCCCCAGCATCGGTGCCAGTGGATGTGATAATAACCCCCAGCATTGGTGCCAGTGGATGTGATAATAACCCCCAGCATTGGTGCCAGTGGATGTGATAATAACCCCCAGCATTGGTGCCAGTGGATGTGATAATAACCCCCAGCATTGGTGCCAGTGGATGTGATAATAACCCCCAGCATCGGTGCCAGTGGATGTGATAATAACCCCCAGCATCGGTGCCAGTGGATGTGATAATAACCCCCAGCATTGGTGCCAGTGGATGTGATAATAACCCCCAGCATTGGTGCCAGTGGATGTGATAATAACCCCCAGCATCGGTGCCAGTGGATGTGATAATAACCCCCAGCATCGGTGCCAGTGGATGTGATAATAACCCCCAGCATCGGTGCCAGTGGATGTGATAATAACCCCCAGCATTGGTGCCAGTGGATGTGATAATAACCCCCAGCATTGGTGCCAGTGGATGTGATAATAACCCCCAGCATTGGTGCCAGTGGATGTGATAATAACCCCCAGCATCGGTGCCAGTGGATGCAATAATAACCCCCAGCATCGGTGCCAGTGGATGTGATAATAACCCCCAGCATTGGTGCCAGTGGATGTGATAATAACCCCCAGCATCGGTGCCAGTGGATGCAATAATATCCTGCAGCATTGGTGCCAGTGGATGCAATTATAACCCTCAGCATTGGTTCCAGTGGATGCAATAATAACCCCCAGCACTGGTGTTAGTGGGTGCAATAAAAAGCCCTAGCATTGGTGCCAGTGGATGTAGTATTAACCTCCAGCATTGGGATCAATGGATGCAGTATTAACCCCAAGCATTGGTGTCAGTGCATGCAATATTTACCCCCAGCATTGGTGTTAGTGGATGCAATAATAACCCCCAGTATTGTTGTCAGCTGATGCAATAATATCCCCCAGTATTGGTGTCAGTGGATGCAATAATAACCCCCAGCATTATTAAATTAGAATTGTGACCTGTCCACACCAATAATTACACTGACATGTCTCCATCCCAATAGTTTAAGACAAAGAGAGAGGGGATGGTAGCGGGACTTTACTTGAGACATGCCAATGAATGCAAAAACTGGTTGTTCCAGATCAAAAAGGGGTTGACCTGAAACAAATGTTATATCTGTAATGGGTAAAATATTGTAATGACCATAAATGTGCATATAGCCTGGGATACCATAATCTCCAAAGACATTCGAAGTATAAAATGGTACAAAATATTTTAATACGGTTTGCGTAAAACATGCTTCATAGAATACACTGTACAACGTGGTTGGACACACTACAAGCAATAAAGCAATGGATATAATTGATTGTAATCGAGGCAGTTACAGAAAAAAGAGATATTGTTATTCTTATATAAAAAACAATATGTACATCCATAAGTTGGTAACTCTACGCGTTTCTTGGCTTTCTACCAATCATCAGGAGTCAGATGCAAATGAACTAAAAATTAAAACAATAGAGACATCTATTAGTGTAGAATCAGTTATGGATGGATAGAAAGTAAGTATAAAAAAAACATATGTCTCAATGATGCTTACATACAATTCATTGGTCAATGACAACCAATGAGCCGGGATATCTAAGTTGGCTGGGTCAACAAAGTCTCAACCGGGGCTGAGGCCGAGCACATACCCCCCGACCCGTGGATCACAGCCACCGAGGAACCGCAGCACCCCAATGAGAACACCACCAGGCAGGAAAGGTGCAACCAGGCCGCTGAGCACAGGATGGGCTGTAAAGAGGAGAAAAAAAGGTATGAAAGTGAGAAGAAGAGGGGATAGAGGTGGATGTGTGTGTGTATGTAAAGGATGAATGTATCAGTGAAGACTGCATGGTGAAGGGATATATGGGTGTTGTGTGTAAGTTAAAGGGAACAAGTAGGAAATGTGGTGGGTAATGGGTGATGTAGAGGAGGAAAGGGTGCGAGGGACAGGGAGTGTGTGTGCGTGAAGAGTCAATCAAAAGACAACGTGATGAAAAAGGATGTGTAAGGGAAAAATGTGATTACCTGAGTGGTGCCGGTGCAACGCGGAAGGTCCTTCCCCAGCCATGGCAATGCCTGGAGTGAGAGTAAAGTCCCGCTACCATCCCCTCTCTCTTTGTCTTAACCCCCAGCATTGGTGCCAGTGGTTGTGATAGTAATCCCCAGCATTGGTGCCAGTGGTTGTGATAGTTATCCCCAGCATTGGTGCCAGTGGTTGTGATAGTAATCCCCAGCATTGGTGACAGTGGATGCAATAATAACCCCCAGCATTGGTGCCAGTGGATGCGATAATAAGCCCCAGCATTGTGTTAGTGGAAGCAATAATAACCCCAGCATTGGTGCCAATGGAAGCAGTAATAACCTCCAGCACTGGTGTCAGCGGATGCAATAACAACCCCAAGTATTGGTGTCAGTGGATGCAATAATAACCCCCAGCATCGGCGCCAGTTGATGCAATAATAACCCCCAGCATTGGTGCCAGTGGATACAATAATAACCCCCAGCATCGGTGCCAGTTGATGCAATAATAACCCCCAGCATTGGTGCCAGTGGATACAATAATAACCCCCAGCATCGGTGCCAGTTGATGCAATAATAACTCCCAGCATTGGTGCCAGTGGATACGATAATAACCCCCAGCATTGTGTTAGTGGATGCAATAATAACCCCCAACATTGGTGTCAGTGGATGCAGTAATAACCTCCAGCATTGGTGTCAATGGATGCAATAATAACCCCCAATATTGTCAGTTGATGCAGTAAAAACCTCCAACATTGGTGTCAGTGGATGCAATAATAATCCCCAACATTGGTGTCAGTGGATGCAATATTACCACCCAGTATTAGTGTCAGTGGATGCAATAATAACCCCCAGCATTGGTGTTAGTAGATGCAACAATATCCCCAAGCATTGGTGTGAGTTGAGGCAATAATACCCCTTCAGCATTGTGAGTCAGAGACCAATAGTCCCAAAATAAGGACAAGGAAACATAAAACTTCACGGGAATACGAAATAACTTGTGTTGTAACTTTCCTATAAACGACTTGTCAATTGTTCCAATACTTTATACAAAAGAAAAGATTAAGGTCGATTTTGTATTTGTTGAAAAATTTTCTGAATAAAAATATTGGAAAAGAGAGTCAGAGACCACAATAATAACTCCCATCTTTGGTGTCATTGGAAAGAATGATAACCCCCAGCTTTAGTGTCAGTGGACATAATAATATCTCCCAGCATTTACCCAGGAGTAAAACATATAATCACTTTTTTTCTTTATCAATGGGAAACCCTAACTTTTATAGTTGTCGATTTGAAAGTCAAGTTGGAACACAAGGTAAGGGGAAATGGTGACACCTGTTGCAGGAACAACTGTCTCCGAGGGGATTTCCCCTCATTTCCTGTTGTGTCTCTGGAACAGGAAGTGCATAAAAATCTACCCAGAAGGATACAGACAACAAAAATTAAAGCAGAACTCCGGGATAAGCAAGCACGTTGGTCATGTGCATTCTTCCTTGATTCTCGGTGAGTTTTGTGTGTTTCTTCCAGATCTGTGTAACAATCCAGTGTGAGACTTCCTGTAATAAAGACCGCCCACTGCTGCTCTCTCTTCTTGTGCAGGGTGACTGGTCTTGTCTCCGCCCCTTCCCGTAGTTTTCTATCATGGGTGGGGCTTGCTGGGTCCCTCCCACAACTCTGCTTTTTACACAGGCTATGTCCAGCACAGTGATGATGTCACTGCTACTTTTATATGGTAATATCTGGGTTTACAAAAGCAATTGTTATACACAACGTGGGTTTCTAACCTTTGTGTTTAACCATTAAGATATTAACCACTTGCCCTCCAGAAGGTTTACCCCCCTTCATGACCAGGCCATTTTTTGTGATACGGCACTGCGTTACTTAAACTGACAGTTGCGCGGTCGTGCGACGCTGTACACAAACAAAGTTTATGTCCTTTTTTTCCCCACAAAGAGAACTTTCTTTTGGTGGTATTTGCAGTTTTTATCTTCTGCGCTATAAACAAAAAAAGACCAACAATTTTGAAAGACTAAACAATATTTTTTACTTTCTTCTATAAAAAATATCCAATTGAAAAAAAAAAAAAAAAAAATCAAATTTCTTTAGGCCAATATGCATTCTGCTACATATTTTTGGTAAAAAATTCCAATAAGCGTATATTGATTGGTTTGTAGAAAAGCTATTGCGTCAACAAACTATGGGATATATTTATTTATTTATTTTTATTCTTTTTACTAGTAATGATCAGCGACTACAATTTTGCGGCAGACAGTTGGGACACTGAGACTTTTGACACTTTTTGGGGACCAGTGACACCAATACAGTGATCGGTGCTAAAAATATGCACTGTCACTGTACTAATGACACTGGCTGGGAAGGGGTTAAACATCATGGGTGATCAAAGGGTTAACTGTGTACCTAGCCAGTGCTTGTGTGCAGTGGGGGGGAGGTGTTTTTACTGGGGGAAGGCATAGATCCATGTTCCTGCTTTGAAGGAACACAGCATCCATGCCTTCCTTACTGACAGAACAGCGATCTGCCCTGTTAACATAGGCAGACTGTCGTTCTGGCTCTCTGCCCAAAGGTCAGCGGGTGCCTGCTGACATCAAGTCCGCAGTAGCTGCAGATCAGCTCCCACGGTGTCTAATCACAGCGGACGGGAGGCGTCGGCGGTGCGCTTGCGCGCCCCGGACCTGGAAGTGTCGGATCACATACTAGGTACATGATCCGGCACAGAACGGCTGCCCTGCCGCAGTATTGGTGGTACGGTGGGCGGTCCGCGAGTGGTTAAAATAAAAGTTTTTGTGCCCGGAGTTTAGCTTAAAAAAAAATGTTAGGGGTTCTCATCCATATCTATTCTTTCCAAATCGAAAGAAAACTTTAGGTACACTCCAACCCCGCTGCAAGACTGAGAGAGAGAGGGGTCTTCGGGAAGAGTAATTCTCTGCATGGAGGGATTTGCAGAAAAGGAATTTTCAAATCCTAAGGAAAGTGGAATGTATTTGCATTCCGAGCGGAAGGGGATGTATTCATTGGTACGTCTGACAAGTTGTATAAAAATAGACTGTACTGATTGCACAGGACTAGGAAGATTGCCACACAGAAACAAGTGAAGTAAAAGGTGAATGGGTTTAATAGATTGGTGTGCTGGAAGTTTTTTCCAATGAATATATTTTTTTAAGATCTGTCTTTTGAAAAGATCGCTGGTTTCCCAACATCAGTCCTAAATACCCTCAACGGGTCATATCTGGGGAATTTCCCTTAATTAGAATTGCTGTCATTAATATCAAACCATTGAATTATACACTCGCCACCCATCCTACCTATAGAAACGTCCTGGGTCACGGGTGGCAAGGATCATGGCTGCGGTTGTATTCCTGTGACATTTCACCTATTCATCAAGTCCTGATGAAGGGGCCTCCTAAAACTTGTTGGCAGTGCCACCCATCCCTCCTGTCATACTCACCTTTCCCGGGATCCAGCGCAGGGTCTCCTTTTCAAAACATGGCCACTGGCACTTCAGGATTTTACCCAGAGCTTCATTGCTATGACCAGGGCCGTCTTTACTATTGATTGGACCCTGGGCAAAAATTTTCTTGGGGCCCCCACCAGCCCCGCCCCCATGCAATTTCGTTCTCCACCTGCTCTAAGACATACAATAAATAGCAGCTAAATCAGTTTACTGTATCAGATCAGGCAGTGATTGGGATTGGTTGCCAGAGGTTACAGCATATCATTACCACTTACTGACTCTTTGCTAGAAGTTACAGCACATGATTTCTGCTTGTTGATTGGTTGCTAGAGATTACTGTACAGTAAAACTGCTCTCTGATTGGTTGCTAGAGGTTACAGCACATCATCTCCTCACTGCCTGCACACCATGGACTGGGGAAGTGAGCGGACCCATCAATAGACAGAAAACTCCTAGAGATCCTAGGACTACTGGCAGTGCTGGGGGGAGGGGAGGGCTTGATCAGTGGCAATGCTGATTTTTTTACCAACTACCAATATAAAGAGGAGTTTTAACACTGGCCACCAATGTAATAGGGGTTTACACTGTCCACTAATGTAATAGAAGCTTTCACAGTAACCACCAATGTAAAGAGGGATTTACACTGACCACCAATGGAAGGGGGACTTTCACACTGGCCACTAGTGTGAATGAAAGGATTGTACACCAAGCCCCAATGTAATGAGAAGATTTACACTGACCACCAATGTAATGAGAAGATTTACACTGACCACCAATGTAATGAGAAGATTTACACTGACCACCAATGTAATGAGAAGATCTACACTGACCACCAATGTAATGAGAAGATTTACACTTACCACCAATGTAATAAGAAGATTTACACTGACCACCAATGTAATGAGAAGATTTACACTGACCACCAATGTAATGAGAAGATTTACACTGACCACCAATGTAATGAGAAGATTTACACTGACCACCAATGTAATGAGAAGATTTACACTGACCACCAATGTAATAAGAAGATTTACACTGACCACCAATGTAATGAGAAGATTTACACTGACCACCAATGTAACTGAGACATTTAGCCTGCGTTCACATTTGTGTGTGTCGGGAATACATGCAAAATCCCTTTCCTGACAGCACAGAAACGTGCCGCCCTTTAGCAGATACACAGCAGTGCCATCGATTGTTAATTACACCCTCACACATCAGCTGAGATGTGCCTTGCACCGTGTGATTTTGAAAAAGCATTAGGGACTTTCTTCCGCATTTCTAGCGCATTGAAATGAATGCCCTACACGTGACCTCCATCTTTATCCACCCTGTCATTACACCTTTGCATCCTAAAACCCCTGCTGACCTCTGCACCCCAAACCTCCCCCATCCTCTCCACGCCAACCCTTCACCCCTTTAAAGTGGACTTCCACCCACTTTTACAACTCTTCAGCATCCCTCACTAAACTGCGCACTGTAAACAAATTGGATATTTTTAAAAAAAATTTTCTCAGCACCTCCTGTATATCTGCTGTATTCATTTTTCACTTCCTCCTCCCTGGCCGTGGCCCATCGCATCATTCCCTGTTTGCAATGCCTTCTGGGAAGGGGCGGCAACTTCCTCTGACACTGCCGTTGCTATGGAAACCTGACCTGAAACCTATTACACTCAGGCCCGGATTTACTCCCTTTGCCGCCCCAAGGCCGGGTCCTTCTATGCCACCCCCCGCGAGGGGTAAGGATTTTTCGCGGGCAATTTTTTAGGGCAATGGCTGGAGTTAGTGCTTCAATCATCCCCGGCACCATGGTTGTTATGGTGTCAGGATAATTGAAACGCATTTTTTCTATCATTACATTGTAATATAAAATGAAATAGTTCAACTCACCATAATGCAGAATCATTGGGAGCCCTGAGTGTGTCACTTGCCACGCTGCCTGCCACCAGATGGGGATGTCACTTGCCACGCTGCCTGCCACCAGATGGGGATGTCACTTGCCACGCTGCCTGCCACCAGATGGGGATGTCATTTGCCACGCTGCCTGCCACCAGATGGGGATGTCACTTGCCACATTGCCTGCCACCAGATGGGGATGTCACTTGCCACACTGCCTGCCACCAGATGGGGATGTCACTTGCCACTCTGTCTGGCTGCCACCAGATGGGGATGTCACTTGCCACGCTGCCACCAGATGGGGATGTCACTTGCCACGCTGCCACCAGATGGGGATGTCACTTGCCACGCTGCCACCAGATGGGGATGTCACTTGCCACGCTGCCACCAGATGGGGATGTCACTTGCCACGCTGCCACCAGATGGGGATGTCACTTGCCACGCTGCCACCAGATAGAGATGTCACTTGCCACACTGCCACCAGATGGGGATGTCACTTGCCACGCTGCCTGGCTGCCACCAGATGGAGGAGGGCGGAACAGCGGTGCAGGCAATGAGAGATATCATCTCTCTTCCCTCGCCGCTGCCCTGCTGACATTACTTGTCTCCTCCATGGCCCGGCAGCAGAGGCGCCGCGGCACACAGGTTGGAGACATTTCTTTTCAACAATGTCGCCGGGCGGCGCAATCACGCTACTGCGCATGCACCCCCTGGCCGAGCACATACGAGCTTTCCCGAGCCCGGCCGGCTTCGGAACGGCGCATGCGCAGTAGTGGGCGGCCATCTTTTCTACGGACACCATTGCCCCTAATGAACATTAACGGGCAGCCCGAAAGGGGGAGGGCGGCGCCGCCCCTGCACCACTGCCGCTCAGAGGCCAGGCCTCGGTGGCCTTGTGGCAAATCCGGCCCTGATTACACTGCTTGTGCTGCACTGAGCATGTGCGATATCTGCAAGGATGAGATCCAGGAAGAAATACAGTCTGGCTTCAGATGCCCACACTTAAGATGGCCACAGCCTGCTGGAAGTTTATAAAATAACAAAACTACTGCTATAAACTAACAAAACAGACCTTAGTTTACAGACTAACTTTACTAGAATACATTAAGCTTGTATATTATAGGGGTATTTTTATTTAAAAAGTATAATTTCGGCCGGAACACCACTTTAACTCTACCTGACTCCTCTGCTCATCTTTGCACCCACCTTCCTTACCTCCAAACATCCCCTCCTTGCTCACCTGTGCACCCCAAACTGTAAATCCTTCTCTGCCTACCTCTGCACACCCCACACTACCCTCCCCCCACCATTTTGCTTGCCTTTGCAGAACAGGTAGATGTTAGGCTTAATGACCACAGTTGTAGGCAGGACTTTCAAGCATGGCCATTTACCTCCCTGGTAGGCAGGATTCAGTATAGGTGATGGTGGATTTGACCGGAGGGGGGGACATGATATACATATGAATACCATCTCTATTTACATATTAATGCCGGTTATTTACATGTAAACACAGGGTCTGCAGGTGAGCCTTCCATACACAACAATAGGGCAGAGCTGGACATCATTATTAGCAGAACTTCACACTGACATATTGGGACACAGCACGGGACCAAAACCTCAAGGGACAAGGGAATTTAAACTGGGATAATTGGCAAGTATGGGACAGTTGCTTTGGGCCCCACAACAATGACAGGGCCCAGGGCAGCTGCCCCTTTTGCCCTGCCTTAAAGATGGCCCTGGCTATGACCATTCAAGAGAAAGCTCTGCTGACTGGCACCCCCCTAAATTGTGAACTGGTGCATGTTTTGGTGTTCAATCCAATCAATGCAACACTACGCTATAGTCCTCCTGTTGCAGTACTTACCTGTTCCTCGTGCCACCTGTGTCTTCAGTGCATTCCCCCAAGCCTTTCCATGCACCCTCTGACTTCAAGTACACCCCCAGTCCCTGTGTCATCTGCTGATTCCTAATACACCAAGTGCACCCCCAGTCCCTGTGTCATCTGGTGATTCCCAATGCACCAAGTGCACCTGCTGTCCCTATGTCTTCTAGTGACTCTCAATGCACCAAGTGCAACCTCGGTCCCTATGTCTTCTTCTGACTCCCAGATGCAAACAAAGCCTGGGGAATGCCCAGGAAAAAATTCCAAGCCTACTTACCACCAGCTCGCAGACAACCAAATTGACCTGTCTAACAGTATGCGTTAAAAACAGGGGTTTAGTCCGTACGCATTTGCAAACGCATGCGTAAGCCACAGAGCCTCGTCACGGCACTCTGATATCTGTGGTCCTAACACTAAAATATGAGTGTCCCCACAGTGGAAGCACATGCATTCTGATGGATAAATGCACCAAGTGTGCTCCCAATCCCTGTGTCTTCTAGTGACTCTCAATGCACCAAGTGCTCCCCCAGTCCCTGTGACATCTAATGACTCCCATTGCACCAAGTGCACCCCCGATCACTATGTCTTCTAGTGACTCCCAATGCACCAAGTGCACCCTCGGTCCCTATGTCTTCTACTGACTCCCAATGCACCAAGTGTGCTGCCTATCCTTGTGTCTTCTAGTGAATCTCAATGCATCAAGTGCTCCGCCAGCCCCTGTGACATCTAATGACTCCCATTGCACCAAGTGTGCTCCCTATCCTTGTGTCTCCTAGTGACTCCCAATGCACCAAGTGCTGCCCCAGTCCCCATGACATCTAGTGACTCCCAATGCACCAAGTGCTGCCCCAGTCCCCATGACATCTAGTGACTCCCAATGCAACAACTGCACCCCCGATCCCTGTGTCTTCTAGTGACTCCCAGTTAACCAAGTGTACACCCAGTCCCTATGTCTTCTACTGATTACAAATGCACCAACTGTGCTCCCCATTCCTTATGTCTTCTAGTGACTCCCAGTTCACCAAGTGTACCCCCAGTCCCTATGTCTTCTAGTGATTCCAAATGCACCAACTGTGCTCCCCATTCCCTGTGTCTTCTAGAGACTTCCAGTTCACCAAGTGTACCCCCCAGTCACTATTTCTTCTACTGATTCCCAATGGACCAACTGTGCTCCCTATCCCTGTGACATCTAGTGACTCCCAGTTCACCAAGTGTACCCCCGGTCCCTGTGTCTTCTAGTGACTCCCAGTTAACCAAGTGTACCCCCAGTCCCTATGTCTTCTACTGATTCCCAATTCACCAACTGTGCTCCCTATCCTTGTGACATCTAGTGACTCCCAATGCACCAAGTGTACCCCCAGTCCCTGTGTCTTCTAGTGACTCCCAATGCACCAAGTGTACCCCCAGTCATTATATCTTCTACTGATTCCCAATTCACCAACTGTGCTCCCTATCCTTGTGACATCTAGTGACTCCCAATGCACCAAGTGTACCCCCAGTCCCTGTGTCTTCTAGTGACTCCCAATGCACCAAGTGTACCCCCAGTCCCTATGTCTTCTACTGATTCCCATTGCACCAACTGTGCTCCCCAGTCCCTATGTCTTTTAGTGACTCCCAGTTCACCAAGTGTACCCCCAGTCCCTATGTCTTCTAGTGACTCCCAATGCACCTAAGTGAACCCCCAGTTCTTTGCGTCATCTAGCAACTCCCATGCACCACTGTCTGTGACACTTTTCAATTAGCTATACAAACCCGACAGGGTTTCTAACCCCTTTCCCATCTCTATCTAAACCTTAAAAAAAAATATTAGCTTTAGATAAGCTTTGCGTTTTATTTAGTGTAACCAAATGACAGGTGGGTTTCCCTCCATTGTACTCGCACTCTCCTGATTAGTAATTTAGTGCATTCGGTGGGAGAAGCAGCTCATTGTCTCCCGGGTAGACACATGATTAATATACTCCTGCCTTTCACACCTCCAGCCTCTGACATATTGTGCGAAAATCAAACAAAACAAATCGTTTTATTTTACCACATATGCAAATCGAGGGAGCAACCGACAAACTATTCACAGCTTGATCAATTACTCTTTTCTTTGTTACCCCTGATGCCTTCTTTAGAATCCTTCCTGACCGCTGGCTGCTGTTGCATCGCCGCTTTTTTAAAATTAATTCAGGTGCTGGAGAGGGAAATAAGTCGACTGCTCTATTGGGAGCAACTTTTGCTTTTCTCCGTGTTTTCAGCCGGCTCTATGAAACAGCAACATTGACTAGTAGGATCTATCAGTCAACTGCAAGCGCTTCGCAGGAAACATTGAAACAGTGTTGAAGGCAGAGGGTTCATTTTACCTTAAAGCCCAACTCCACTTTTTTTTTAAATAACTATTGCTCAGCTTGTGGGTGGGGCCTAAGTGGTGTACCAAACTTATGGAAGAACTACAAGACAGGATGGCTTGGTATGGTTTTTGTGATCGAAATTTAATAGTCAACCAACAAGGCACAATAGCCAGATATAATCTTGGCACCACAGAAGTTGTTACTTAATTACATAGTCAATCTGGTTGAAAAAAGTCCATCCTGTTCAACCAACAGAAAAGTTGTGAGTTGCACAGTTTGCTTGTCTGCAGAGTACTAGTAAAGAGGCCCCATTGAAGGTGTGGTGGTAAGACAATCTGTTACAAGGCAATCTAGTGCAATGTGGACACCCTGGAAACCTAAATGTCCCCACTCATCCAGAACCTCTCCCTAGTACTGCACCTGTGTGTGCTTTCCCTACGGAGCTCTTCCCCTACCTAATGCCTCACTGTGGGCATGTCGATTGATCTCGGCCCCCTAATTTAGGGTCCTACAACAAGTTGGTCACCCAAATCTCATGGGGACTTTGTCATCCAACTGTATCACCGCCTTGCAAAGGTGGCCATCTGGAGCCCAAGAAAGGAGACTCTTCCTACCCATTGAACTCCTACCAATCTGAGATGGAACGATGCCACCTCTAGGTTGGAGGATAGACCAATACCTTCCTACAAGCTTGTGAGAAAATAGGAAAAACATCCAACTTTACATTCCCGTCTACTATGGTTCTGTAGGTGGGGGTCTAATGAGTGTACCTGGAGATTGAGAGGAATCACCGAGTTATTCGAACACTGTGTATACATTGGCACAGGGCGATTACAGCATTTCGGTAAGTAGAAAGAAATATAAAAAAAAGCCTTTCGGAGGACCAAGCTACACAGATGCCCGCCGTTGTGTGTTTAAGAATTAATCAAAATCATCTTTGTTAATTGAACATCAAATAGCTTTGTTAAACTGTTTCGTGTAGTACAGCTCTTTGGTTTTTGGATTAACCAAGATGACTCCATTCTATTCTTAAACACACAACGATGGGAGCCTCTGTCGATCAGACCTCCTTTGTATGTTTTTCTACTTACCTGATTTAGCACCCGAATGAGGACCCTGCTTAGGATTCAGAATAAGGGACTCCCATGGCTTTGAGAGTGAAATTTAACACCCTGCATGGAGACAGGTTCTCCTATATGGTTGGGAGTATATACCCCCTTAGGGTCCCTGCAAACTCAGCGGACATATGTCATTTTCATTTTATAGCTGAGGTAATGATCTTTTTTTGAGTCACCCACTACACTATAATGGCTTTCCTGCCTCCCCCTCCTTTCTTTTTCCGGTGGACACCTAAACTCTCCCCATGGGTCTACAACCAACCTTTTGTGGCTGAATCCCTCGGGCCCCCATGGAGCATCACAACCCAAATTTCCAGTTATAGCAATGGTATTACATATGTTGTAGACTGTACAGTTTTTAAAGCGGAGTTCCACCCATAGTTGCATTTTTGTCTCAATGGGTATAGTCCTGCAAGTTGAATCACATTTGGATAATGTTTTATCTTTTTTCCTACTGTCAGGAAGTGCCCTGTGGAAGAAACAATGCTGCTGGCCGAGCTGGTGCACGTCTGTGTGCGCCGGTGCGTGTGCGCGCGCGATTCTCGCGCCAAATGGCCTATTTAAACAGGATGTGCAGACAGGACCAGTGCTGTCTGATCTGCATCTTCCTGTGACCCCTGTTCCTTGTAAATCTGCTTCTGTGATCAACTTCCTGAACTGCTCGGCCTGCCTTTGGACTCTCCCTGCTTCCTGCCTGCACCTGACCCCGGCTCGTCTTTGACCTTGATTCTGCCTGCTCCTATAAGTACTATGCTGCCCGCCAGTTACCGACTTGGCCATTTACGTGACCTGCTTTGTCTATTGCACCTGCCCCAGCATCTCCTGCCTGTGTGAAGATCCAGTCTGCCTGTACCAGCTTGTGATCCATACCCCTCTGGGCTGATCCACTGTCTTTCAGTCCTTGCACCTGGGTGTGTATGTGTCTGGATATTGGGTGATACAGTTTTCAGCCAGTCTGCTGTCCTGATCCTTCACCTTGCTGGTCCTCATCCCTGCAGCATCAGGAACCCCAGAGTGGCCATTCTGACAGCTGACCCACCAGGCACTCATACTATTCTGCACTTCTGAGCCACCTGTCTGCTCTATCAGGGGCCGCGAGTCAGATACGTAAGGGAGGCCTTCCTCTGCACTATCGGGCTCATCCGTCAGGTACGTAGGAATGTGACACCCTCTCTGTGTAGCTTTTTGCTAGGGTGTCTTTGGTATTCTTCCTCCTTCAGGGCCGCTGCGATGTACGTCATTTCCTGCAGCGCCTCTGCTCCTGGGAGATGTGTGTCATCGTTCCCTGAGTCAGTGGGCCGCCCGTTGTGATGGCAACCCGCGACAATCCCCGTGCTGCGCCCTGTGTGTAATGATCATGCTAGGGAGGTGCATGCTGGGTAGCCAGCAGCACCATATCCCGGGAAAGAGCACTACTGGGCGCCACATGCCCACAACCAAGATGGAACCATGCAGCACAGAGAAGACAAAGGTTAGGAAAAAAAAAACATATAATACAATGGCGGATTTAGTAAGAACATCTACTAGAGAATTTGATTAATACAGAACGGGTGCCTTTAAAAAAAATAATAATAAAAAAAAAATGTGGCTGGAACTCCACTTTAAGGAAGGAAAAAAGAAATGTTGATAAGTAAAGCAAAATGACGCACATGATCTCCAATTTATGGAATTATTTTGAGTCAAGATGGCCGCCCAAATCTTGCAAGATTTCGGTATCCAGTGAGATTCCCATCCTCCCCATGATGGAGCCCATAGCAAGGAACAATTAATCCTTAATGGTCACCTGCTAGTCTTAAGAAACGCCACAGTGCCACCTTCAGATTGGAGGAAACACTACAACCTACATCTGCCTACACACTTACTGTGAGTCCAGGGTGTCATGGGCATACCCAATAGGTGAGCATTACCATGCTGGCCTGGGCTCACAGTACTCCTGGACATTACCTGAGTGCCATACTCTCCAGAATTAAGAACTGACAGCTCTGGCTATTCAGTCTCAGTCAGTCCTGTTTTTAGAACAAGCACCAAAACTGACACCAACCTATGCATCTTTGAAAGCAGTGTTCCATTATTGAACTGATACAACCTTTATACTTCCACTCAACAAACATCACTACTGCATTGCACTTACATCCAGGCCTGTCCACAAGTATGGACAATATAACCCAAGACTGCTTTTAATCTGAGCCTGACATTACCTCTGTTGTAGCTAAGCCTTTTATCTAGTTTTTCCACAGCAGAATAGAGATGGAACAGGCTATTTGTTGTTTGGTCAAAAAAATACTTTCATGTTCCATCTGTTAACTCTTGACAGCTCTACGGAGCACATATATATTTTTTTTCCCCCCATAAAAGGTTAAAACTCAAAAGCAAGTCACATCAAATAGCCAAGGCAAGCCTAAGATCTTGGAGCTCTTTATAGAATAAAATATGATTTCTATACATTTCCTGTGATCTCAGTCTTCTCTTCTGACCTTGTATCTGGCTGGGCTTGCTGTGAATTACGATTTCCTCCATGGAGCCTCTCCTACTACTACAAACGCCAATTCGGCGCCATTCTTGCAGTTTTCCTCCACTCTTATTAATATTCTAGGAGAGCTCCAACCTCAGTTTGGTGTGCTGGAGCTTCTCTGATCAGCAATCCGCTTGCCTTTTTCATAAAATAAATCTCAAAGAGGCCACAGGGTTCCCAATTCTTTAAACTTAAGCTGGCCATAGATGGGTGGAATTTCGAGCAAAAAGTCTTAGAAGGTTTTACTAATCATTAGTGGGTCAAATCAACCTTCGTTTTTAACTGGAGTGATGAGAAAATTCAAAAAAGAGGATGGATTTTTTTTCTCAAATGAGTGAATTTCTGACAGTGTATGTGGTGGTTTTGGTTCGGTAAAGTGTATTCATTCCAAAATCAAAAACTTTTAAACATTTCAATGTTCTGAGAATTTTTGCACAAATTTTCGTTAGAATCCTCCTAAGAATTTTCAATTGAAATTTTATCCATCTCTGGCTAGCTTTAGAAGAAGAAACCTTACCTGCTCATATCATACAACACCAGATGGTGTGACTCATTGGCAAAGGTAGTATTCAACAAACTCCAACACCAGCTGTTGGCTGTTTTCCATAAACCTAATTTAATTTTGGTGAATTTTATTTTAGTTTCTTTGAAACGTTTATAGGCAGGACCTAAGGAACGTTGGCATAATATTTCATTCCTGGGTACGCCTAACCAGTCTCTTGCCCTAGTTTTTGTGTTACTGAGAGTCCCACCTCCTAGAAAGAGAAATTGAAGTGTAAAGTCACCACCATACGTGCATTACCATGCCACGGCACTTCACCCTGCATTCTCCCTGTCTGAGCTCAGTACCAGTTCAGAATAGATCAACAAAAGGAAGAATCATGTCCATTAGGTTTTCAATGCTTTACTCCAAGAACAGTATGGCAGGTGAGTTCTCGTAATATCAGCAGAGGTTAACAGTAGCTTCCCCAAGGTGGATAAACATTGTCCTATGCCTATTACTACTCCCAACTAGGGTACCAGGACCTCCCCAGGCATTCCCTAGCCAGGAAATGCCTCACGCTTGTAAGAGGGGAGATAGAGTGGTGGTCTGTCACGTCCTTCATGTTTCCCTCTCTCGTTGGTTGCCAAACAAGGGTCACATGAGAGGTTCCCCCTCAAGGTGGGTTCCTGGACTATGCTAGGCATTGAAGGGGGTCACTAACCCTTGCACTGGGTAATACAGTACTTTGCCGAGGGTGTTCTCACCAATGCCTGGGGACCATGTGAAAAATCAAACATTAAAGTGGTCTCCCAACTCCACGATGAGCCACATGTGTACAGTATCCAAGATACCGAGTTCTCCTTAGGCTTCTTCGCTTCGTGTTCTACACACTTGTGCTGATGTATGTGCTGTGTTCAGAGGGACGTGCTGAGCCCTGTCCACTCCACCAGTCAGCATACCTCTGTTAGCTCACTCTTGAGCACCCAACGTGGACCTCATGGTTGCTCTTAGTTGTCGGCTGTTTGGACAGGTCAGGTTTTGACAATTTTGTAAGCTGTTCTTCTCTTCGTGGAAGCTTTGCTCTTGACATACTGGAGGTACCAACCTCCATTCCAGAAGTCTCAGAATCTTCACAGTTCAGTTTGCGCTTGTTTTGCTGAGGTTTGCTCTTGCTGACCAGAAATGGTTGGATTTTCCCCAGGTTCTCCTGGACCAGTGTATACTCAAACTCGGGTTTGTCCATATTTGGAAGAGGTACTCCAAACTGGACAGAGGATCCGTGGGTCAGTGTGTAAGGTTTGTCTGGATCCAGTCCTTCCTTGTTCATCCATACTCCATTCAAGCTACTGCTATCGGTGGCTGTCCATTGGCTCTGTGCATTTTGCCGGCAGATGCAGTGCGTGCGGGAAATCATTAGAGAGCATGATGAAGAGACCAGCTGGTAGGTGACACCAACCCCTCTTTCCACAGTCACCTCTAGTAAACTCTTCTCTTTCCATACTAAGTGACCAGGCATAGATCTCCATAACGCTAGTCCACTCCTGGTGACCGACGGAGACAGACAGCTAGGGCGGGAGCCCAAACCAGAAGTCTTCCCTTTTATAAATCACGGGAGGGAAGCTGGACCCCAGCGAAAGCCTGCAAACTTACAGGGGAAGGGCGGCAAAAACATTAACCACTTTCCCCTAACTATATATACAGTAGGCAACTTGCCTACCTGTACACACTTTTAGGGTTATATAACTGTGAATATGGCCCCCGACCAGTTCCATGGGGTCAGCTCCACACCTTGCCTCCTCTCTAGTCAATTCCCTCTATTTTTACTCTGCACAGTGTTTATAAGTTAAGAGAGGTTGCCACCAGTGGCCAAACTAAGAATTGTTCTAACACCCCCGTTACATTTTTACAAGCTCATAAATGTATCTTTAATATAATACTTCCCCAAGGATCGTGGGAGATCCATATGTTTGGTGCAGCCTAATTTAAAAAAAAAGGTTGGGGGCTTCTTTCTTTGCATTACCCGCTGATGGGGCATCCCAATAAAACAAATGGGCTGTTCTTCTTGCTATGTGCACACGCACACACACACATATGTGAACCAGGCCTGAACATCATGATCGAATCCTAGCAAATCTAGAAGAGAAATCAGTGTGTGGCCATAGTAAGACATCTGCAGTCCAAGCGTCTTATAATGTCTTCTTGTCAGCCCAGCGAGTGATCCCATTCTGAGGGCAGCAATTTGAGATTTTATTCTCACTAATGCAACTCAAGTAGCAATTGTGTGACAAGAGGGACATCTCAGAATCCAGGATCCTGAATACAATCAGTTCTCAGATTAAGGCGGAGTGACCTTGACTATATCCAGGGCCGGACTGGGAATAAATAAGCATTATTATTCCAGCCCAACCGCAAACGTCATTATTTTCTTGTTCATAAAAGGGAAAAACCATAAATATTAAAGCACAGAGACCACCTTCCGCAGAAAGAATATACTACGGTAAGGGGGGTTGGGGTTAATGATAACATCGGGAAACCTTTATATCAGTGCCCTCTTACATTATTGTATTCACTGCCCCCTTACATCAGTGACCCCCCTCAGACTGGCCTCCTCTAAGGTGCCCCGTGCAGGGATCAGTCAGATGGCTCCAGGTTGGTGGCTCTGGTTTTATCCTATAGTCTCCTCTCCACAGTCCACACACGTCTGACTTCTTCCATGACCCCCATCCCGGCGGCACTCCCACTCTTGACTCCTCTCCTGACTCCCTCGGAGACTGCAGACATGATACAGGAGATGGTCAGAGCTTGCGGACATGATACAGGAGATGGCCAGAGACTGCGGACATAGTACAGAAGATGGTCAGAGACTGCAGACATGATGCAGGAGATGGTCAGACTGCAGACATGGTACCGGAGATGGTCAGACTGCAGACATGGTACAGGAGATGGTCAGAGCCTGCGGACATGATACAAGAGATGGTCAGAGACTGCGGACATGATACAAGAGATGGTCAGACTTCAGACATGATACAAGAGATCAATGCAGCCTCACCAGTGCCCATCAAATTCAGGAGGGCCACCCTGCCACAGTATATCTGTGTGGGGCGGTCCTTAAGTGGTTAATGTTCTTTTGGGTGGGTAACCTATATTGCATCACTCCCAGTGAATTAGCCTGTCCAGGTTTGACAGTTTCCTTACGGATATTCCCGCACCTTGCTTTCCAACTGTTTGTGCTCCTTGAACATAATCATTGCTACTGTTCCCTTTTCGTTTGACAATACATGAAGCTCTGTTCTGTTTCCTGTTGTCATTCCAAGCCCCGGCGTGGGCAGATTGGATGCTTCATTGTTATTTTCTTAAAACTTGAATAAAATATTTGTACCAGAAAGCTGTGTACTAACAATCAGAATATCGTACAATTGCTTAAAACTACAGTTTTAAGTGCAAATTTCAGTATTTAGGCTACAAACAAGTACAGTATGCAATTAGCAATGAGATTTAATGTAGATATTAAGGCAAAAAAACATATTTCTTAATTTATTTTCAATATATTAAGTAGCTAAGGGACAGGACTCCTTGCTCCCGCCCCCACAGACTTGCACACGGGGCTCGGGCCACTCCTCCCGGCTCCCTTGCACTATGACATCCCATGCCTGCGCCAGACCCAGCCGAACACACTGTAGCAGGCACTTGGATAGTCTCTGCCAGCTCTGATCCAGAGCTGCGCATGCGCGGTTATAAGGCAAGCGTCACAGCCAGGGCTGCTGTTAGAAATCACGGGGGGCCCCATACAGCCTATCTGACAGGGCCCCCCTCTTCCCCCCAGCTGAAAGTGACTGAGGACATATTTATCAGTCCCTTTCTCTGTAGCCTCAGCTGCACAGGTGAATGAATAGGAAGCCTTCTGAGGCTTCCAGCTCATTCACAAACTGAAGCATAGTAAACACAGTGACGAATGGACACAGGTGTGATTGGTGCCGATCGCTCACTGTGTTTATTTAGGAATGGCCTATTTACCGACCCTTGCCCTTGATCTTCATCCTGAAACATCCCCCTGTGTGCCCACAGATGAGAGGAGGGAGGCCAGCAGCGCTGTGAGGGAAAGGGTCACACGGGGGGCCCGGACACCAGGTGGAAAGGGCCCAGGTGCTAGAACCAATCCCGCTGCGGTGCAGCCAAAAGGAGGGAGAGAAGGAGAAGCTGGCAGCACTGCAGGGGAGGCAGAAGAGGATTGGTGTCTGTAATAAGACAGTACAGCCGGCCCTCCTGCTCAGCAGGTGCTTGCCCCCCCCTTTTTTTTTTATTTCTTTATTTAACCAACAGTTACGGTATACAAATCAAAGTATAGGTAGAGCTAAATACAATGATGTGTGAATGCTAGAAACAAGTATTACATACCTACTACTACTGCAAAGGCAGCTCAACATATTCAAAGCTTACACATTGTGGCAAGTTCCAGGGTCTGCAATATATTCTCAACTGAGTGGGCCTAAGGGAAGTTTCTTCAACTTTCCGATGTAGAGCTCCCTAACTTAGTAATGCAAAACTGTATGATAAAAAACAACGAGGGGTACCGGGGTCCAAAGGAAACCCCCGGCGGCCAAAGTAACTAGATAAAAGGACAAAGGTCATCATATATGGTCAGAGATATATGTACAGCCAGGACCGAGCCCCCCCCCCCTTTTGAACGGATGGGGCCTGGGCCCAGTACAGGAGGGCTGGCCGTACTGCCTTATCAGCGGCCCTGGTCACATCCATATTTTTTTAATGGCAACCTTTTCCTGCCACTGGTTCTCTAACGCCCTGAAAAGGAACCGTAGGCTTCCTCCAGACCTGGGCAATTGTTCTTTTTGGCTGACAAAAATAAGTAGGTCACCAGCTTTTGCTGACGGGCATAGAGGCCCCTGGATTGGGCAGTGCAGCACAATACAACACATAACATCACTTCCTGAAGTTGTATTCTGTCGTACGAGAATTTTTCCTTAGTAACCTCCTCATGTTCGATATGAGACTAGCATGCAAAAAAAAAAAAAAAATGGATGATAATTCATCCGATATTCTCATTGTGTGTACAAGGCTTTAGATGAGCATCTTAGCGAATAGACATGTGCAATTTGTTTAGTTCCAAATTAATTTTTTTATGAATTTTGACAAATTTGTTAATTCCGAAATTCAAGATTTCGGAAATTCGGAATTTCGGAATTTCGGAAATTCGGAATTTCGTAAATTCGAAACTTCGTAAATTGGAAAATCCGAAAATAAGAATGAAAATCTGAAAATTCAAAAAAATGATAATCCGAAAGTTTGAAAACCTGAAAATTTGAAATAATAACTAACTAATAATAACTATTAAATTATAGGTATTGGAATTTCCTTTCAAATTTGGCTGTTAGTGAACATAACAAGTACGAATTTATCTGGAGTTACGAATTATCTGAAATAAAGAATGCCGCATCTAAACAAATGGAACGTAACAATCTAATAATAATAAAAAACAATAATATTAATAAAACCTTTTAATTATTATTATTTATTATTAATTTGTTCCATTCCATTTGTTTAGATGCGGCATTCGTTATTTTGGATAATTCGTAACTTTAGATAAATTTGTATTTGTGACGTTCACAAACAGCCAAATTTGAAAGGAAATTCCAATACCTATAATTTAATAGTTAGTTATTATTAGTTAGTTATTATTTCGAATTTTACTGATTTTCTTTTTTTTTTCAGATTTTCGAATTTTATGATTTTCGAATTTTTGAATTTCCGAATTTTTGAATTCTGAAAATTCAGGATTCGAAAATTCTGAAATTCGGAATTTGAAAATTCGAAATTTGGAAATTCAAAATTCAGAAATGTGAAAATTCAGAAATTCGAAAAAATCAGAAATTCGGAAATTAGAAAATTAGAAAATTCGGAAATTCGGAAAATTCGAAATTCAGAAATTCCAAAATTTGAGAATTTGGAAATCGGAAAATTTGAAATTCGGAAATTTGAAAATCCAAATTTTGGGATTTCTGAAATCCGAATTTTCAAATTTCCAAATTTCCAAAATCCGAATTTCTGAATTTTCAAATTTAAAAGAAAAAAAAGCATAAAACCGAATGAAACGAAAACTAACACATTTTTTGTCAGTGCGCATGTCTATTAGCGAACACAATATACAGGGATATGGGAAATGGTAGTGAAATAAGTGCACACACACACACACACAGGTTGTACTGGATGGACTGGTGTCCTTATTCAACCTTCCCTACTATGTAACTATGATTACACAGGAAGAGGCGAGTCGCAGTCTCCCTGTGTGATCTGCAGGATTGAATTATCCATCAGTATGACAGGTGGAGTCCTGCTCTGCATTCATTACTAAATAAAATGTGGATTGGAGGTCGGGGTAGTGGGGGGGGGGGGGGGGTTATCAGCGTTAAACCAAAGCTCAACTGCATGTTATTACCACCGCCCTTGTAAAAAAATTTAAAAATTACTGTTATTTATGAATTTTAAAAAATATATATTAAACAAAAAAAAAAAACTTCTCTTCTTCCCTGTATTTATTTTTTGCTGATTTTCTTTTATCCTATGCCCCGTACACACGATCGGATTTTCCGATGGGAAATGTTCGATGGGAGCTTGTTGTCGGAAATCCCGACCGTGTGTGGGCTCCATCGGACATTTTCCATCGGAATTTCCGCCACACAAAATTTGAGATCTGGATCTCAAATTTTCCGACAACAAAATCTGTTGTCATAATTTCCGATCGTGTGCACACAATTCCGGCGCACAAAGTGCCACGCATGCTCGGAATCAAGCAGAAGAACCGCACTGGCTATTGAACTTCATTTTTCTCGGCTCGTCGTACGTCTTGTACGTCACAGAGTTCTTGACTTTCGGAATTTCCGACAACTTTGTGTGACCGTGTGTATGCAAGACAAGTTTGAGCCAACATCTGTCTGAAAAAAAACATGGATTTTGTTGTCGGAATGTCCAATCAATGTTCGATCGTGTGTACGGGGCATTGGGGGGGGGGGGGGGGTAGTGGCCCCTATGTGATAGCAATAAAGTTAATTGCAACCACATAGGTAATAGACATGTACAGGGGTGGACTGATAACTCATGGGGCCCCCGGGCAATAGGAGATTATGGGGCCACACAGTACACACACACACAGTATACAATCACACAGAATACACATACAGATGCAAAAAAAACACAGATTTTAACATACTGTCCCTGGTTTTACTGAGGCTGGCAACCCTGATGGGGCCCCCTAGTGGCCCAGGGCCCTCGACGGGCAGTGCCCGAGTGGCTCAATGGTCAGTCCGCCCCTGGACATGTGCACTGCCAAGAAATGTGTTAGTTTTCGTTTAATTTGTTTTTGTTTGTTTTTTCGTTTTTCGGGTCATTCGTTATGATCGCAATTCATAAATTCGAAAATTCGTAAATGTTGTAAATTCTTGTAAATTTAAAAATTCGTAAATTCGAAAATAAGAAAGAAAATCCAAAAATTTGAAATAATAACTAACTAATAATAACTATTATTAAATGATTGGTATTGGAAATTCCTTCCAAATTTGGCTGTTAGTGAACGTAACAAATACAAAAGTTATGAATTATCCGAAATAACGAATGCTGCATCTTAAACAAATGGAATGGAACTAATTAATAATAAATAATAAAAAGTTTATTATTATTTATTATAATTAATTCTTTACATCCCATTTGAATTTTCGAATTTACCAATTTTAGAATATTCTGAATAACGGGTTTTCGTTAATTCTGATGCTTTTGAATCACCAAGTTTGTTAAAATTCATAAAAAAACAATTCGGAACGAATTGCACATGTTTAATAGGTAACTAAAGGGGTCCACACCCAAAAGGGGAAGTTCCACTCTCCTTCTTCCCCCTCCCCCTTTCTGCCATATTTGGATTTTAATTTTTTTTTTGGGGGGGGGGGGGGTGCGAGCAGATACCTACTTTTACCAGTTACCCGATCCCCCTTCTGGTCAGATCACTTAGGTGACTCCTCCGGACGTTCCCACAAATAGACATTTCTTTTGGTGGTATTTGATCATCTCTGCGGTTTTTATTTTTTCATATAAAAATATAATTTTATTGCATATAAAAAAATATACAAAAAACATAGAGTAAAATTCAAATTCGACCACAAAAAATTACTAACGAGATCACCCGAAGGGTAACTGCTGATGTGGGGTATAGACAAACTGATCCCCTACTAGTTTCGTGGATTGAAACTATTGATTGCTTCCTCAGGAGGAACTGTCTATAAAACAAAACATACAATAACATATACAATAATATATATACAATAATATATCATCAAAAAGCATAATTGAACAGCAAATATTGTAATAGAGAGATCTGCTCACCCAGAAGATCATACACCGATACGTAACCAGGCCGCTAACGAGACCCCCCCCCGTGGCGAACGTGGGGGGATTGTACAAGGCCACTTCTAGTTAAGAATAAATATAATGATGGTAAGTAAAAAAAAACAATCAAAGATTGGTTTGTAGGGCCCATAATGTGTGATTGGACACCAGGTGTTGCAATATAAAGTGGTGCCATTGGAATATGTGAAGGTCAACTGTGATAAGGGGAAGGGGGGGGGATTTGGGGAAGGGAAAGAGGGAAAGGGAAGAGAAGGGGAAGGAGGGGGGGAGGAAGGGGAGGAAAGGGTGGTTGGTGGGGTGAAGTGAAGGGGGTAGGTGTGAAGGGAGGGAAGGGGGGGCGAGGGAGGGAGGGGTGGGGGGTGAGGGAAAGGCAGGGGAAGAAAGGGGGAGGGGGGTTGAAGGGAAGGGGAAAAGGGGTGGAAGGGAAAGGAACGGGTGGAGGGGGGGAAGGAATATGAGGGGACTAATTTGGATGATGGTACTTTATTAATTGTTACAAGTTTCATGTTATGTGAGGCAATACTCATAAATTTTAAATATTCAGACCAGCCCGTCTGGCACCAATAACCATGAATTGTTCAAAGTCGCTTAAATCCCCTTTCTTCCCATTTCTGAGGCTCAGTTTGAACTTCACCAAGTCGTCTTCACCACGTCTACTTGCCTAAATCCACTGAGTTGCTGTGATTGGCTAATTAGCAATTGGTGTTACCAAGTGTACCTAATAAAGTTGCCGGTGAGAGTATACAGCCTCAAAGATACAATCGGCCAGGGGCGTTGCTAGGTCTACAAAAGATCTGCGGCTGGAGCCCATAGCAGCGAAGTGAAGAAAGTCATACGCTTGGGCGGGCACGCGCACGTATATAAAAAAAACTTCTGATCAGCTGGGGGCCAGGGGAACCAACAGGACTGTTTAAGCCCTCAGCTCAAGTGCTTACCGTTTGTGGTGATCCAGACTGGACTGGGCTCTGGGCTCCATCTGCTCAGCTGGGGGGGGGGGAGGAATATGACTTGTTAATATTATCAGGCACAAGTTGTTATTTATATTCAGCAGTTCCGACAATTGACGTCCACATCTATACCGATCTACCAGGCAATGTAATTGTCAGGAACCGCAGCACAAGGATTACTATGCCTGAGCCCAAAAAATAGTCCCGGTGGAGTAATCCTTGTGCTGCGGTTCCCGACAATTACATTGCCCGGCAGATCGGTATAGAAGTGGACGTCGGGACAATGATTAAATTGTCGGAACTGCTGAATATAGATAACAACTTGTGCCTGATAACATTAACTAGCCATGTTCCTCCCCCAGCCACCATCTGAACAGATGGAGCACAGAGCCAACCCTAGGTAAGAGACTCTAGGCTGTGGTCCCCCGTAGCCACCCCCTAGCGACGCCACTGCAATCGGCCATTTGAGGGCAACCATAATGCTCATGCGGCTCGTAGTGAAATTGAGTTTGGCACCCCTGGTATAAGCCAATCCGATCCTAAACTCCACACCTGGAGCCCAGCTTTAATAAATCTGGATGAAATACGATCCATAAAATATGTAACAGCAATCCAGTAAAAAGCGGGCACTGTATCACAAATTGCTTCCAAGCGAATGTTCCAGTAATAAACGATGAACTCTGTAAGAATACTCGCCATCTTCCCTCCAGGTTTCGGCTTTTTTTTTTTTAAATTCAGCCGGGAAGGAAGATACAAAAAAAACAAAAACCTCTTAAATCCTAATTCATAAAAAGCGAGCGGGATTCTCTGCCTTTACTGCGGCTCTCCGATCGATATCCAGACTAGATAAAAAGTTTACATTCCAGTGGAGAATAAGATGTAAAAAACGGCTTTGAATGGCGGCGAGTGAATCCTGCATTAAGTAGGGAATAGACGTCATCGAAGAGCGAATATCCATTCAGTTGGAATACACAAATTACGCCGCCCTGACATCGTTTATTCCAAAGCCCTCGAATAGCTTAAAGATTTTATTGATTTCCAAGCTATCACTGTCACGGCAGTCAACCGGAGAAAATCGCGCATTATGCCTGCGCTACGACCGCTCGTGGCGCCGGAATCCCGCAAGTTTACGGAGGAGAGATTGCGTTATTATTGGCGCCTTAAAAAAAAAATAAAATAAAAACGTGCCCCAGCGGGTCAATTACTTCTCTGCGTTCCGAAGTCATAACTTTTTCTGATGAAAATAGGTTTATGTGCGGCAAAAAAATGTATTTTACGCTTAAAAAAAAAAAATGAGGTGCCGGGGGGCCCATAACTCTTTATAAAAGATCGTTGGTTTCTACAGAGTGGCGGGCGGCGAGGCGACGTCTGTCCTGGAGGAAATAGGAAACACGGGGAGAATTTGAATGATGGCAATTTGTAGGGATGCTTGTAGGTTTTTATTTTTTTATTGTTTTTTGAGGATTGCTTTTAACCACTTGCTTACTGGGCACCTAAACCCCCCTCCTGCCCAGACCAATTTTCAGCTTTCAGCGCTGTCGCACTTTGAATGACAATTGCGTGGTCATGCTACACTGTACACAAATGAAATTTTTATAATTTTTTTTCACACGAATAGAGATTTTTTTTGGTGGTATTTAATCACAGCTGGGGTTTTTATTTTTTGCTAAACAAACAAAAAATATGGAAAATTTTGAAAAAAAAAAAAAAATCATGTTTCATAGTTTGTTATAAAATTTTGCAAACAGGTAATTTTTCTCCTTCATTGATATGCGCTGATGAGGCGGCACTGGTGGGCACTGATAGGCTGCACTGGTGGGCACTGATAGGCTGCACTGATAGGCACAAATAAGGTGGCACTGATGGAGACAGATAAGGCGGTACTGATGGGGACAGATAAGACAGTACTGATGGGCACAGATAAGGCGGCACTGATGGCCACTGATAGGATGGCACTCATGGGTGGCACTGATGGGCACTGATAGGTACAACTGATAGATGGCACTGATGGGCACTGATAGGTGGCACTGATGGGCACTGGTAGGTGACACTGATGGCCAGCACTGTTGATATGGCACTGATTGTGGGCACTGATGGGTGGCACTGTGGGCATTGATAGATGGCACTGTGGGCACTGATAGATGGCACTGTGGGCAATGGTAGGTGGCTCTGGTGGGCACTAGTAGGGCGCACTGTTGTGTACTGCTAGGTGGCACTGGTAGGTAGCACAGGTGGGCACAGATGAGCTTGGGGCAATCTCCTTGATCGGGAACGATGTTCCTATCACAGTCGCCGGTGATCATGTTTTTTTCCCGGCTATTTTGATGTACTGGCTCTGTTTACATCACATGATCAGCTGTCATTGGCTGACAGCTGATCACGTGGTAAGGGGTCGGGATCAACTTCCTACTCCGATCTGTGATCCGAGTCTCATAGACTCGCTGATCACAGAGCGCACCGCACGCGACCTGCAGGGGACGCGCAGGCCGCTCGGGCACGGGAGGACGTCAATAGACGTATTCCCAGTAAAGCAGGATCTGAACAAGTTAATACATGAGCAAAAGGTGACATTTAACAGTCCGCAGAGTTTGTTTTCTTTATGCATAATTCTGGCGGAAAATCCAATTTGTCTTTTATTGAAAACAGGATTTTTGTATTGACTGTAAAACCCCTTTCTCAGAGTGCATTGAGAGACACAAGAACAGTATACAGTATGTTGGCTATGGGTTATATAGCACCACCTGCAGGAGAGTGGACAGTAGTGCAAACAAGACTGTAGGTCAGCCGTAGAGTATTTACATTTTATTACAAAAGTATTGGGACGCCAGCCTTTACACACACATGAACTTTAATGCCATCTCAGTCTTATTCCGTAGGGTTCAATATTGAGTTGGCTCCGCCCTTTGCAGCTATAACAGCTTCATCTCTTCTGGGAAGGCCATCCACAAGGTTTAGGAGTGTGTCTATGGGAATGTTTGGCCATTCTTCCAGAAGTTCATTTGTGAGGTCAGGCACTGATGTTGGACGAGAAGGCCTGGCTTGCAGTTTCCGCTCTAATTACTCCCAAAGGTGTTCTATCGGGTTGAGGTCAGGACTCTGTACAGGCCAGTCAAGTTCCTCCACCCAAAACTCATTCATCCATGTCTTTATGGACCTTGCTTTGTGCACTGATGCACAGTCATGTTGGAACAGGAAGGGACCATCCCCAAACTGTTCCCGCAACGTTGTGTTGAGGTCGGGAAGTCGTGTTGAGGTCAGGACTCCGTACCCCCTAAGCGTTCCAGGTGCCATTTAATGAGTCAGGCTAAAAGGTGCCATGCAGTGATTCAGCTGGTGTGTCTAGGGGACAGGAACCACACCAGAGCAGAGATTCTTGCAGCTCTGCAGGGACAGGCCCAGAGGTGGTTCACGCCACACCAGCTGGAGCCAGGAATGGTGGTGTGTGATAATGGCACAAACCTCCTGTCCGCCCTTAGACAGGGAAAGTTGACACGTGCCATGCCTGTCACATGTCCTCAGTTTGGTGGTGCAGTTTTTCCTAAATAGGTACCCAGGGTTGGGAGATCTGCCAATGCAGGCCAGAAGAGTGTGTAGCCATTTCAGGCAATCATACACAGCCAGTGCTGGGTTGGCTGAAATTCAGCGGGAATTCCGCCTGCCCGTAAATCGCCTGATTTGTGACATGCCCACCAGTTGGAACTCGACTTTGGCAGGGCTGCAGCGACCGCACATGCAGCAGAGGGCCGCCAACGAGTACCTGTGTGAGTATGGCACAACGTCAGGCTCAGGCCGGCTAGGCTTTTTTTTCCCTGCGCCAATAGCTGCTCATAAAGGATGCATACGCTGTACTGTCACCATTTGAGGAGGCCACAAGGATGGTGAGGTGTGACAATGCATGCATGCATGCATCAGTGACACAATCCCTGTTGTGTTCCTGCTGAAGCAGACTCTGCGTGGCATTATGGACAACGCACTTGAGGCAGAGCAGCAGGAAGAAGAGGAGTTCCTTTCCTCTCAAGGCCCACTTTATGCAGACACCATTCTTTATACGCCACAGAACACACAAGAGTAGAGGGAGGAGGAGGAGGAAGAGTGATTCTGGCAGTTTTGGAGGCATTGAAGGGGAGGAAGGCATACGTCAAACATTAAGAGATGGTTTTCCATCCCCAGAACCCTTGGGTGTAGTACGTGGCTGGGAGGAGGCAGTTCCAGATACTGTAATCCTCTGTGACCCCGAGGAGTCTGCTTCTCATGCCTCTGCAAACATGCGGTTCATGGGCTTCCTCATGCTTCAAAGCCTGCAAAAGGACCCAAGAATAGGTGGCATAAAGGAGAAGGATCACTATTGGTTGGCAACCCTCCTTGATCACCGTTACAGGGGGAAAGTCTCAGAACTCATCCCATCCCCACAGAGGGTGCAGAAGATTAAATCTCTTGAGGACAGCTTAAAGAGGAGTTTATCTAATGCTTTTCCTGACTCTGGTAGGTTACAGTGTTATGGAAAACGTAGTTTTGAGGCTTCTGTTGGTCAAGAGAGGAGTGGTGGAGAAGGCGGCTGCCTAGGTGCTGTATTTCACAATTTTCTTAGTCAGCTCCCACATCCCATCAGCAGCGTCTGCATCATATGGTGGACAATTATCTAGGGGCGAAAACAGAGACGGAAAGCTTTTCAGTTGATGATCCACTGGGTCATGAGAATAGACCACTGGTCAGAACTTGCCCAGTATGCATTTGAGCTGCTGGGCTGCCCTGCATCCAGTGTGCTTTCCGAATGGACATTCAGTGCTGCTGGAGGTTTTGTTACTGATCATAGAATTCCTCTTTCCACAGACTCTGTGGACCGTCTGACATTTATTAGAATGAATGAGTCCTGGAGTACCAGCAGCTATGAAGCCCCTGATGCCGATGTCCCTGATTAAGTGTTTTTGGGATGTGGAATCCTTGCAGAACTTCTAGGCTGGCTAGCGTTGGGGTGTTGATTTCACCTGGAAGAATTTTTTTGGTGTAGGTTTCAAGCCACAATTACACCCAAAGACCAATTTTTCTGCACCTGTTTGACAGGTGTATATCATTTAGATTTTTGACAGCAAGGCCAATTCTTGCTTTCATCAAGAGTGTTACGGTGTGAAGGCGCCACCGACACCCAAAGACCAATTTTTCCCCACATATCCAAAGTTTGTGGAAGAGACACCAGAATTTATCAAAAAAATCTCTAATCTTGTTCCCAGTGCACTATATTGTGACCTCATCATACAGACTGGCTCCCCAAGCTGTTGTTTATTAAATAAATAAAGCTTGCAGGGAAAATGCCATTTTTTGGGCCATTGATACATGTCCCCCAGGGCAATACCCGAACCCCCATAACCAATGCATGCTAAAATACTTGCATATAAGCCTTCAAAATGGGCACTTTTAATTTTTACAGTTTGGGTCTCATAGACTTCAATGGGGTTCATTATTCGGTTCCCGAACTTTTGCGATGTTCGAAAGTTCTGGTGCGAATCGAACAGGGGGTCGTTCGGCCCATCCCTAATGATGAGGAGAAAAGGAAGAACCGGGGAAGGCAAAATATAAACAAATTAAGCTTTAGCTTTAAATAGGTGCAGCCCTCAATAGGTAAAACACGTCCCCCCTGAATATGTATTGTTGTTGATAACACTCAGTCTGACCCATTGCTTAACCCGTTGCCCAGCAGCGGCCGCAGTTATACTGCGACAGGTTGGCAGGGCTGCGCAAACCGCCAAAGGTGTACATCGGCCGCTTTAAAAGCTACAGGGGATGCGTGCGATGTCCACCGTCGACCCGCGATCGCTCCTCAGAGAGACAGAACGGGGATCTGTCAATGTAAACAAACGGATCCCCGTTCTGTCAGGGAAGTAGAGAGGGATCTGCTGTTCTTAGAAATCAGGAACAGTGATCTCTCTCTACTCCCAGTCAGTCCCCTCCCCCCACAGTTAGAAACACCTCCCTAGGGAACACTTAACCCCTTGAGCGCCCCCTAGTGTTAACCCCTTCCCTGCCAGTGACATTTATACAGTAATCAGTGGCTATTTTTAGTTCTGATCGCTGTATAAATGTCACTGGTCCCAAAAAAGTGTCAAAAGTGTCCGATCTGTTCGCCGCAGTGTCATAGTCCTTCTAAAAATCACTGATCGCCGCTATAACTAGTAAAAAAAAAAAAATTAATAATAATAAAAATGCCATAAATATATCCCCTCTTTTGTAGACACTATAACTTTTGCGCAAACCAATCAATATACACTTATTGGGATTTTTTTTCACCAAAAATACTTAGAAGAATACATATTGGCCTAAAGTGATGAAGAATTTTTTTTTTTTTTTGGATATTTATTATAGCAAAAAGTAAAAAATATATACTTTTTTTTTTTTTAAATTGTCGCTCTTTTTTTGTTTATAGCGCAAAAAATAAAAACCGCAGAGATGATCAAATACCACCAAAAGAAAGCTCTATTTGTGGGGGAAAAAAAGGACGTCAATTTTGTTTGTGTACAGCGTTGCACGACAGCGCAATTGTCAGTTAAACCAACTCAGTGCCGTATCACAATAAATGGCATTAACAGGGCAAATCGTTCCGGGGCTGATTTGGGTTTGATGGGCCTGCTTTTCAGGTCTATCTTACATTATCTTTTTTTGGCCTGGTTACACCCGTACGTCCAATCCGCGCCTGACATGTCTTCTCCGCCGTGCTTCCCGTCCAATCCGTCCCACGGCATCTATTATTTTTGCAAGTTGAAAGCATTCTCCGTTGCCACAGAAACATCCTCCCAAAGTTAAAGCACTTTAACACAGCGCAGCTCAGCCACTGTCGTTGTTAATGTAACAATGCGACTGCCGAAGTTAATATTATTCCTTTACCCATTTTTTTTTTTTCTTCTTTTTTTTTCTTTCTTTTTTTTACTATTGCTACGCGTCGGAGAAAATTGCATCCCCCCCACGGGGGCGGAAATACCTAGGACGCTTTTTAAAATTGCACATATTGTCAAGCCGCGAACATTTTTACATATATATTTGTAGATGTTACACGCCGTTCTTTTTTTTTTTTTTTTTTCTTCTTCTTCTCCCAGCGAGCGCGCTGTATTTTAAATACATATGCGGATTTTATGGAATCCAAAAACGAGAGCAATGAGAATTGCTACAATAACATCATTTGTATTCAAAGACCAATAAGGAGAGAGAGAGAGGAGCGTGCTGCCTGGGAGATGGTTTATAACCGTCACCAGATAAGATCCCTGGAAGGGCCTTCTGTCTTCTGCTAACGTGTCGCTGCAAATCTATGTGTGAAACGCGCTTGGCAGGTCCCGGCGCTCCTCATCACCTCTCCGCATCATAAACTGTTTTGTTGTTAACAGTGGTTCACGGCGAAGCTGCGCATTAAATATTTATCATGTTTTATTGTGAAATCGCACAAATGCCAATTGATATGAAAGCTGCGGCGGGGCTTTTTTTTTTTTTTTTTTTCTTTTGCTAAGTGGCTCCAGCTCTCTGCGCTGGCTCACGGTGCCTGGGCCCCCGCCAATTTGGCAGCCCGGGGTTGGCCAGCGTGAAAGACGCGGTTATGTTATATCGCACCTTTTCATCTCGGTTCAGTGCCGCGCATCGTTTAGCCCCGGCCCGGCCCTGATTTATTGTATCGGAGATCCTCCGGGAGATTAGGTGGGAAGAAAAAAAAAAAAAAGGCGCTTTTAAAGGTATCTAAAATTTAAAAAAAAAGCACGCGTTTAAAGAAAAAAAAAAAAAAGTCAGACGGATAAGCAGTAGATATTTCCTTCCCGCGGTGCAGTCAGGTGTTTTTTTTCTGTCATTTGCTGCCAAATATTCTGCTTTATTTTTCCAAAGGCCAAATTCCTGACAAACAGCTTAATATAAAAAAAAGCATAATAACAGAAACGCTAAAAAAAACCTGTTTAACCACTTCCAGAAGATTCCCCCCCTCCCCCCCTTCATGACCAGGCCATTTTTTTGCGTACAGCACTGCGTTATTTTAACTGACAATTGCGCAGTCTTGCGAACGCTGTACCCAAATAATATTTTTGTCTTTTTTCCCACAAATAGAACTTTCCTTTTGGTGGTATTTAATCTGATCTGCAGTTTTTATTTTATTTTTTATAAACAAAAAAAGACTGACAATTAAAAAAAAAAACAATATTTTTTTATTTTCTGCTACAAAACATATCCAATAAAATAAAAAAATCTAATTTCTTCATAAATTTAGGCCAATATGTATTCCGCTACATATTTTTGGTAAAAAAAATCTCAATAAGTGTATATTGATTGGTTTGCGCAAAACTTATAGCGTCTACAAACTATAGGATATTTTTATTTATTTAATTGATGTCCTTTTTTTCCCCACAAATAGAGGGTTTTTTTGGTGGTATTTGATCATCTCTGCGGTTTTTATTGTTTTTGCACTATAAACAGAAAAAGGCCGACAATTTAAAAAAATATATATTTTTTTTACTTTCTCCTATAAAACATATCCAATAAAGAAAAATGTAAAAAATCTAACTTCTTTATCAATTTAGGCCAATATGTATTCTGCTACATATTTTTGGTAAAAAAAATAACCCAAATAAGTGTATATTGATTGATTTGCGCAAAAGCTATATCGTCTACAAACTATGGGATATTTTTACGGAATTTTAATTTAGTGTTTACATTTTTACTAGTAATCAGTGGCGGCTGTTCAATTTTTGGGGGGGAGTGGCAAAAACACCTGGCCCCCCTCACTGTCCCCACCCATCCCCGTCGCTCGATCGATCGCCCGCTCGCCGACCAGCCCCGCACCTACCCCCATCCAGGTCGCGGCTTCCCCCCTACACCTCCTCCTGAGTCCCAGTGGTCTTCACAGGAAGCTACTCATCTCTTCAAGGAGGGAGACACCGTGGTGGTTCAACAGCTGAACAGAAATAAGAAGCAAGAGTATCCCTTTGGACCTCCTACTATGGTGATTGCAGTGATCAGAACGGCTATCCTGGTGGAAAACTGCTAGTCCGGGATCCATGCCAGCTGAGTGAAAAAGGTTGCCCAAAGCCCCAAGAGCAGGAAGGAGATCCTTAATACAGGAGGCCCTCAAGCAGAAGTCCAAGCAGATGAAGGAGGAGTTCCTGGAAAAGCAGGTCCGGCCAGAGAAGATGACCTCGCTTATTTCACCACAGACTTCTGGCAAAACATTTTGCTTCCTGTTCCTGATCACCTTGATAGTGTTCCTGCCCACTTGGATCATCACTAACTGTATTTACCACCCTGAAGACTTGGGTGGCATTAAAAGTGTTTGTGGAAACGAGAACATTACAGTGATACAAGTTAGAAACAAGAGAGACATTGAGGATAATTTTGCTGAATGCTTTTGCTAAAATTTAAATATGCTTATGCTCAGAAATCAGGATTTCAGAAATGTTGGATTTGTGGCAAATTGCACCTTAGCACTGTTAGGATACCCCTAATGGCTATACCTTTAAATATTACTCCCCTTTTAAAAGGAATTTTTTCCCTTGACCTTTTGAATGTCAGCAGAAGAACTAATGACACCATTTCCTTTCACATCATCAATAGAAGTCATAATCCTACCTGGTGTTTTAATGTAGGGAATTCTACTAGAAATGCTCATACCTGTAGTCAATCGGTTTTGAACATTTCTAATTGCTATGCCCCTAGTGGGAAGTCTTGTTTTTTTGAATCAAACACACCACGAGGAGGTCAGAGTACGGGCTGATTTTAAAAAGACTCTTGCCTCTGAAAATGATAGTAGTAAATCTGTACAGCATTTGTTTCAGGTTCTGGCAATAGTTACAGCAGTAGATCAAAGAGACTCGTTTGGTAACCACACTTATGTTTGTTGTGGAAAGACTTGTTATCCCTGGATTCCACAAGAGGCCCAAGGCTGGTGTTACCTGGCCTCACTGGTGCCCATAATGGGGGTGGTAGGTGATAGTGATGGGAGTCATTTACTTGAAGCTAGTATACACCCAAGGTATCCATTAAAACATCGCAACAAGAGAGAGTTATTCCTTGAAAAGGATATGGCCTGGGCATGGTTCCCTTCCTGGGCAGGATGGGGAATAGATTTGATGAAAAGGTTAAATAATTACTCAGGAATTATTGATGAGATGATGGAAAAGAATTCTGATGACGTTTCTAAACTTAATGTTGAAACTAGGGCTATTAGAAAACAACTAGAATTGCATGACTTAGCCATTGAGAGCATGAGTTCAGCCCTTACAGGATTATGTAAAATGACTGAGGATTATGAATGTTGTACTTGGGTACACAATACCAATATAGGGGTACCAGACTATTATGATGTGATAGCTCAGCATTAGGGATGAGCTTCGAGTTCGAGTCGAACTCATGTTCGACTCGAACATTGGCTGTTCGCAAGTTCACCGAACAGCGAACAATTTGGGGTGTTCGCGGCAAATTCGAATGCCACGGAACACCCTTTAAAAGTCTATGGGAGAAATCAAAAGTGCTAATTTTAAAGGCTAATATGCAAGTTATTGTCATAAAAAGTGTTTGGGGACCTGGGTCCTGCCCCAGGGGACATGGATCAATGCAAAAAAAAGTTTTAAAAACGGCCGTTTTTTCAGGAGCAGTGATTTTAATAATGCTTAAAGTCAATCAATAAAAGTGTAATATCCCTTTAAATTTCGTACCTGGGGGGTGTCTATAGTGTGCCTGTAAAGGGGCGCATGTTTCCTGTGTTTAGAACAGTCTGACAGCAAAATGACATTTTGAAGGAAAAAACTCATTTAAAACTACCCGCGGCTATTGCATTGCCGACAATACACATAGAAGTTCATTGATAAAAACGGCATGGGAATTCCCCAAAGGGGAACCCCGAACCAAAATTAAAAAAAAAAAATGACGTGGGGGTCCCCCTAAATTCCATACCAGGCCCTTCAGGTCTGGTATGGATATTAAGGGGAACCCCGGCCAAAATTTAAAAAAAAAAATGACGTGGGGTTCCCCCTAAATTCCATACCAGACCCTTCAGGTCTGGTATGGATTTTAAGGGGAACCCCGCGCCAAAAAAAAAAAAAAAAACGGCGTGGGGTCCCCCCAAAAATCCATACCAGACCCTTATCCGAGCACGCAACCTGGCAGGCCACAGGAAAAGAGGGGGGGACGAGAGTGCGGCCCCCCCTCCCTCCTGAACCGTACCAGGCCACATGCCCTCAACATTGGGAGGGTGCTTTGGGGTAGCCCCCCAAAACACCTTGTCCCCATGTTGATGAGGACAAGGGCCTCATCCCCACAACCCTGGCCGGTGGTTGTGGGGGTCTGCGGGCGGGGGGCTTATCGGAATCTGGAAGCCCCCTTTAACAAGGTGACCCCCAGATCCCGGCCCCCCCCCTGTGTGAAATGGTAAGGGGGTACATAAGTACCCCTACCATTTCACGAAAAAAGTGTCAAAAATGTTAAAAATGACAAGAGACAGTTTTTGACAATTCCTTTATTTAAATGCTTCTTCTATCTTCCTTCATCTTCTGGTTCTTCTGGCTCTTCTGGCTCTTCTGGCTCTTCTGGTTCTTCCTCCGGCGTTCTCGTCCAGCATCTCCTCCGCGGCGTCTTCTATCTTCTTCTCCTCGGGCCGCTACGCACCCATGGCATGGGGGGGGAGGCTCCCGCTCTTCTCTTCTTCTCTTCTTCTTTTCTTCTCTTCTTCTCTTCTTCATTTTCTTCTCCGGGCCGCTCCGCAATCCATGCTGGCATGGAGGGAGGCTCCCGCTGTGTGACGGCGCTCCTCGTCTGACAGTTCTTAAATAACGGGGGGGCGGGGCCACCCGGTGACCCCGCCCCCCTCTGACGCACGGTGACTTGACGGGACTTCCCTGTGACGTCACGGGGAATGCCACAGGGAAGTCCCGTCAAGTCACCGTGCGTCAGAGGGGGGCGGGGTCATCGGGTGGCCCCCCCCCCGTTATTTAAGAACTGTCAGACGAGGAGCGCCGTCACACAGTGGGAGCCTCCCTCCATGCCAGCATGGATTGCGGAGCGGCCCGGAGAAGAAAATGAAGAAGAGAAGAAGAGAAGAAGAGAAGAAAAGAAGAAAAGAAGAAGAGAAGAAGAGAAGAAGAGAAGAGCGGGAGCCTCCCCCCCATGCCATGGGTGCGGAGCGGCCCGAGGAGAAGACAGAAGACGCCGCGGAGGAGATGCTGGACGAGAACGCCGGAGGAAGAACCAGAAGAACCAGAAGAGCCAGAAGAACCAGAAGATGAAGGAAGATAGAAGAAAGAAGAAGCATTTAAATAAATTGTCAAAAACTGTCTCTTGTCATTTTTAACATTTTTGACACTTTTTTCGTGAAATGGTAGGGGTACCCCCTTACCATTTCACACAGGGGGGGGGCCGGGATCTGGGGGTCACCTTGTTAAAGGGGGCTTCCAGATTCCGATAAGCCCCCCGCCCGCAGACCCCCACAACCACCGGCCAGGGTTGTGGGGATGAGGCCCTTGTCCTCATCAACATGGGGACAAGGTGTTTTGGGGGGCTACCCCAAAGCACCCTCCCAATGTTGAGGGCATGTGGCCTGGTACGGTTCAGGAGGGAGGGGGGGCCGCACTCTCGTCCCCCCCTCTTTTCCTGCGGCCTGCCAGGTTGCGTGCTCGGATAAGGGTCTGGTATGGATTTTTGGGGGGACCCCACGCCGGTTTTTTTTTTTTTTTTGGCGCGGGGTTCCCCTTAAAATCCATACCAGACCCCCCACGTCATTTTTTTTTTTTTAATTTTGGCCGGGGTTCCCCTTAATATCCATACCAGACCTGAAGGGCCTGGTATGGAATTTAGGAGGACTCCCACGTCATTTTTTTTTTTTAATTTTGGTTCGGGGTTCCCCTTTGGGGAATTCCCATGCCGTTTTTATCAATGAACTTCTATGTGTATTGTCGGCAATGCAATAGCCGCGGGTAGTTTTAAATGAGTTTTTTCCTTCAAAATGTCATTTTGCTGTCAGACTGTTCTAAACACAGGAAACATGCGCCCCTTTACAGGCATACTATAGACACCCCCCAGGTACGAAATTTAAAGGGATATTACACTTTTATTGTTTGACTTTAAGCATTATTAAAATCACTGCTCCTGAAAAAACGGACATTTTAAAACTTTTTTTTGTATTGATCCATGTCCCCTGGGGCAGGACCCAGGTCCCCAAACACTTTTTATGACAATAACTTGCATATAAGCCTTTAAAATTAGCACTTTTGATTATTCATGTTCGTGTCCCATAGACTTTAACGGTGTTCGCATGTTCGAACGAACTTTTTTCCTGTTCGCATGTTCTGGTGCGAACCGAACAGGGGGGTGTTCGGCTCATCCCTACTCAGCATAGAAAAGAGGTGGCCAAGCTGCAACAAGAGGCTCGCAACATAGCCCAGACCTGGAGTCCTTTTGGAAATGTTGATTTTGGATTTGGAGGGATATTCTCTTGGATAAGGGATATTGCCATAATTTTGATCATGATTGTGTTCTTTTTCCTTTTCCTTTATCTTGTGTATAAGCTTATTATGTGCCTTATTAATAGAGCCACTCGCATTTCAGATCCCTCATCTCCCAATAAAACTTATCTCAGTATGTATCATCAGAAGCAAGCTGAGAATACCACCATGATAAGGAAGTGAGATCATACATTTATGATCAAAGAGGGGATTGTAGGGATATTTTAGCTTGCTGTCCTTCATTTTAGCTATAAAAATATGTATATGTGGTGTCTATCAAAAGTTAGTTTCAAATTCTTGTAAATGGCCTGACTTCTTTTAAATGACGTGTAAGTCCTTTCCTGTTAGCCTTTTCCTGTTGTTAGTTTCTATATGAGTTATTAATATTCTATTTAAACATCCTGTATGTCTGTAACTTTACCATATATTAATGAAGGGGTTGGACTTTTGTTGTGATGTCATGTTGGTTATATAAGTGAAATACGGAAGTAAAAGATTAGATCATTCTGACTGCATGTACTGACTGTGTGTCATAATTTCTTGTCGGAATGGTCCCCAGATCTGAATGGGTTTGAAGGAACACTCTAGTCAGGATGTCATACGAGGGTTCACTTGCTTTTAGAACATACATACACCCCAACAGCTTCTCCTCCCGGGTCTTAGGACTTCCGGTCAATTGGGTCTCAGGACCCGCTTCCTGATTGGCCGGGGAGGAGAAGCAGGAGGACATTAGCGAATATTAATTCGCTAATGTCACACAAATGGGTGGGCTTGGGGCACCCAGACCCCACCCTTTTTAAAGCCAATTAGACCCTCAGGCTCTAAACATGTGCTTAAAAGAAACCCCCATTGAAATCCATGCGTCCGGCGCCCTGCATGGAGATTAGGGGCCATGTGCATGGATTAAGGGGGCGCCCCTTATGAGCGGCCGACACTGCTAGTAAAGGTGGATATCAGTGACTTATACCGGGACTGCGATATTGCGGCAGACAATCGGACACCTAACTGCCACTTTCGACAATTTTTTTGGGAACCAGTGACACTAATACAGTAATCAGTGCTAAAAATATGCACTGTCACTGTACAAATGACACTGACAGGGAAGGGGTTAACATCAGGGGCGATCAAAGGGTTAACTGTTTGCCTGACCAGTGCTTTACTACAGTGGGGGAGGTTTTTTTACTAGTGGAAGGCATAGATCCTTTGCAGGAACACAGAATCAATGCCTTCCATACTGACAGAACAGCAATTTGCCTTGTTTACATAGTGCCGGCGGACAGCGGGCTCACCGGGCCTGCTGATTGGCTCCCGCTGTGCACAAGCCTCTGGCAGTGCACATGCATGCCTGATACCCAGAAATGCAGGATCACACATATATATATATATATATATATATATATATACACATGTGATCCTGCATAGTGCAGCCGCCTTGTAGCAGTAAATCTGTTATTAACCACTTGGCGACTGGCCCAAAAGCAGGAAAAGAATAATAACAGAAATGCTAACAACTGTTTCAAGAGTTAGTTTACCTTTACCTCAAACCTGCCTATGCAGGTAAGAGGTGTCTGTAGTTAAAAACAAACTGTGCAGCACTGACTAAAGTTGAATAAAGCCATTGCTATATGTGTAGTCCCATTTACATACCTTATGAAGCCTGACTGGAATACTCTCAGGACGTTGCTAAGTACTCCCAGGACATTACTAAGTGAGGCCTAGTCAACACTGCTCACCTCCCCCATCACAGGAGTGAGCTCTCAAATGCTGAGCCCAGAGCTACTGCACCAGGGGAGAGAAAGAGTTGATCCCCTTTTTAATGCCAATATTCTGTTTGCTTTGTTGGCAGCAGCTTGGCATTGCATGCCATTGCTGAGCCTATCATCTACTAGGACCCCCAGGTCCTTTTCCATCCTAGATTCCCCCAGAGGTTCTCCCCCCAGTGTACAGATTGCATTCATATTTTTGCCACCCAAATGCATTATTTTACATTTTTCTACATTGAACCTCATTTGCCATGTAGTCGCCCACCCCATTCATTTGTTCAGGTCTTTTTGCAAGGTTTCCACATCCTGCGGAGAAGTTATTGCCCTACTTAGCTTAGTATCGTCTGCAAATACAGAGATTGAACTGTTTATCCCATCCTCCAGATCGTTTATAAACAAATTAAATAGGATTGGTCCCAGCACAGAACCCTGGGGAACCCCACTACCCACCCCTGACCATTCTGAGTACTCCCCATTTATCACCACCCTCTGAACACGCCCTTGTAGCCAGTTTTCAATCCATGTACTCACCCTATGCCAACGGACCCTATTTTGTACAGTAAACGTTTATGGGGAACTGTGTCAAATGCTTTTGCAAAATCCAGATACACCACGTCTACGGGCCTTCCTTTATCTAGATGGCAACTCACCTCCTCATAGAAGGTTAATAGATTGGTTTGGCAAGAACGATTCTTCATGAATCCATGCTGATTACTGCTAATGATATCGTTCTTATTACTAAAATCTTGTATATAGTCCCTTATCATCCCCTCCAAGATTTTACATACTATTGATGTTAGGCTAACTGGTCTGTAATTCCCAGGGATGTTTTTTGGGCCCTTTTTAAATATTGGTGCTACATTGGCTTTTCTCCAATCAGCTGGTACCATTCCAGTCAATAGACTGTCTGTAAAAATTAGGAACAACGGTCTGGCAATCACCTGACTGAGTTCCCTACGTACCCTCGGATGCAAGCCATCTGGTCCGGGTGATTTATTAATGTTAAGTTTCTCAAGTCTAATTTTAATTCCGTCCTCTGTTAACCATGGAGGTGCTTCCTGTGTTGTGTCATGAGGATAAACACTGCAGTTTTGGTTACTGAAGCCCCCCGATTCACTTGTGAAGACTGAGGAGAAGAATAAATTCAATACCTTTGCCATCTCCCCATCCTTTGTAACCAGATGTCCTTCCTCGTTCTTTATGGGGCCAATATGGTCTGTCCTCCCTTTTTTACTGTTTACATACTTAAAGAATTTCTTGAGATTTTTTTTGCTCTCCTCCGCTATGTGTCTTTCATGTTCTATCTTAGCCGTCCTAATTGCACCCTTACATTTCTTATTGCATTCTTTATAAAGTCTGAATGCTGAGGATGATCCCTCAACCTTGTATTTTTTGAAGGCCTTCTCCTTTGCTTTTATATGCATTTTTACATTGGAGTTAAGCCATCCAGGATTTTTGTTCGTTCTTTTAAATTTATTACCCAATGGGATACATTGGCTAATGCCCTTATTTAATATGCTCTTAAAGCAAACCCATCTCTCCTCCGTATTCTTTGTTCCTAATATTTTATCCCAATTTATGCCTTTTAGCAAGGTTTGTAGTTTAGGGAAGTTGGCTCTTTTGAAATTCTGTGTCTTTGTATTTCCTTTATGTTTCCTATTTGTGTGATTTATGCTGAAACTAATTGACCTGTGATCGCTGTTCCCTAAATTGCCCCGTATTTCCACATCTGTAATCAGGTCTGTATTGTTGGTAATCAGTAGATCCAGTAATGTTTTATTTCTAGTTGGTGCGTCTACCATCTGACCCATAAAATTGTCCTGCAAGACATTAAGGAACTGGCGAGCCTTAAATGAATGCGCGGTTCCCTCCGCCCAGTCTATGTCTGGATAATTAAAATCCCCCATTATGATAACACTTCCCATCCTTGCTGCTAATCCAATTTGTGATAGGAGATCCGTCTCCACTTCCTCCTTCAGGTTAGGGGGCCTATAGCATACTCCCAGTATTATTTTCCCCTTAGCTTCATCCCTTTGGAGCTCTACCCATAAGGATTCCACCTCCTCTCTAGCCCCCTCAGTGATGTCATCTCTCACATTCGCTTGTACATTATTCTTGATATATAGGCATACCCCTCCCCCTTTTTTACCCTCTCTATCCTTGCGGTATAGGGTATACCCTTGAATGTTTGCCAGCCAATCATGAGAGCTGTTGAACCAGGTCTCTGAAATTCCCACAAAATCCAAATCCTCCTTGTACAACAGTATCTCTAGTTCACCCATCTTGTCCGCCATGCTCCTGGCGTTGGTGAACATGCCACATAGTTTAGACCAGTCGCATATTGTCCTCGTATTGGGTGTTTCAAAATTGCAACTAGGACTTGCTACTATACTCACCTTGTGTTTTTGTGCTTTGGTTAACCTACCACTAATGCCCCCAACACTACCCTCTGGAATATCATCCGCGCTGGCTATCACTGTCTCTGGACCCCCCCCCCCCATCGCCTAGTTTAAAAACCCCTCTAACTTTTTGGCCATCTACATTAGGGATGAGCCGAACACCCCCCTGCGAACGGACCGAAAGTTCGCACGAACGTTAGAACCCCATTGACGTCTATGGGACTCGAACGTTCGAAATCAAAAGTGCTCATTTTAAAGGCTAATTTGCATGGTATTGTCCTAAAAAGGGTTTGGGGACCCGGGTCCTACCCCAGGGGACATGTATCAATGCAAAAAAAACTTTTAAAAACGGCCGTTTTTTCGGGAGCAGTGATTTTAATGATGCTTAAAGTAAAAAAAAAAAAAGTGAAATATTCCTTTAAATATCGTACCTGAGGGGTGTCTATAGTATGCCTGTAAAGTGACGCGTGTTTCCCGTGTTTAGAACAGTCCCTGCACCAAATGTCATTTTTAAAGGAAAAAATCTCATTTAAAACTGCTTGCGGGTTTAATGTAATGTCGGGTCCTGGCAATATGGATGAAAATCAGTGAGACAAATGGCATGGGTACCCCCCAGTCCATTACCAGGCCCTTTGGGTCTTGTATGGATATTAAGGGGAACCCCGCACCCAAATTAAAATAAGGAAAGGTGTGGGGCCACCAGGCCCTATATACTCTGAACAGCAGTATACAGGCTGTAGGTTTGTTGTTAAGTAGAATCTCTTTGTAATTTTGAACGGGTACATTTTTAACGTGTTTAGCTCCAGCCAAAAAATCTTTTTTAAGCTTTTTGGAAAACATAGGGAAGGGTTATCACCCCTGTGACATTTGTTTTGCTGTCTTTCCTCCTCTTCAAAAGATTTCACCTCACTTTTTGTCCAATGGATTGGAAAGCATCAGTGGAAAGGAGAAATGTTTTTCCCATATTAACTCTTACAGGAGAGAATTTCCCTTTCTAGGGGTAGATTTATTCTCACTTCCTGTTGTCTCCTTCCGTTTGCAAGTAGGAGTCGTTTGTAAGTTAGTTGTTTGAAAGTAGGGTCCTGCCCTATATACTCAGCAGAAATTTGGGCCTTAGGTGTTGCTGTGGCCACAACACTGTAAGCCCTCACAGGGCTCTGCTGTGAAATATTAGATCAAGAATTGTAATTACATGCCCCTGTTGAACAGGAGCTGAAAAATTAGGCCTTAGGCACTGGTGCTGGTGCCACAACACTGCAACCCCTCACAGACACTCTAGTTGGAATGCAGGAACGAGCCCTGCTGCAAAGTATTGCATCAAAAATTGTAATTACACGCCCCTGTTAAACAAGGGCTGAAAAATTGGGCCTTAGGCACTGGTGCTGGTGCCACAACACTGCAACCCCTCACAGACACTCTAGTTGGAATGCAGGAACGAGCCCTGCTGCAAAGTATTACATCAAAAATCGTAATTACACGCCCCTGTTAAACAGGGCAGAAAAATTGTGCCTTAGGCACTGGTGGTGGCACCCAGAACCAAAAATGTTCTTACAAGCTATCAGCGTGATGATTGAGGAGGAAGAGGATAATTACTCAGGGATAGTCACTCAGCATCAGCATAGGCAGTCTTTGAAGGGATCTGAGATTTCAAAAAAAATTATTCGGTTACATCAGCATCAGGTGCTTGGTAGCTGGTGGTGATCCAAGACTCATTCATTTTTATGAAGGTCAGTCGATCGACCGAGTCAGTGGACAGACGCACCCTGTGATCGGTTACCACGCCTCCAGCAGCACTGAATGTGCGTTCCGAAAGAACGCTGGATGCAGGACAGGCCAGTAGCTCAATTGCATACTGTGCAAGCTCTGGCCAGTGATCCATCCTCAAGACCCAGTAACCCAGAGGATTTTCGGTGGGAAAGGTGTCCAAGTCTGATCTTGCCCCTAGGTATTCCTGCACCATGTAAAACAGACGCTGGCGATGGTTGCTGGAACCGATCATACCTTGGGGCTGCGGACCAAAAAATTGTCTGAACGCATCGGTCAGACGGCCACCTTCTCCACCGCTCCTTCTTTGACTGACCGAAGCCTCAGCAACACGTTGTCCAGAAACAGGAGTTTGTAACCTCCAGTCTCTGGGAACGTGTTGCACAGACCTTTCTGCAAGGCCTCCCGAAGATGTTTCATCCTCTGCTCCCTCTGCGATGGCAAGATAAGGTCCGCAACCTTACCCTTGTAACGTGGATCAAGGAGGGTTGCCAGCCAGTATTGGTCCTTCTCCTTGATACCACGAATACGAGGATCCTTACGCAGGCTTTGCAGGATCAGGGAGGCCATGCAGCGTAGGTTTGCTGAGGCATTCGGTCCGGAGTCCTCTGGGTCACTAAGGACGACATGGTCCGCAGCCACCTCCTCCCAGCCACGTACAAGTCCATGTGTTTCTTGGGACTGATCCCTTAAAGAGCTGCTGCTGATGCTGAGTGCCAGGCTCCACCTCCATACTGACACAATCTTCCTCCTCCTCCTCCTCCTCTTCCTCCTAGTCCTCTTCCTGTGTGATCGGCGGGCACGCAGGAACACTGTCTGGATAAAGGGGGCCTTGAGAGCTAAGGAAGTCCTCCTCTTCCTGCCTCTGTTCTGCCTCAAGTGCCCTGTCCATTATTCCACGCAGCGTGTGCTCCAACAGGTGGACAAGGGGGACAGTGTCACTGATGCATGCACTGTCACTGCTCACCATCCTCGTGGCCTCCTCAAATGGTGACAGGACAGTGCATGCATCCCTGATCATGGCCCACTGGCGTGGGGAAAAAAAACCAAGCTCCCCTGACCCTGTCCTGGTGCCATAGTCGCACAGGTACTCATTGATGGCCCTCTGCTGCGTGTGCAGCCGCTGCAGCATGGCCAACGTTGAGTTCCACCTGGTGGGCATGTCACAGATTAGGCGGTTCTTGGGCAGGTTAAACTCCTTTTGGAGGTCCGTCAGCCGAGCACTGGCATTATATGACCGGTGGAAATGCACACAAACTTTCCTGGCCTGCCTCAGGACATCCTGTAAGCCCGGGTACCTGCCCAAGAACCGCTGCACCACCAAGTTAAGGACGTGAGCCAAACAGGGCACATGGGTCATTTGTCCCTGTCGGAGGGCAGAGAGGAGGTTGGTGCCATTGTCGCAAACCACCATTCCTGCCTTAAGTTGGCGTAGCGTCAACCACCTCTGAACCTGCCCCTGCAGAGCTGACAGAACCTCTGCCCCAGTGTGGCTCCTGTCCCCCAAGCACACCAGCTCAAGCACCGCATGGCATCTTTTGGCCTGCGTACTTGCGTAGCCCCTTGAACGACTACGGAGCACCGCTGGTTCCGAGGAAGAGGCCATGGAGGAAGAAGAAGAGGAGGGGGTGGAGGAGAGAGGTGTGTCACAATCATTAGCATTTTGGAGGCGTGGTGGCGGAACAACCTCCAACACTACTGCACCTTGTCCTGCATCCTTCCCAGCTGCCAGCAGAGTCACCCAATGCGCCGTGAAACTTAGATAACGTCCCTGTCCATGCCTGCTGGACCATGAGTCAGCGGTAATATGCACCTTACCGCTGACCGCCCTGTCCAGCGAGGCATGGACATTGCCTTCCACATGCTGGTAGAGAGCCGGAATCGCCTTCCGTGAGAAAAAGTGGCGTTTGGGTACCTGCCACTGAGGAACCGCACATTCCACAAACTCACGGAAGGGGGCAGAGTCTACCAACTGAAAAGGCAGCAGTTGAAGTGCTAGCAATTTTGCCAAGCTAGCATTCAACCGTTGGGCATGTGGATGGCTGGGAGCAAACTTCTTTCGGCGGTGCAGCAGCTGGGGCAGGGAAATTTGCCTGGTACAATCTGACGTCGGTGTACCAAAATCAGATTGCCCACAAGTACGTGGCTGTGACACACCTAATTCTACACCTTCATTCCTCTCAGTGCAGGTCTCAGAGAGGACTGAAGGTCTAGTGGGGTTGGAAATCTCAGCTGATGAGGAGCAATCAGAGGTCCTCTTTGTTCTTTGGTGTGGGTCTTTTAGATACGCTTGCCAACGAACTGCATGGCAGGTCAACATATGTCTGGTTAAGCATGTGGTACCCAAGCGGGAGATGTTTTGGCCACGCGAGATACGCTTGAGACATATGTTGCAAATAGCAGCGGTGCGATCTGATGCACTCGTCTCAAAAAAGGCCCACACCAAATAACTTTTTGAATAACGCGCAGAGACTGCAGCGCCCTGCACATGTGGAGCTTTGGGGTGTGATACAGTCAATGTGCTGCCCTTAGGCTGGCCCCTGGAGGGCATCCTGCCTCGTTGGTGATGTGCCGCCTCCTCCTCCTCCTCCTCTCTCCTATCAGGCACCCACGTTGAGTCAGTGACCTCATCATCCCCTCCCTCCTCATCACTGGAGCAAACCTGGCAGTATGCTGCAGCAGGGGGAGCATGACTGCCAGATTGCTGTCCTTCTTGGGCACCCCCTCTGTCCGTGCTCGTGTTACTGCCTTCATCGAGCTCAGTATCATCATCAGAGCCTTCCAAACGCTGGGCATCCTCCTGGAGCATGTACCCAACACTGTGGTCAAACAGTTCGAGGGACTCCTCAGGAGGACATGGTGGGGCTAGGGAAGGAGTCACTGATGACATTGAGCCGAGGGAAGAGGCCGCTGCTTTGCCAGACAAAGTACCCTGGGCATGGGTGAGAGAGGATGAGGAGGATGAGGACGGCTTGGTCATCCACTCAACCAAGTCTTCCGCATGTTGCGGCTCAACATGGCCAGCTGCCGAAAAAAAGGCCAAGCGTGTCCCATGGCCACGTGCTGATGAGGATGCACCGTCTCCACGACCAGCACTAGACACAGAGCCTGCTTGCCCTCTCTTATTGGCTTGTGACTGTCTGCCTCTCCTTCTTGGCCTTCTAGACATACTAATGGCCTGTAGCTGCACTAAGCTGGGATATATATATATATATATATATATGTACTGATACTGCAGCTAGCAAAATCAACTGCCTGCCTGTAGTATGAGAACACCACCAACCTTCTACAGGTAGCTTTAGCTGAACACTGTGAGGTGGACGCACCCCACTAACTTGTAGGTTTAGCAGAACACTGTGAGCAGGACGCACTGCACTAACTGTAAATAGTCTAGCTGCCTGACTGTGGTACTAATAGGATCAAAAGAACACCAGCAATTTTCTTCAGGTAGCTGTATTTACTGTAACAAGACAAGCCTGCCTGTCAGTAAGAAGATAACAGAAACGGATCTAGCTGAACACTGTGAGCAGGACGCACCCCACTAGCTTGTAGGTTTAGCTGAACACTGTGAGGTGGACGCACCCCACTAACTTGTAGGTTTAGCTGAACACTGTGAGCAGGACGCACCCCACTAACTTGTAGGTTTAGCAGAACACTGTGAGCAGGACGCACTGCACTAACTGTAAATAGTCTAGCTGTCTGACTGTGGTACTAATAGGATCAAAAGAACATCAGTAATTTTCTTTAAAATACTGTAACAAGACAAGCCTGCCTGTCAGTAAGAAGATAACAGGAACGGATCTAGCTGAACACTGTGAGCAGGACGCACCCCACTAGCTTGTAGGTTTAGCTGAACACTGTGAGGTGGACGCACCCCACTAACTTGTAGGTTTAGCTGAACACTGTGAGCAGGACGCACCCCACTAACTTGTAGGTTTAGCAGAACACTGTGAGCAGGACGCACTGCACTAACTGTAAATAGTCTAGCTGCCTGACTGTGGTACTAATAGGATCAAAAGAACACCAGCAATTTTCTTCAGGTAGCTGTATTTACTGTAACAAGACAAGCCTGCCTGTCAGTAAGAAGATAACAGAAACGGATCTAGCTGAACACTGTGAGCAGGACGCACCCCACTAGCTTGTAGGTTTAGCTGAACACTGTGAGGTGGACGCACCCCACTAACTTGTAGGTTTAGCTGAACACTGTGAGCAGGACGCACCCCACTTACTTGTAGGTTTAGCAGAACACTGTGGGCAGGACGCACTGCACTAACTGTAAATAGTCTAGCTGCCTGACTGTGGTACTAATAGGATCAAAAGAACACCAGTAATTTTCTTTAAAATACTGTAACAAGACAAGCCTGCCTGTCAGTAGGAATATAACAGGAACGGATCTAGCTGAACACTGTGAGCAGGACGCACTGCACTAAATGTAAATAGTCTAGAAGATAACAGGAACAGATCTAGCTAAACTGAATACAGTGTATATATATATATATGCAACACCTGGGATGCATATATATATACACAATACACTTTAAGTGCAGCTAACTGACTGACTGTCCTGCCTAATCTAGCTAACTCAAATGAAATGACACTGTCTCTGTCTCTCTCTCTCTCTAAGCACACCGGAACACACTGCACAGGGCCGCCGTGCAGGCGGCCTTATATAGTGTGGGGCGTGTACTAAATCCCCTGAGCCATAATTGGCCAAAGCCTCCTTGGCTTTGGCCAATTATGGCTCTCTGTTAAGGCGGCGCTGTGATTGGCCAAGCATGCGGGTCATAGTGCATGCTTGGCCAATCATCAGCAAGCAATGCACTGCGATGCCGCAGTGAATTATGGGCCGTGACGCGCCACACGAATTTGGCGCGAACGGCCCATATCGTTCGCAATTCGGCGAACGATCGAACAGCCGATGTTCGAGTCGAACATGGGTTCGACTCGAACACGAAGCTCATCCCTAATCTACATCAAGGGGCTGAATAACGTTCAGGAAGGCAAAACAAGAGAATATACAGTATAATGGGTTAAATGGCTGTTCCGTCCTTAATAAATTGAAAACTACCATGGGACTTTGTTGCAGAAAACTCAAACTACATTTTTTTTTTCTTTTTATAAAAATAGAAAATATTTATTTGTAAAAAAGAAGAAAATTTTAAAAAATATCTGGTCTAGACATTCAAATTCCTGGTCTGGTGTTTAGATATGATCTCATACTCTCCTCACAGGGTAGAGATAGCATACACATAATCTGATAGTTACATGACCACCAAAATCACCCAACGCATTTCGACTGTATTTAGTCTTCTTCGGGGGATAATGAGGTGGAGATAATCACGGATGGACAGCCCAGATGTAAAAACAGAAAGAATGGTTGTAGCACATCCTATGGGGCCCCCAGCGTGGAGGGTAAGTTCATATCTGGTCTAGACATTCAAATTCCTGGTCTGGTGTTTAGATATGATCTCATACTCTACTCACGGAGGGTAGAGATAGCATACACATAATCTGATAGTTACATGACCACCAAAATCATCCAACGCATTTCAACTGTATTTAGTCTTCTTCAGGGGATAATGAGGTGGAGATAATCACGGATGGACGGACCAGATGTAAAAACAGAAAGAATGGTTGTAGCACATCCTATGGGGCCCCCCCGCGTGGAGGGTAAGTTCATATCTGGTCTAGACATTCAAATTCCTGGTCTGGCGTTTAGATATGATCTCATACTCTCCTCTCGGAGGGTAGAGATAGCATACACATAATCTGATAGTTACATGACCACCAAAATCACCCAACGCATTTCGACTGTATTTAGTCTTCTTCGTGGGATAATGAGGTGGAGATAATCACGGATGGACGGACCAGATGTAAAAACAGAAACAATGGTTGTAGCACATCCTATGGGGCCCCCGGCGTGGAGGGCAACTTCAAGCAACACACAGGGGATCAAGGATGGTCAGGTGGAAGTAGTGCAAATCCCATCATACACCAGTAGGTCCAGTCAGCAGTAAGTGGACATGTAGACAAAAATAATTTTTTGTGCTAATCCAAGGAGGATGGACACATAAGAATGAATCAGGTGTATTTGGGAGTTAAAGTACTGTAGCCCCGAAGGGACCTCAGAAGAGACCATCATGCAGGTGACCCTAATGGGTCACCGGTTTTTATTTTATTCTATTCAACAAATAAATATTTTCTATTTTTTAAAAAAGATAGCCCCGAAGGAACCTCAGAAGAGACCATCATGCAGGTGACCCTGATGGGTCACCTGCATGATGGTCTCTTCTGAGGTCCCTTCAGGGCTATCTTTTTTGACCTGACGGGTCACCGGTTTTGATTTCATTCTATTGTACAAATAAATATTTTCTATTTTTATAAAAAAAGAAAAAAAAAAAAACATTTTGTTTGAGTTCTATTTGCTGCAATAAAATCCCATGGGAGATACTTGTAGTTTTCAAGGTTCAGGAAGGCCGTTTTTTTCAATATGAAACCAAATTCAAGAACACGGTTACATGACCTCAAACTAACTAACGGGCAGACTTGATGGACTACTCAGTCTTTTTCTGCTTTCACTTTTCTATGTTTCATCCCAAAAATGGCCGCACGCCTACAATCTCAGAGTTCAATAAAACTTTATTGTTCTCGAGAACCTGCACATAGAAGCCCCATCTGGGACCCCCTCAACAGACGCGTTTCACCCTAGCCTGTCCATTTGAGGACTTTTTTTTTTTGCAGTGGATGATAGTTGTGTACTAATCTGTTTGCTATGACACACTTTGAATGGCCGGGAGCCGAATACTGCGCAGTGTGTTTCAGCTCTAAACTCTGCAGTCCCGCCACAAGAAAAAAGACGTCTTCCTCCAGACCGCAGAGTTCTTGCTTGTAAAACGCTCTTATGCCTTTCAGCAGCTTTTTTTTTAATTGACAAAGATGGTGCTAAAAGCCACCGTCTGGCATAAGCAGTAAAATTTAACTGATTAATCAACACACATTTTAATTTTAAGTTTTAATTGCATCTTGTTATTAAACTAAACCAAAATGACACTTGCCAGTTTGGACTTTTTTTCTGCGTGTTATAATCCATAATAGCCATCTATTTATCCTCCTTTTCCAAGATACGCTATATTGTCAAAAGTATTGGGACACCTGCCTTTACACGCACATGAACTTTGATGCCATTCTGTACGGTTCAATATTGAGTTGGCCCACCCTTTGCAGCTATAACAGCTTCAACTCTTCTGGGAAGGCCGTCCACAAGGTTTAGGAGGGTGTCTATGGGAATGTTTGACCATTCTTTCAGAAGAGCATTTGTGAGGTCAGGCACTGATGTTGGACGAGAAGGCCTGGCTGGCAGTCTCCGCTCTAATTCATCTCAAAGGTGTTCTATGGGGTTGAGGTCAGGACTCTGTGCAGGCCAGTCAAGTTCCTTCACCCCAAACTCGCTCATCCATGTCTTTATGGACCTTGCTTTGTGCACTGGTGCTCAGTCATGTTGGAACAGGAAGGGGCCGTCCCCAAACTGTTCCCACAAAGTTGGGAGCATGAGATTGTCCAAAATGTCTTGGTATGCTGACGCCTTAAGAGTTCCCTTCACTGGAACTAAGGAGCCAAGCCCAACCCCTAAAAAACAACCCCACACCATAATCCCCCCTCCACCAAATGATTTGGACCAGTTCACAAAGCAAGGTCCATAAAGACATGGATGAGTGAGTTTGGGGTGGAGGAACTTGACTGGCCTGCACAGAGTCCTGACCTCAACCCAATAGAACACCTTTAGGATGAATTAGAGCTGAGACTGCGAGCCAGGCCTTCTCGTCCAACACCAGTGCCTAACCTCATAAATTAATGTTTCTTGAAGGCAGGTGTTGTCCCTGAATGAACCCTACCCTAAGATCCCATAACAAGATGGCTGCCAAAGGTCATTAGAAGTTACAACATCCTCTGACACTTTCTATCATTCCGCACCTCCCCCCCCCCCCCCGGCCCTCCTTTCAGGAAACCCACAAAGTGCCGCCTGCAGAATTCTTTAGGTATGTTCAACTATGTCATTGGATGTTTTCACTGAGATGCCATTCTTCTTCACCTTTCAAAAAACAGCCTTCAAACACATCTACCTCCATTCTCCCAGCTCCCCAGGCATCTCGAAGATTTACTCCTCCCTCAATGCTATAGACCCTCCTGCGGCAGATTCCTTTAAAGCGGGGTTCCACCCAAATTTTGAACAATATCTGTATGTATTCTCTCCCTTGCCTAGATGCTGACATGCCGTTTAAAAAAATTTAAATCGCTGTAATTACCTTTTATTTTTCTATTCTTCTTTGCACTTCCTGGTTCTCCTCCCGTGGGAGTAGACGTGTTTCTAGCCTCTCCCAGACTCCTGGGAGCTAGTTACAGGCTTCCCAGGATGCCACTGAGCATGTGCGGGAATGAGAGGTGAATGCTGGGAGCACAGCATTCACCACATCCAGGAAATAAATGCTTGTGGGCTTCAAATGCCCACAATGAAGATGGAAACCGCCTGCAGTGAATAATATAAGTTATTCTTTCCGAGGAAATCTGACACAGGCGGACATATTACACACAATATGTGAGTATGTAATGCTGAGAAGAAAAGTTTGTGAATGAACTCAAAAAAAAAAAAAACGATAGATAGGTGCACCCCCGCTTTAAATCCTGAAAAACCCGATGGAACCGTGACTTGGCGACCTCCATTGACGCAGAGGAGTGGAGCAAAGCCTGGTCACTGGATTTGATTGACAGCAGCGGGAGCCAATGGCTGCAGGGGGCGGTTACTGTCAGATGTTTTTTTACCTTGATGCATAAGATGCATTAAAGGGGTTGTAAACCCTCGTGTTTTTTCACCTTAATGCATCCCCAGCCCCCCTGTTTTACTTACCTGAGCCCTGGAATTTCACCTGGCGGAGACGCGCTCTTCCTTTGACCAGGGTTCTCAGCTCTTGATTGGATAGATTGATAGCAACGCAGCCATTGGCTCCCGCTGCTGTCAATCAAATTTAATCACACAGGCGCCGGGGGGGCGGGGCCGAGTCCGGCATTCCTGTCTATGGAAGCAAATGCTGGACTCGGGAGCACGCCCGCACGGTAACTCCCCCCCCCCCCCCCGCCGGGAGAGCCCTTCTCCTAGGGGGTTATCTGAAGGGGAGGAGCCGGGAGAGCCGCTGAGGGACCCCAGAAGTTGGTGTTCGGGGCCACTCTGTGCAAAATGAACTGCACAGTGGAGGTAAGTATGACATGTTTGTTATTTAAAAAAAAAAATAAATGTGAACCTTTACAATCACTTTAGGGTAAAAAAACAATACAAATTTAAGTTGTCGCAGCCAGCTTTCCCCCCCCCCCCCATCTAGCACCCTCCTATTATCTATTAGGTATTTTCCTTTAAATGGCTAAAACATTCTGTTCCGAGCCCTAGAATAAAACCACAATGACTGTAGGATACATTGTATCTTTTTTTTTCTTTTTTCCTGCAGCTGTTGTCATTTGACCAATCTTATCCATTTATCAAGAATATATATTTTTTTTAACAAAAGGGCCTGAATTTGCATAAACGGCGTATTACAAGCGAGCGCAATAATAATCGGTCCTGATACAAATCTCTGATAACATTTCACCTTGAATGCCGGATGGAAGCGGAGACAAAAGTGATTGGCAACTTAATAAAGGATTTCAGAGTATTTCAATTATGAAGGAGGTACGGGGCCTGGTGGGGGGTTTGGTTAGGTTGTCCTAATGCTATATATTTTATTTTCCCACTTGTACTTACAATGACATTCAGAGGAGTGGAAGACACGGCATTCATACATTTACATTCTATGACTTAGCCGGCTCAGATTTTTGCTGCCTTAGGCCTGCGACCGCAGCAAAAGCTTCTTCAAGACACCATCCTGACTGCATGCATCACCGGTATGTGCTGCAGTGGATACTGTAATCCAGTGGTGGCTGGTGGTATATTTTTTGGGGGGGTGGCAAACAATGCACCCACAGCCCCCCCGATCAGTTGGGTCACCCACATCCCCCCCCCCCCGGTCAGTTACCAGCCCAGCACTTACCCCATCTATGGCGTGGCCAGTGCTTCCCTACGGGCGGCGGCTCCCCTGCGTTTCCTCCTCGGCATCACGGCGGCCATGCGTCTCCTCCTTCCTCTTCCCTCCAACTCTTTCCTCCTCCTCCTCCTAGGCCAATAGGATCGCTTCTCCTTTTGGCCAATCGGGAAACGGGTCTTCTGCTTCCTGATTGGCTGGGAGAAGAATCAGAGTGACAATAGCGAATATTCATGCGCTATTGTCACACAACTGGGTGGGCTTGGGGCGCAGTGCTCTGCCCCCCGAGTCCACCCTTTTTTGAAGCCTATTAGAGCCTCTGGCTTTAATGATGTGCTTCAAAAAAATTAAAAAAAACTCAACAGATTCCATGCGTCTGGCGCCCCACATGTAGATTAGGGCACCGGGTGCATGGTTAGGGGGGTGGTGCCCCTGGTGCATTACAGGCTACCACTGCGGTAATCATGGGGCAATGAGGAATACTGCACCTCCCCAGAATATTTTTTTTTCTGGAGTGTTAGTTGAAAGAAGCTTTAGTTAGATCTCAGGCCATATTGTAATAAACTTTAGTTCAATCTGACCCCCGTCCCGTCAGTCTTGCACAGTTGTACCGGCTCCTCTCCTAGACTGAAATGGCTTCCTCTGAATTTACTGCACACTGTGAACTTCTCACATGTGCATTAGTAGCTGCAGCAAGTCAGATAGAGCCCCGCCCCATTTCCTGGCTGGAGAACGCCCATGTCAGAGAACAGTTCGCAGAAGAACTGGCACATCTGCTAATACCCAGCGGAATAGCAGATTGGCACATAGAAATTTGCCAATGTGCATGTGCGCACAGACAGCCACAAAGAATTATGTGCCAGTGTGCACCGTGGCGCGCGCAATGCATGACTGATTCTAGTGCCCAGTGGCCTATTTAAAGCCAGCAGCATGAGCCACTAGTTGCTGGATGATCTTCAGCTCCCCCCATATGTTCCTGAGTTCCTGTTCCTGCTATCAGTGTGTAGCGCTGGTAGATTTACAATCTACCGCAGATTAGGTAAATTTAGTAAATTGTGTGATAGGAAGGTTAAAGTTCGCCTCTGTTCCAGCTTGGCTGACGTTGTGTGTGCTTCCGTGCTGACCGGTGGGTGTCGCTGTTACCACTGGATGGTGTTGGAAAGGCAACGTGTCGAAGTGTATAGATGCTCCTCTGTCTCGGAGACAAGCTCGGTGGAGGTGGTCCTCCGAGTTGCATTCTGGGCGAGGGTATTTATGGGACAGACGTGTTCGTTTTACAGCCACCTGCTGGCCCTCCTGGCCGACAAGTATGCGTTAAGGAGCTACCTCGTGGTCCTCCGATCGGGAGGCCCACGATGCTGCGGCGCAGGGGTGGGCCCAGAGGCTTGTCTGGGGCCTACCACCACGGCCGAGGAATGGTCCTGAGCTGTCAGTCCTGTGTGACGAAGCTGGACAACCGAGGAGATTCCAGGGGAGGACCCGTCTTGGAGGGATCACGCAGCGTGCTGGTCTATAGAGGGACCTGGTGACTCGGTCGAAGGACGTATCCAAAAGAAGTAATTATACAGCATAGTGTTGCCGGTTCGGCTTAAAGGTTCAGGCACTGTGACTGACTTTCACTGCAGAGAAAATCTGATACATCCTGTGGCAGAGGATCGTGCGGATTTACCCCCCAAACGAGTCTGTGGCAGAGACTTTTGATTCGTGCTGCATGCTGACTGCTAGACCGGTGAGAGAGGCCTATCCAGACGAGCAAGGAGTGTGTCCCACGAGGGGAGCGCATTCCACCTAATTATCTAAATTCTACCGGGACATTAGTTACTAAAATTCTGTAAGAAGATATTTGAGTTTCTCCTGAAAGTTTCCTTTTCCGCCTCTTTCCTGCTACTTCCTAAAGTTTGTTTGTTCAATAAAGCATTGAAAACGTACTCCAGTGTTGGTGCGTGTGTCGTCCAGAGGTAAACTCAACGGAACCCCTAGACCCGGTGCCGGTAAAACCAAGGGAAGCAAGGTGAAGGTAACAGACCCGCTTAAACCAGCAACTCCACCGTGAGTTAGTGCTACATGTGGGGGCGTCGTCTGGGAATTTGTTGACCGACAGTTGTTGCAACCCAGTGGAGTGTTTTACCGGGAGTTTACAGAGAGAGCTGGACTTTGAGAAAAAAAATCTTTTCAGGAAGAGAAAAGGTTAAACTGCGGGACTTTGCTTTTGAGTGCGTAGACGCTGGGCGCCAGAAGAGGCCCAGGAGCTACGTGACTGAAAGAACAAGTGGGAGGAGTTACCCTACTTGTTGCCGCGTGGGATGCGTGTAGTGTGCTTGGCGCCAGAGGAGAAGCCTTGTGATCGTGCTGAAGGATCAGAGTGTGGCCATGTCTTTTCCGGCGTTGCAATCGGTTGTGGGACCCAGAGTGTTCCCTGCAAGCACCGTGATGAATACTGTGCAATCTGGAACTCTGCTCACGGATACTGGAGTTCGAATGAAGCCGCAGGGGAAGTTTGTCCTGTATACCTCGAGAGATGTTGAGGGAGTGGGCATGACCTGCCATTGATGTGGAGGATTGGCCGTGCATCTTCGTCCATTCGGCCGATGTCTGCAGTGTGGAGAGTACTTATTTGTGGTGGAGCCATCTACTATGCCACCCGTGCCTATTGGATGGATTGGGTGTCGCTACAGTAGAAGCTGCTACCATTGCAGAGAGAGAGCGACAGGCGCTACTTTGCCTGTTGCTACCGAAAATGTTTCGAAGAGAGACACTGCTGCTGCCGTCTCATCAGGAGACATTACTTTAATTTCTGAGTCCTCTACGCCTGTTCCTGTAGTACCTACTCAGAAGAAGGTGGGCTATGTGAAGGCTTCCCGCGGCCGTGGTCGAGTCCTACCCCAGAGGTTACCTGAGCCGGAGCTACCAGAGTCTATGCCTGGGACGGGTAAGCCACTGTTGGGGACTGTAAATAAATATTTGCCAGCGGAAGAATTAAGGGACTCGGAAATAGAATCCATGTCGGATCTTTCCGGGGATGATGACTTGTTCGAGACAATGTCGCAAAAGCTATTGTGGTCACAAGGCGAGGATGTTGCCTCCACAATGACCCTTCCTGAATGGACTGCCATGAGTTCTGGGAAGACGTCACCCTGTGTGGAGACGCACAGTACAGTTGCTGGGACTTTGTCAAAAGTTATTGATTCGCTACAGACACCGGCTGGGTCTATGGTGAAAAAGTCATTAGATTCCTGTGTACCGCCTGGTATGGGGAGAGACAGACCTTTGCCAAAACTTGTTTGCTTGCAAAGGATGTTAAACAAGCGTGTGGCTGCAGAGTATGGATTGGAGTTCCCCCATGTGCCTCCGGATGTCATGCAGGAGATTGAAGCTAATCGGGAGCTTTGGTATAGTGACGCTATTTGGGACTACTTGTCTGTGCCTAAGCCCTTTAGAAAGACTGGATGTTCTGTCCGGATGGATGAACGTTTCAACGGATGCTTTGTACATTGGAACTATGGTCGGCATATCTATGCTGATAAATTGGTAATCTGCAGACCGGGAAAGGACAATGCTGTATATTTTATTACCACTGTGGATAAAGAAGGAAAATATGTGACTTTGCCAGATCCTCGGTTTTACTGGTAATTATGGACACTATCACTTTGAAGTTACTTAGTTAGATAGCGACAGGGTAAAGAGATCTGCATGGTCAAGATCTACAGATCCTTTTCTGTGTATTAATCCAAGGACTTCTGTTGCTAGCCGTATTTCTTTTACAGAAAGAGTTCTTATGCAGGGATGGACTTCAAAAGTATATATATTTTTTTTATATAAATAATAGGAAGAGAGTCTCGTTCTAAATGAGGCTTTGCTCCTGGTGTTGCGCAGGATGTATATATGTGTGTTTAAATATGTTTTCTTTTCAGGGATCATCAGGTCATATGTATAGCTGGGAGGCTTTTCAGCTAGTTAGTTAGTGAGGATGTGTAAAATTATATTGTGGTTTTGTTCGCGGCTGTGAACATAATGTTTTATAAGATATAAGTCTCATAATGTCTTTAAACTGTCCTTTTTTCTCTCTCTTTGCCTATCTAAAGTTATGAGAAACTCAAATGCTACTCTCAGGCTTGAGAGTTACTGTTACTGTGTTGAGACAGACGTTGGGGACAATGTCTATTATAGTGGGGGGAGTATGTAGCGCTGGTAGATTTACAATCTACCGCAGGTTAGGTAAATTTAGTAAATTGTGTGATAGGAAGGTTAAAGTTCGCCTCTATTCCAGCTTGGCTGACGTTGTGTGCGCTTCTGTGCTGACCGGTGGGTGTCGCTGTTACCACTGGTCAGTGTTGGAAAGGCAATGTGTCGAAGTATATAGATGCTCCTCTGTCTCGGAGACAAGCTCGGTAGAGGTGGTCCTCCGAGTTGCATTCTGGGAAGAGGGTATTTATGGGACAGACGCCATGTTCTGGTGTTCGTTTTACAGCCACCTGCTGGCCCTCCTGGCCGACAGGTATGCGTTAAGGAGCTACCTCGTGGACCTCCCGATCGGATTCTGCGGCGCAGAGGTGGGCCCAGAGGCTTGTCTGGGGCCTACCACCGCGGCCGAGGAATGGTCCTGAGCTGTCGATCCTGTGTGACGAAGCTGGACGACCGAGGAGATCCCAGGGGAGGACCCGTCTTGGAGGGATCACGCAGCGTGCTGGTCTATAGAGGGGCCTGGTGACTCGGTCGAAGGACGTATCCAAAAGAAGTAATTATACAGCATAGTGTTGCCGGTTCGGCTTAAAGGTTCAGGCACTGTGACTGACTTTCACTGCAGAGAAGATCTGATACATCCTGTGGCAGAGGATCGTGCGGATTTACCCCCCAGCTGAGTCTGTGGCAGAGACTTTTGATTCGTGCTGCGTACTGGCTGCTAGACCGGTGAGAGAGGCCTATCCAGACGAGCAAGGAGTGTGTCCCACGAGGGGAGGGCATTCCACCTAATTATCTAAATTCTACCGGGACATTAGTTACTAAAATTCTGTAAGAAGATATTTGAGTTTCTCCTGAAAGTTTCCTTTTCCGCCTCTTTCCTGCTACTTCCTAAAGTTTGTTTGTTCAATAAAGCATTGAAAACGTACTCCAGTGTTGGTGCGTGTGTCGTCCAGAGGTAAACTCAACGGAACCCCTAGACCCGGTGCCGGTAAAACCAAGGGAAGCAAGGTGAAGGTAACAGACCCGCTTAAACCAGCAGCTCCACCGTGAGTTAGTGCTACAAGTGGATTTCCTGTTACCCGGCTCGCCTTTGACCCATCTTGTCTCCATTCCTGGCTTTGACCCTCAGCTTGTTCCATTGACTCCGCTTCTGCCTGTTGATCTGTGTGTCACCTCTGGCTGACTCTTCTGCTGCCTGATTACCAGTGTATGACCCTGGCTGACTCCTGAATCTGTTCCACATCCTTACCGTCCTGACAGTGAAAAACCCCCTACGCAGCTTAAGGTTAAACCGATTCTCTTCCAGTCTCATTGTGTGGCCCCGTGTTCTCCTACACACCCTGGGACTGAAAAGTTTCATACTTATGCTGGGATCAATGTTGAGATATTTGTATATCGCTATCATATCTCCTCTCGAGCGTCTCTTCTCCAAGGAGAATAAATTTAGCGATTGTAGTCATTCCTCATAATTGAGGTCCTCCGGTCCCCATATTAATTTAGTTGTCCTTTTCTGGACTTTCTCCAGCTCCAGCACATCCCTTCTGAGGATTGGTGACCAGAACTGGACGGAATACTCCAGATGCGGCTGAACCAGAGTCTTTTAAAGTGGCAGAATACTCATCTTATCTCTGTAGTAAATTTTTAATGCATGCTAATATTCTACTGGCTTTGGTAGCCGCAGCTTGACATTGCATGCTATTGCTCAGCCTGTGTTCTACTAGAACCTCTAGATGTTTCTCCATCCTGGAAGCCCCTAGGGCAGTGGCAGTGCGTCCATTAAGGGCGCACGGGCGCCACCCCCTCTCTCCAGCCACCTCCTCTATGACCAATAGATAGATCCAGGGCCGCCGCTTCCACCCCCTATTCAGGCGCTGGTCCCTTTTCGGCGCCGGGCTGCCTGATTTACAGCAGCGGGGGGTGTTTTTGAAGCACCTGATTAGAGCCATAGGCTCTAATATGCGTAAAAAAAGGTGACCTGTGAGCACCATGCTTGGCGCTCGCAGTTCACCCAGGTCATGTCGTCGCCTGACGCGCTTGCGCCAGACGACGCTTGTGCCGGGGAATCGTCCAGCCGTCGAACCCCCAAGAACACTGGTGATACAGCTGATTTGAGAAGCTCGTCAAATTCAAGGGTGAGCCCCCAGTCAGCTGACGCCTATCCCCATCAGGATTGGGCAATTCCTCTCCTTGAGGCGTGTACCACTAGATTCATTGGTCTATATATACTCAAGCACATTATTAAGTAGTTGCTACACAGCCAGAATCTCATCACTGCTTAAGAGAAAGCCGGTTTGCTGGCAGTTGAAAGTAAGTTAACTATGTTTTATTTTACATGGCTTCTTTTTGGTTAGACTTTACTCTAAATGCCCACTCATATATTCCAACTATGTTATATATATAATATTTATACAACATACCCTTTATGACCGCGCCCCCCCCCCCCCCCCCTCCTCTTCCTCTTTGGCAGATGTGCTCTTTGAATTCATTATCTTGCCGAAAATGCACCATGGTGAACTGCATACCACTGCTTGATTAGAAAACATTGCACATGTTTTCTACTTATCCAAGAGAGCTTTTTTTGACCCATGTGATGAGGCAAAACTGAGACGCAAACCCTGTTTTCAGTGGATTCTGATGTGTATCTTGGTTTACCAAAGTTGGTCAATCTGTAGGTACTACCAGATCCAAATTTGCCTGCCCCTATACCCTCTATGCTGTCTCCTATATAATTTTTTGCTTATACACTCTATATTCCAATACTATGTGTATATAGTTATATATATAGATATATATATATATATATATATATATATATATATATATATATATATATATATATATATATATGAGTTTCTGATTTGATTTTTTTTTCTGCCGTTGTTATTAGATAATACAACTTGACTCAAACCACACCCTGAAGAAGGATTTTAACCATTTAAACATATTCCGAAACATGTTGGGATTTCTGAATTCATGCAATTCGCTCGGCCTCCTAGCGTGAGACCAACCTCATGATTCAGAATTTAGTTGTAGATTGTTGTAGCATGCATCAGCTTTGTTTTTATTTCTATCTACTATATGTAATTGCACGTTTGTAAACCAATTTTTTTTTCTTTTTTTTTTTTTTTACACACGTTTCATACTCTCTTATATGGTTTTATCCCTTGCCCATAAAATCCCTGGGGCATTTCATTTGTTCTTTTCTTGTATTTGGGATGTGGCTTGGGTTCCAGTTCTAAACTTACAGGTAGCCTAAACTAATATTTCTTTGTCCAGATGGCAGCTCACTTCCTCGTAAATGTTATTAGGTTGGTTTGGCAAGAGCGACCTTTCATGAACCTGTGCTGATTACTGATAATGATACTGTTTTCATCAGCAAATTCTTGGATCTCCCTCAAATAGTTTACAAAGTACTGACCAGGGGCAGACTGACCATTCGGTCGATCGGACGCCGACCGAGGGCCCGCAGCCAGTAGGGGGCCCGGGAGACATGCTCGTCGGATCTAGGGGTATGCTGCTGGGCGTGCTGCGGTGGAGCCGTTCTGCCGACTGCCGCGGGGGGGGGGGGGGGGGGGATGAGGCGGGCATCTCCTCTTTCAGTTTGGGATGCAGTGAGGGGAGTGGGAGGCGGCGATCAGCAGCTCTATGGTGCTCGCAGCATCTCCCGGGGACTTGTATTTCTCCTCCAGATTGTAGAGTGGAAAGGGGAGGGGCCTCTGACCCGGGCAGCTACAAGTTTCACTCTCTGCTTGTACGCTGTTGCCGACTGCTGCCCGGGTCAGAGGCCCCTCCCCTATCTACTGTTCAGAATCAGAAGGAGGACTACAAGCCCCAGTGAGATCCACAGGCACCATAGAACTGCCGATCGCCACCTCCCACCTCCCCCTTGGGTTGGAGGTGCACAGCCAGGTACAGGGGAACCTCTGGGGGGGTTAAGTCTGGGGACCCTGATGTATGGGGGGTTCTCTGGGGACCCTGATGTATGGGGGGGGGCTCTCTGGGGACCCTGATGTATGGGGGGGGGGCTCTCTGGGGACCCTGATGTATGGGGGGGGCTCTCTGGGGACCCTGATCTATGGGGAGGGCTCTCTGGGGACCCTGATGTATGGGGGGGGGCTCTCTGGGGACCCTGATGTATGGGGGGCTCTCTAGGGACCCTGATGTATGGGGGGGGGGCTCTCTGGGAACCCTGATGTAAGGGGGGGGCTCTCTGGGGACCCTGATGTATGGGGGGGGGCTCTCTGGGGACCCTGATGTATGGGGGGGGCTCTCTGGGGACCCTGATGTATGGGGGGCTCTCTAGGGACCCTGATGTATGGGGGGGCTCTCTGGGGACCCTGATGTATGGGGGGCTCTCTGGGGACCCTGATGTATGGGGGGGCTCTCTGGGGACCCTGATGTATGGGGGGCTCTCTGGGGACCCTGATGTATGGGGGGGCTCTCTGGGGACCCTGATGTATGGGGGCTCTCTGGAGACCCTGATGTATGGGGGGCTCTCTGGGGACCCTGATGTATGGGGGGCTCTCTGGGGACCTTGATGTATGGGGGGGGCTCTCTGGGGACCCTGATGTATGGGGGGGCTCTCTGGGGACCCTGATGTATGGGGGGGGCTCTCTGGGGACCCTGATGTATGGGGGGGGCTCTCTGGGGACCCTGATGTATGGGGGGGGCTCTCTGGGGACCCTGATGTATGGGGGACTCTCTGGGGACCCTGATTTATGGGGGGCTCTCTGGGGACCCTGATTTATGGGGGGCTCTCTGGGGACCCTGATGTATGGGGGGGCTCTCTGGGGACCCTGATGTATGGGGGGGCTCTCTGGGGACCCTGATGTATGGGGGGAGGCTCTCTGGGGACCCTGATGTAAGGAGGAGGCTCTCTGGGGACCCTAATGTAAGGACGAGGCTCTCTGGGGACCCTGATGTATGGGGGAAGGCTCTCTGGGGACCCTGATGTATGGGGGGAGGCTCTCTGGGGACCCTGATGTATGGGGGGGCTCTCTGGGGACCCTGATGTATGGGGGGAGGCTCTCCTGGGACCCTGATGTAAGGAGGAGGCTCTCTGGGGACCCTAATGTAAGGACGAGGCTCTCTGAGGACCCTGATGTATGGGGGAAGGCTCTCTGGGGACCCTGATGTATGGGGGGAGGCTCTCTGGGGACCCTGATGTATGGGGGGGGCTCTCTGGGGACCCTGATGTATGGGGGGGGCTCTCTGGGGACCCTGATGTATGGGGGGGCTCTCTGGGGACCCTGATGTATGGGGGGGCTCTCTGGGGACCCTGATGTATGGGGGGGCTCTCTGGGGACCCAGATCTTTGGGGGGCTTTCTGGGGACCCAGATCTATGGGGGGCTCTCTGGGACCCTGATGTATAGGGGGGCTCTCTGGGGAGTTGACCCTGATGTATGTGGGGCTCTCTGGAGACCTTGATGTATGGGGGGGTTCTCTGGAGACCTTGATGTATGGGGGGGCTCTCTGGAGACCTTGATGTATGGGGGGGCTCTCTGGGGACCTTGATGTATGGGGGGGCTCTCTGGGGACCTTGATGTATGGGGGGGCTCTCTGGGGACCCTGATGTAAGGGGGGTTTCTCTGGGGACCCTGATGTAAGGGGGGTTTCTCTGGGGACCCTGATGTAAGGAGGGGGCTCTCTGGGGACCCTGATGTAAGGAGGGGGCTCTCTGGGGACCCTGATGTAAGGAGGGGGCTCTCTGGGGACCCTGATGTAAGGAGGGGACTCGCTGGGAACCCTGATGTAAGGAGGAGGCTCTCTGGGGACCCTGATGTAAGGAGGAGGCTCTCTGGGGACCCTGATGTTTGGGGGGGCTCTCTGGAGACCCTGATGTATGGGGGGCTCTCTGGGGACCCTGATGTATGGGGGGGGCTCTCTGGGGACCCAGATCTATGGGGGGCTCTCTGGGGACCCAGATCTATGGGGGGCTCTCTGGGGACCCAGATCTATGGGGGGCTCTCTGGGACCCTGATGCATGGGGGGGCTCTCTGGGGAGTGGACCCTGATGTATGTGGGGCTCTCTGGAGACCTTGATGTATGGGGGGGCTCTCTGGGGACCTTGATGTAAGGGGGGCTCTCTGAAGACCTTGATGTAAGGGGGGCTCTCTGGGGACCCTGATGTATGGGGGGTTTCTCTGGGGACCCTGATGTAAGGAGGGGGCTCTCTGGGGACCTTGATGTAAGGAGGGGGCTCTCTGGGGACCCTGATGTAAGGAGGGGGCTCTCTGGGGACCCTGATGTAAGGAGGAGGCTCTCTGGGGACCCTGATGTAAGGAGGAGGCTCTCTGGGGACCCTGATGTAAGGGGAGGTTCTCTGGGGACCCTGATGTAAGGGGAGGCTCTCTGGGGACCCTGATGTAAGGGGAGGCTCTCTGGGGACCCTGATGTAAGGGGAGGCTCTCTGGGGACTTGTTTACATAGGCAGACCACAGTTCTGCCTCTGTTGGAAACGATCGTCGGGGCCTGGCGGACATGGGGTCCTCCGGACCCGCTGGTTAGCTCTCGGTGTGTCCAATCACAGCAGCAGCAGGTCAAACAGCATGCAGACCCGCAAGTGCAGAATCAAGTACCTGTACATGATTCTGCTCACAGGAGACGCAGCCCTGCAGTAAATGTATGTGGTTAAAGTGAGTTTATTTTTCTTTAATCTTTAAACATTTATTTTGAACATGAAGTAGAGAAATTCTGTGACCAATGCATGTAATGTAGCAGTGCAATATATACGTGGGGCTTTGTGAGGGTGTGGCTTGTGTGTGGGTGGGTGGGGACTAAGGGGGCCCCATGAGCCCCTATTGCCCGGGGGCCCCATGAGTTGTCAGTCCGCCCCTGGTACTGACGTTGCTAGGGGTTCCTTGAGCAATGAGCAATTTGTGTCTAGAGTAGGACGTGTTGAGTCTTTTCAAATAAGACTTGTCCGATTTGTTTAGGATCTCTAATGAAGTGATTTACAAGGTAACCAAACCAGACTCTTAAGACTGTAGCAACATTTCAAACCCTGAGTAAGCCCAGAAGAAGGGGGAGTGATCCCCTGAAACATGGTGCTGGTGCTTTTATCCTAAAAAATTTAAATTCAAATATATAACTTTAAAAAACCTTCCACAAGGATATATGTAAGTCAATATTTACCCACAGAACTGCCCTTCCTCTTCTAGCAGAGAGTTTCTGTGAATTCCTAGTTGCATTGGAGGTTGGAACCTCCCAGGGAAGGGGGGGGCCGGGGAAGGGGGGGTTAGGAATTATTGAGTCCTCCAAAAGGAAACTTGTCCAGTTTGTTTAGACTTTCTTGGGAAATGACACACAATGTATATGACTGCATAGACTGTAGCAACATTTCACACAATAGAGAAATGCTGATGAGGGGGGAGTATGTGAATCTCTGAAATGCGTAGGCTTGTTTAGACTTTTCTCAAAAAAAAAGAAAAAAATGTCTGCCTTTGGAATTTAAATATATAATTTGAAAAATCTAGCGCGAGGGTCTAAATTAATATTTCCCGTCCTTCCATTCCTAACAGTGTTGCAGTGAAATCCTAGTTGGATTGGAAGTAGGAGTCCCCCAAGGGGGTAGGATGTGTTGAGTCTTTTTAAATAAGACTTGTTCAATTTGTTTAGGATCTCTATTGAAATGCTATACTGTACAAGGTAACCAAAGTCCTGGACTGTAGCAACATTTCGAACAAAGAATAGACACTGAAAAAAGGGGAGTGTATGATGCCCTGAAATGCTTTGGCTCTTTAATCCTAAAAAAAGAGTAATTCAAATATATCCCAGTTCTCCAAAAATATTCAAAATTTAAATATATAATTCTAAAAAATCTACCACAAGCATATAAATCAATATTTCCCCACAGGACATTGTATCTGCTCTTCCTTTCCTAACAGAGAGGAGTTTCTGGGAATTCCTAGTTGCATTGGAGGTAGGAGCCTCCCGTGGGGAAGGAAGTATTAATTCCTCTCAAATAAAACTTGCCCAATTTGTTTTGAATCTCTAATGAAATGACACTCAAGGTAACCAAACTCTGAGATTGTAGCAACATTTCAAACAATAAATAAACTCTGATGAAGAGGGAGCATGTGAACCTCGAAAACGTGTTGGCTCTTCCTTATCCTAAAAAAAATAAAAATTTAAATATATTCTAGTTCTCCAAAAAATGTAAACTTAAATATATCATAGTTCTCCAAAAAAAAATTTAAGTTAAATATATCCTAGTTTTCCAAAAAAAATAAAATGCAACTATATCCTAGTACTCCAAAAAAATTGAATTTCAATATATCCTAGTTCTCCAAAAAAAAATGTAATTTAAATATATCATTTTAAAAAATTACCATGAAGATATAAGTCAATATTTCCCCACAGAATGTTGCATCTGCTCTTCCTTTCCTAGCAGAGAGGAGTTGCTGTGTTTTCTAGTTGCATTGGAGGAAGGAGCCTCCCAGTGGGTAGAAAGTATTGAGTCCTCTCAAAAAAAAACTTTGGATCTCTAATGAAATGACACACAAGGTAACCATGAGATTGTAGCAACATTTCAAACAATAAATAAACTCTGATGAAGAGGGAGCGTGTGAACCTCGAAAATGTGTTTGCAATTCCTTTTCCTAAAAAATTAAAAGTTAAATATATCCTAGTTCTCCAAAAAATCTAAATTTAAATATATCCTAGTTCTCAAAAAAAATAAAGTTAAATATATCCTAGTTTTCAAAAAAAAAATAAAATGTAACTATATCCTAGTACTCCCAAAAATGAAATTTAAATATATCCTAGTTCTCCAAAAAAAAATGTAATTCAAATATATCATTTTTAAAATTTACCATGAGGATATAAGTCAATATTTCCCCATAAAATATTGCATCTGCTTTTCCTTCCCTAGCAGAGAGGAGTTGCTGTGTTTTCTAGTTGCATTGGAGGTAGGAGCCTCCCAGTGGGTAGAAAGTATTGAATCCTCTCAAATAAAACTTGCCCAATTTGTTTTGGATCTCTAATGAAATGACATACAAGGTAACCAAACTCTGAGATTGTAGCAACATTTCAAACAATAAATAAACGCTGATGAAGAGGGAGTGTGTGAACCTCGAAAACGTGTTGGCTCTTCCTTATCCTAAAAAAATAACAAAATTTAAATATATCCTAGTTCTCCAAAAAAATTTAAACATAAATATATCCTAGTTCTCCAAAAAATGTAAACCTAAATATATCCTAGTTCTCCAAAAATGTAAACTTAAATATATCCTAGTTCTCCAAAAAGATAAACATTTAAATATATCCTAGTTCTCCAAAAAAATTAAATTTAAATATATCCTAGTTCTCCCCCAAAAAATTAAAGTTAAATATATAATTAAAAAAAAAAACTACCATGAGGATTTAAATCAATATTTCCCCACAGAACGTTGCATCTGCTCTTCCTTTCCTAACAGAGAAGAGTTGCTGTGAGTTTCTAGTTGCATCGGAGGTAGGAGCCTCCCAGTGGGTAGGAAATGTTGAGTCCTCTCAAATAAAACATGTCCAATTTGTTTTGGATCTCTAATGAAATGACACACAAGGTAACCAAACTCTGAGATTGTAGCAACATTTCAAACAATAAATAAACTCTGATGAAGGGGGAGCGTGTGAACCTCGAAAATGTGTTGGCTTTTCCTTATCCTAAAAAAATAACAAAATTTTAAATATATCATAGTTCTCCAAAAAATGTAAACCTAAATATATCCTAGTTCTCCAAAAAATGTAAACTTAAATATATCCTAGTTCTCCAAAAAAAATAAACATTTAAATATATCCTAGTTCTCCAAAATAATCAAATTTAAATATATCCTAGTTCTCCAAAAAAATGTAAAATTAAATATATAATTTGAAAAAAAACACCTACCATGAGGATTTAAGTCAATATTTCCCCACAGAACGTTGCATCTGCTCTTCCTTTTTCTAACAGAGAGGAGTGGCTGTGAGTTTCTAGTTGCATCGGAGGTAGGAGCCTCCCAGTGGGTAGGAAATGTTGAGTCCTCTCAAACAAAACATGTCCAATTTGTTTTGGATCTCTAATGAAATGACACACAAGGTAACCAAACTCTGAGATTGTAGCAACATTTCAAATAATATATAAACTCTGATGAAGGGGGAGTGTGTGAACCTCGAAAATGTGTTGGCTCTTTCTTATCCTAAAAAAAAAAAAAAAAATTTAATATATCCTAGTTCTCCAAAAAATGTAAACTTAAATATATCCTAGTTCTCCAAATAAAATTAAAGTTAAATATATCCTAGTTTTCCAAAAAAATAAAATGTAACTATATCCTAGTACTCCAAAAAAATGGAATTTAAATATATCCTAGTTCTCCAAAAAAAAAAAGTAATTTAAATATATCATTTTAAAAATCTACCATGAGGATATAAGTCAATATTTCCCCATAGAACATTGCATCTGCTCTTCCTTTCCTAGCAGAGGAGTTGCTGTGTTTTCTAGTTGCATTGGAGGTAGGAGCCTCCCAGTGGGTAGAAAGTATTGAGTCCTCTCAAAAAAAACTTTGGATCTCTAATGAAATGACACACAAGGTAACCAAACTCTGAGATTGTAGCAACATTTCAAACAATAAATAAACTCTGATGAAGAGGGAGTGTGTGAACCTCGAAAACGTGTTGGCTCTTCCTTATCCTAAAAAAATAACAAAATTTAAATATATCCTAGTTCTCAAAAAAATGTAAACCTAAATATATCCTAGTTCTCCAAAAAATGTAAACTTAAATATATCCTAGTTCTCGAAAAAAAATAAACATTTAAATATATCCTAGTTCTCCAAAATAATTAAATTTAAATACGTATATCCTAGTTCTCCAAAAAAAAATGTAAAATTAAATATATATTTAAAAAAAAAATCTACCACGAGGATTTAAGTCAATATTTCCCCACAGAACGTTGCATCTGCTCTTCCTTTCTTAACAGAGAGGAGTTGCTGTGAGTTTCTAGTTGCATCGGAGGTAGGAGCCTCCCAGGGGGTAGGAAATGTTGAGTCCTCTCAAATAAAACATGTGCAATTTGTTTTGGATCTCTAACGAAATGACACACAAGGTAACCAAACTCTGAGATTTGTAGCAACATTTCAAACAATAAATAAACTCTGATGAAGGGGGAGTGTGTGAACCTCGAAAACGTGTTGGCCCTTCCTTATCCTAAAAAAATAACAAAATTTAAATATATCTTAGTTCTCCAAAAAATGTAAACCTAAAATTTAAAGTTAAATATATAATTTAAAAAAAACTACCATAAGGATTGAAGTCAATATTTCCCCACAGAACGTTGCATCTGCTCTTCCTTTCCTAACTGAGAGGAGTTGCTGTGAGTTTCTAGTTGCATCGGAGGTAGGAGCCTCCCAGGGGGTAGGAAATGTTGAGTCCTCTCAAATAAAACATGTCCAATTTGTTTTGGCTTTCTTGTGAATTGACACGCAATGTATCAGAACGCTGAGATCGTGGCGACATTTGACTTCTTTGAGTTGGCTTGGCTGTGTTATCACATCTTATATAGAAATCCTTCTTTTTTTTTTGCATGTTCTCCATCTGTCACGTATTATTAAGGTCCTGAGGTTCTTCTTGTCCAGCTGAACACCTGTCTTCAGCCGCTGCCTCTAATCTCTCCTCTCTGCTCTGATGACTCTTTGACGTGAGAGCTATTCTTCAGCAGTTCAGGTCTATCATCCTTGCCCAGCTTCACGTGTCAAGGCCGAGCACCATTAATTAAAGCTCAAACCTGCACACGGCTGATACTGTCCCTGCCACTTGGACAGCTCCTAGTTGAAGTTAGACTGGTTTCTTCTCCTCCGCTCTCTCTCTTTCCTTTTCATCAGCTGAAAGTGATGGGAGCCACTTTAAAGGGGCAGTCATTGTTTATCTTACAAATTGCCTTCTTATATCTTTTTTTTTTTTTACCAGCCTGATGTTGGGCTAGTTCTTGGAGCAACAAAGGAAAAACGCGTGGGCAGAGAAGTCACCATGTAGAAGTGACACGCGGGAAAGGGTTGACGCCGTTTGATGTCAGCACTATATTTTGCTAGCATTGTGCTCGTTAGAGAAGTTTTAAAGCTGGATAGACTCATTAGGTCCAATCTACAAAGCTTTATGACAAGGATAAGGATCTTTACCTTCAGCCATGTGACTGTCATTTTTAAAGTGCATTGGCTCTTTGCTGAAAATAACTGTCATTCTTTTTTAAAACAAGGGTTATTCTGGTGTGTTAGCTTTGCAGATTGAGCTATGTATTGTAAAATTGAAATGCTGGCGGCGAAGACTTGCTTCTCTAGCAAAGTGTAAAAATAAATATGCCAGGTGGTATTTTGGACTACACTAAAAACTCTATAATTGTAAAACCCATACCCATAGACTACCTGTTACTCCTACCCAGTGATGGGACAAGGTCATCAAGTGCCTAGGGCAAAGAGGGTTAGGTTCAGGGAGCCCCCACCCCTGCAATAAACCATTGCACCCAGGGCAGCCGCCCCTCCAGTCCACCTCTTGTCCCGGCCCTTCTACTGCCCCTAGCACTGATGGTCAGGCACCATAGCTGGGTCTGTGTTCTTCACATATAGCAGCCCCCTTTCCCATAAGGCAAGCAGGCCTACCGGTACTTGGTTGCCTCCAGGTCTTATACACAATGTTATAGTGCCTGGCCACTACACCGGGACAGGCACAGGCAGAGTGGAGCAAATAGGTACTTGGGGTTGACAATGGCAGTTGGGGTTCAATGCAGGCAATGTTCAGAGAGTTGTCAGGGTCAATCCATGGTCCAGTGGCAGCTGATGCTAAAATTTTTTTTTTTTTTTGGGGGGGGGGGGGGGGGGCGGCGGAAAACAAATCCCCTCAGGGCCGCACTGAGCCCTCCACGGTCCCCCCGCACTCAGCCCTCCATGCATTGGCGGCCTGTGGTTCAATGCAGGCAATGCTCAGAGAGTTCTCAGGGTCAATCCATGGCCCAGTGGCGGCTGGTGCTAAACTTTTTTTGGGGGTGTGCAAACAAATACCCTCAGGTCTGCACTCAGCCCTCGACGGTCCACCCGCACTCAGCCTTCCACAGTCCCCCCCGCACTCAGCCCTCCACGCAGTGGCGGCCTGTCCACTAGGGGCACCCTATCCATGCGTCTGGCCCCCTGATCTGCATGCAGAGATGCCGGAAACATGGATTCCAATGGGGGGGAGGGTGTTCTTTTTAAGCACGTGATTAGAGCCAGAGGCACTAATAGGCGTCAAAAAAGAGAGCAAAAAAGCGCTGCGCTCCGATCCCACCCAGTTGTGTTACAATAGCGAACGAATATTCGCTATTTTAACACTGAATCTCCTCCCAGAAGGAAGCAGGTCATGAGACCGATAACTCGATTGGCCGAAAGGAGATCCGATGGGATTGGCTGGCTGGAGGAGGGAGGAGATGGGAACCGAGCCAACAAGTGGCCCGGAGAGAAGCTGACACAGCCTGCTGCGCTCCCCGTGAGATGAGGTAAGTGCAGGGCCCAGGCTGGGGGAGGTGGTGCCGGCCGTGACCCCCATGACCTGGCTGAAGGGTGGTGGCAGCGGGGGCATAGGATTGTTTTCCGCCCCCCCTCAAAAAACACCAGCCACCACTGCCTCCACGCCCCACCCCCGCACTCAGACCTCCATGGTCCCCCCCTCACACTCAGACCTTCCACGGCTTCCCGGCCAACCTGATCCGCCTCCTGTCCTAATTGGCCAGGAGGAGAAGCTGGAAGACAATACTGAATATTGATTTCCTAGTGTCGCAAGTGGGTGGGTTCACCCTGAGCCCAACCTTTTTCAAGTCAATTAGTGCCTCCAGCTCTAATCATGTGGCTTGAAAAAAAACAAACTCATAGAAACCTATGAGTCCAGCGTCCCGCATGCATCCCTGCATGCAAATTAGGTAGGTGGTGCCCCTGCGCCCCTTATGGATCGGCCGATTTTGCCATGGTCTTAAGGCTGACTTCAGAGAGTACTCCAAAATTAATCCGAGGTCCAAACTAGGAGGCAGGGAAAGGATCAAGCGAAGGCAAAAATCAAGGCACAAGAACAAGGCAGGCAACCAGAGGCTGTGTCTACATCAATCACCCTACAGGTGGACAGTCAGACAGGAAGAGGGCAGCTTAGTCAAAACCAGGATGCTGGAATGAGACTTGCAGCTGCCATGGAACAGGAGAGTTACACGCTTTTGACACTACCATTATTGTTGCTTACAGGCAAAAGTTAAAGTGTCACTAAATCCACAACATAAAAAACTATGAATAAATAATGTATTCCATGCTGTTCATACTCACTCAGTCACTATGAGACTCATTTTCTGGATTCTGCAAAAAGCCCTGGTTGATCCTGCTGTTTTCTATCTCCCCCTTCTGTCCATGTCCCCCATTCAGGTAGGGATTTTGCAGCTGTTGAGTTTCTATGCTGCACATTTTCTCCCAATCACATCTGAGCAGCCCATGTGACTATAGAGTCACACATGTGGGCGTATAAATAGTGATAAATGACAGACCACTCCCTCCTTCCTCCTCCATATTACATGTAGATTGATTGAGGCTTCACCTCCCTCTTATTCTAAAACACAGGCTGGAGGGGTGTTGCCAAAAAATAATAAAGATTTGATTTCAGATATATATATTTGTGTCACCACCTGGTGGTTGAGCCCAGAATGCAGGGAGCGGCTTCTCGTATACCTCTGGCTCTGGAACCCCTGGTAGAGCAGACAGGGGCTCAGGAGTGCAAAGGGGCACAAGTGCCTAACAGATGGCTGATGCAGGGGGCTGATCCGGACCTCCGATGCAGCTGAAGAGAGGCTGGCAGGAGATAGCAGGCTGGAACCGGTAGCTGGAATACAGCGTACAGCTGGAAGCAGCAGACAACAGGAAGGTGCTCTGTAGTACAGAAGGAACAACTGGCAACAGCAGGCAACAGGAAGGTGTTCTGTAGTACAGCAGGAACAACTGGCAACAGCAGGCAACAGGAAGGTGTTCTGTAGTACAGCTGGAGCAACAGGATACAGCAGGCTGCAGGGAGGTGCTCTGTAGTTCAGCAGGACGTAAGCAGGGTCAGGCAGGCCGGGTAAACACTGGCGGGCAGATCAGGTACCAAGCAGAAGCAGAAGAGTAGTCAAGGTGCAGGCCGGGTCCATAACAGGCGGGCAGCAAAGGTACCAAGGAAGAGGTAGAAGAGACATCAGGACAAGCCGGGGCCAGAGACTGGCAGCAAGCAGGAGTAGTCAGGAACAAACCGGGTAGACAGGAATCAGGTAAGCAAATAAACAAGTAGCAAGGGTCTCAGGGAACGCTATAGACCAGACAGTAAGGCAGCAAGGTGTCAGTCTCCTTTAAATAACGTTTCTTGGCACCTGACAAGTGCTGTCACGGTGCGTGCGTGCTTGTGCGCGTACGCGCGCCATCATTCGTGCTATTGCGCACGCGCATGTGCCGGACAGTTCTTTTAATGGGAACTCTGCTCACAGGTATTCTTCTGCTATTCCGATTGCCAGAACGTCTTTCTTGACAATTTGTATGTCAAAGCTGCAAGTTGTCATTAAAAAGCAGTAAATGAGCTCCAATCAGTGATGTTGTCTTGGCTGAGATGATGCTATTGGTCTGCTGCAAGACAAACAAAGCTGTTATTTAAGCCCCATGCACACAGGGCATTATAAAAAATGAGCTGCAAAGCCACTACCAACGCCAGGAAAAAACACCTGTAAAAATGTGCTTTTAGTAGCTTTTGGCATTGACGTTAATGCGCGTTTAGCCCTATTAGCTTTTAGCAGCATTTCTCTGCCTCTGTGTCAGGATCACATAAGTGCTCCTGCTCCTCATTCCAGCATCCAGGTTTTGGCTATTGCATTCTCCCTGTCTGTGTCCACCTGAATAATATGGTCAGTCACCTGTTATAAGCAAGCCAAATGCTCTGTCCCTTGCTGGTGATAGAGATAGTGATACCTGCATTGTTCCTGATCGAGCCCCCCTTTTGCCTGCCCTGTTTTGCTAGTTTGGATTTCCCTATGTATGACCGGGATCAAATATTGTACTTTTCCCTGAACTCAGCCTGCCTTTTACCTGGACTGTCATAGAACTACGCTATCTGTCTGCTAACTGCAAGGAGTCTGTGTGTTTGCTTAGTTCGCATCTGCCCTGGTGTGGTGGCCAGGCACTATAGCATTGTGTATAAGTCCTGGGGGCAACCAAGCACCGGTAGGCCTGCTTGCCTTAAGGGAAGGGGAGCTGCTATAGGTGAAGCACACAGTAGCCAGCTATAGTGTCTGATCACCTGTGTTGGGGTAGACGGGGACACTCTGCCTCTATTCAAAATCAATAATTCCCTATGAGAGCCGTCCTAACTGATCTGACTTTGATCCCATTGATTTAAAAAGAAGTCGCATCCAAGTTGGCTCATCATGATCCGACTTGTGATGCGACTTGTGATATTGAAGGGGAACCCCGCGCCAAAATGAAAAAAAAAAAACGCCCCCTGAGCATGCAGCCCGGCAGGTCAGAAAAGAGGGGGGGTGAGCGAGCGCCCCCCCCCCCTGTACCATATCAGGCCAAAACTATTTTGCCTATACTTCTCCTGTGGCTCACAGGTGTGCAGTTCATTCTGCACTCCCATGACCTGTTTTCAGCTGACAGCAAGCTAAAGCGTCACATCAGCCCCCCCAATAGTGCAATAGTGTCCTCTGCCCCCCTTCACATCACTCACCCACAGAGCTGCCCCCCTTCACATCACCCTCTCCATAGCACTGCCCTACTTCACACCCCCCCTCCACATTAGTGTCCTCTTCCCCTTTCATGGTTCTGTCCCATCCACAAGGAGGGTGTCCTCTGCCCCCCTTCACAGCTCTGCCACCCCCCCACACAGCATTGTCCTCGGCCCATCCTATCACGACACAGACCCCCACAGTTCAACCCACCTACTTCACACCACAGCCCCACTTGCAACTCTACCTCCACTACATACCACAGCCCCCCCCCCCCCCGCAGCTCTATTCCACTTCACAATCACAGCTGACCTCAGCCACCCAGGATCCTCAACACTACCTGGCCACTATGCAGTGAACCGTTTCCACTCGAGGATACCATACCTCAGACGGTTCCCCACCATTTACCAAATGACCAGATTTAGATCGCCGTCGAGGACCCCAAACTGCCAACACAAGAATTGAAAAACATCCATAACTATCGTTACCACATTAAGGGTGGGAGGAGGGATGTTCGTCCAACGATTTCTCCTCTGCAACTGCTGAAGCCCCACCTACCCAGCAACTAATACTTCCTAAGCGCCCCCCAACCCCCTTCTCTTTGGCCAAACAGGTAAGAGGCTGTGCTTAAATGAAAATATATTTTGGTAACCCCCCCCCCCGTTGACTGGTTACCCTTACCACCCTGTCATGTATCCCCTCCGCTGAATACGTGCCTACTCAGCTCCAGTCCTGTCTTTTTCACTGGCAAGTTGTACATTTGCAGAGCACTTAAAGCACAAGTTCTAGTTGATGCTTTTCCAATTTATAGCAAACCTGCATGGCAAGTCTCTACCAAGAATAAAGTTGCAGTGGTGAGTCTACAGCAAGATGTCTGCAAGTCTACGGCATGAAAATTCAGCCACAGTGACCCCCTGTGGTGGGAGGGCTATTGCACAACATAAGTGAACCAGAACTTACATCAGACTTGCAGAATGTTTGCAAAGAAATTTGATCTGGAGTCCTGCAATGCGGACTTGCTGCAATTGTGCAACAAGCTTGTGAAGCCCGGCAAGTCTAGTAATAGCTTAGCAAGTCATTTTCAAACTTGCAGCACAATTGCTTGCTATCTGGGTTGTCTGCATGTAGCCCCCCCCCCCAGCTTTAGCATAGCTGGGACGTCAATGAGCTCAGGAAATTTTCAGCTGGGCTGCTTGAAAAGGCAGCAGCTCTCCAAGCTGGGAACTTTTCCTCCAGAACAAGAACCCCGACTGCTCCAGGCCCCAGACTATTTATGAACTCTGCAGCCACCTACTGGGCACGCCTCCCCAGGGATTGGCTGAGACTCCATAAATATTCAGACTACACATTTGACTTGCTCCACTCCTATGTTTTGGAGCCTTCCTGAAGGCAGGGAAAAACAGTCACACCTGCAGCCCTTAGGACCCTGATCAATCCAAAGCAATCAACAACTGCTTCACTGATTACAGAGGAGCCCAAAATGAACTAAATTTACCTGACAGCCCAGCACCTAAAGAGTTTGTTGCACCAACAGTTCACATTCCTGATATGTGCCTGCTGTACCATGTACTTGTATGAGAAATGATCCTGTTCTCTTTGTATTGCTTCCTTTATGTGAAATCCCTGGTATTCCTGCCAGTCTCTCTTCTTTCCTATTAGAAACTGACCACACTTAGCAGGAGAGCACAGCGTGGTCAGTTCTCTAGCTATCCTGGGACCTCTGTGTACTCTCCTCCAATGATCATACTTGTCCTGACATACCCCCGCTGCACAGCCATTCACACTGAGAACAGAGGTAATGTGATTAAGGGAAAAGAAGGTATCTATGACATTTTTTTTATATCTATACACAAACGTTTTGCCTTTCAACTCTATAAACTGAATGGGTTGTTTTACAAGGTAATCTTTTACAATCTTCACTAGGAGGGTGCTACATCTATGGAATTATGGAAGAGCCCTGAGGCCATCATTTTTTTTTTTTTTTTTTTTACAAAGTTCTGAGTTTGAAAGTCAGAATTCTATGTTTGAAAGTCAGAATTCTGAGATTAAAAGTCAAAATTCTGAGATTGAAAGTCATAATTGTGAGTTTAAAAAATATATACATTTTTTACAGAATTCTGAGTTTGAAAAAGTCAGAATTCTCTCTTTCAAACTCAGAATTCTGACTTTTAATTTCACAATTCTGACTTTCAAACTTAGAATTCTGTAAAAAAAAAAAAAAAAAAAATTAAACTCACAATTAAGGTTTTCAATCTCAGAATTCTGACATTCTGGGTAACTTTCAAACTCAGAATCCCGTTAAAAAAAGAAATTATATATATATATATATATATATATATATATACTTTTTTTTTTTTTTACAGAATTCTGAGTTAGATTTTTTTTTTTTTTACGGAATTCTGAGTTTGAAAGTCAAAATTCTGAGTTTGAATGTCAGAATTCTGAGATTAAAAGTCAGAATTATGAGTTTGAAAGTCAGAATTATGAGTTTTAAAGACAGAATTCTGACTTTCAAACTCAGAATTCTGTAAAAAAATAAATAAATAAATAAACTCCCAATTAAGATTTTCAATCTCAGAATTCTGACTTTTATTCTCAGAATTCTGACATTCAAACTCAGAATTCCGTAAAAAAAAAAATTAAATCACAGAATTCTGTAAAAAAAAAAAAAAAAAAAAATTATATATATACACATATATATATATATATATATATATATATATATATATATATATATATATATATATATATATATATATATATATATATATATGATGGCCCCAGGGCTCTTCCATACTTCCAGAAATCATTGCTATTAAAACGAAAAAAAATAAATTTACATTTTTCTTTATTTATAAGACAAACACAAATACATTCTTTCCTCCCGTGACAAACTGACACTGTTGTGACATTGCTGGCAGTGGCCTTGTCATTTATTTCTCTTAGTGCTGTTCAGAACAAAGAAAAAGAAATAAAATTATTTCTTTCAATAGTATTTTTATATGAGAAATACATTCTTTCCTCCATGGACAAAGCGACATTGTGACATTGCTTGTGGTGGCCTTTGTCATTTCTTTCTCTTTTTGTTGTTCAATCCAAAAAATATGGAAATATATTTTTTTTAATGATAACATTTGATAAGACGGAGTGGTTGAGGTGACATGGGTTTATAACTTTGACCATCAGAGTGATGTGCAGGGGAAGGACGAGGAGGAAGTTGCACAAAAGCAACATGCTGGGAGAGGAAACAGGGTGCCCAAAAAACAACAGGGGGCCAAAGCAGTGAGCACCAGATAGCAGCCGAATGATGCTGTCATCTGTCAGCAGAAGAATGCAGGAATAGCTGCGGCTCACCGGTAGTTCTGTTCACAGGACCCTTGTGACTCCTTTCTATTATCTCTGTTCTTCAAACAAAATATTACAATATGAAGATAAATACTAAAACATCAAATGTATTACATTAAATAATAAAAAAATATAAAAGATTATAATACTAATATAAAAGAATACAAATACAACTACATTCCTAGATATTAAGACAGACTTAAAGGTGGGGACTCGGGAGTAGAGGGGGGTCGGTGTGGATGTTGGTAGGGGGCAATGGAGAGTAACAACAAAGTTATGGTGGGGCTTCACAGCTTGCAAGAGGCCAAGCATGTCCGCCATTTCTTATGTGTGGTGTTGGTCTTCCCTTTCATCCGTAGCCTATTAAAGATTCAGAAGAGTGGATGAACCAGCATGGGCCACCTCAAACCACCTTCCACCAAGGAAAAAAAAGAACTTCTTATCTTTTTTTATAGGAAGTCACGTCCACAGGTTCTTCTGCCTCTGCACTAAGACTGGGCTACCTTCTTAGAATTAGAATGGTTTTCCCCCCCAAAATTTACAATTTTAAAATAAATGCTAAAACATTAAAATATTACATTAAATGTGGCACTACCCCGGTAGGGGTTGCAGATGACAGGGTTCCCCACTGCTGCACAGCCAGGAACATAACAGATTCAGCTTTCATTCAGGCACAGTGAACAGCCCTCAAGCTAGTCAAGCTAGATAGTGGTAAAACCAAGGGCAACTTCCTCCCTATATACAACACCAAATGATTCCTCTGCACAACCTATCAGTCTCGGTTAGATCAGCAACAGCCCTTTGCAGTTTAGGAACTCTCAGTCCCTTAGAAAGTAGCACAAAGTTTTGTGAACTGCATCCTGGAGTATCTCCAACTCCCCTGTAGACACTGGTCCCAGCTCTACCACTGCAGGAAAATACTAGCCCGGAACTAATGACAAACAAAGTCTCCTGCATTCAAAAGGGATGTGACGGCGGTCGGTATTGCCTAGGATCTCTTTGGCTCCGGGTAAATGCACAGACCTTGTTGCCCTCCAGTGGTCCGGGGAAACCCGATGGAAACACTGTAGAAAAAAACGAAAAGTGGGAGCACCAACCCTGTAATGTTTATTGGTATAAAAGGAAATATACTCACAAAGGAGTCAATCATAAAAGCATTTCAAAGTCCATAACGGACACCAAGCCACCAGGTCACCGCGACCGTGTCACTGGACTAGGGATGAGCACGCGGTTCGAGCCACGTCAGTTTGACTCGAATATATGGGGCGTTGGCGGCAAATTCAAGTTCGACTTGAACATATGGGGCGTTCGCGGCAAATACAAGTGCCACGGAACGCCCCATAATGCACTGCGAGATCACAGTACATTGAAGTCTGATGATTGGCCAAATCATGCACCTGACCTGCATGCTTTGGCCAATCACAGTGCGCTCTGCTGCCAGAGCCAAAATTGGCCAAAGGCACGGTGCCTTTGGCCAATCATGGCTCAGGGGGACTAAGTCCACGGCCCAGACTATATAAGGCTGCTTACATAGCCGCTGGGTATAGTGTGTGGACAGAGATAAATTTAGCTAGATTAGGCAGGCAGGTTAGTTAGTGGCATGCAGGGAGTGTATTTAATATATACTGTGTATATATATATATATATATATATATATATATATATATATATATATATATATATATATATACACACTCTGCATTTAGTGTAGACTAGATATTCAGTGTAGACTCTATATTCAGTCAGTGCAGGCAGTGTAGTATATATAAGACAGTGTACTGAAGTGATTAAGATGAACCCCGCGCCAATTTAAAAAAAAAAATGGCATAGGGGTCCACCCCAAAATCCATACCAGGCCCTTCAGGTCTGGTATGGATTTAAAGGGGAACCCCATGGGGAACCCCACGCCAACATTTTTTTAAAAAATGGCAAGGGGGTCCCCCCAAAATCCATGCCAGACCCTTATCCAAGCATGCAGCCTGGAGGGACCCCAAAGCACCCTCCCTATGTTGAGGGCATGTGGCTTGGTATGGTTCAGGAGGGGGGGCACTCGCTCGCCCCCCCCTATCCTGGCCTACCAGGTTGCATGCTCGGATAAAGATCTGGTATGGATTTTGGGGGGACCCCCATGCCATTTTTTTTTTAAATTTGGGTGCGGGGTTCCCCTTAAAATCCATACCAGACCTGAAGGGTCTATCCAGGATCAGCCCTGCAGCTGGGATATCACAAGTGCCTCGCGGGTGTCCCGGAGCTGCAGCCACAATGCGGGGGACTCCCGCGAGAGACTTGGAATTTATGGAAACCGGCCTACTAAGCCATTGGCCCACCAGGAACCTCCTGGTAGTCCCGATGGCCAGTACATGCCTGTTCAGTGCTGGAGGTGCTGTATCTGCGCCCCCCCCCCCCCCCCGCTTTTTCCCCCCAAAAAAAGCCCACAGTTTGTGTTTTGTTTTGTTTTGTTTTCTTTGTCTGCAACACTTCCTGCACAGAACATGGAGGAACAGTTTCCAACATCTGAATGCATCTTGTTCTAATCAAAGGAAAGAGATGAGGAGGATTAGTTGCTGGGTGGCATTGGGTGTTTTTCTTCCATAAATGCAATTCACAGCAAAAAGCTGGCATTGGTAAATATCTGTCTGCTTTCTATTAGGACTGAAGAATATCTGAGCAGAAAGAATCCCTGCAAGAGCTGATCCCATCTACACACACTGCTCTGCAAGCAAACTAAATGCGGCTTCCTATCTATTTCATGGTTTTATGGGTCGTGCACCAGTTTTAATGGAAGTCTACTAATAACTATGCACGCTCATGCAGTGTTGATGCCTTTTAAAAGTGTGGCAATTACTCTGGAAGATCTGCAATTACCCGTATTCACTAAAAACTAATCCGCTGCCCCTAAACTCTTGTGATGGTTTAGGCAGATAAATATTATCACTTTGATTTAGCTCTGTGGCACGTTATGAGCGTGTATACGTTTTGTCAGAGGAACCAGTTTTTCCCTCATGTATAAAAAGCCAAGTGAGGGGAGGAATACATTGTAATGGAAAAGATCAGGACTTACAGTGTGGAGAACAAGTATTTGATACACTGCTGATTTTGCAGATTTTCCTACTTACAAAGCATGTAGAGGTCTGTAATTTTTATCATAGGTACTCTTCAACTGTGAGAGACGGAATCTAAAACAAAAATCCAGAAAAGCACATTGTAAAAATTTTAAATAATTCATTTGCATTTTATTGCATGACGTAAGTATTTGATCACCTACCAGCCAGTAAGAAATCCGGCTCTCACAGCCTTCCTGTTCTCCATTCATTACCTGTATTAACAGCACCTGTTTGAACTTGTTACCTGTATAAAAGACACCTGTCCACATACTCAAACAGACTCCAACCTCTCCACAATGGCCAAGACCAGAGAGCTGTGTAAGGACATCAGGGATAAAATTGTAGACCTGCACAAGGCTGGGATGGGCTACAGGACAATAGGCAAGCAGCTTGGTGAGAAGGCAGCAACTGTTGGCGCAATTATTAGAAAATGGAAGAAGTTCAAGATGACGGTCAATCTCCCCCGGTCTGGGGCTCCATGCAAGATCTCACCTCGTGGGGCATCAATGATCATGAGGAAGGTGAGGGATCAGCCCAGAACTACACGGCAGGACCTGGTCAATGACCTGAAGAGAGCTGGGACCACAGTCTCAAAGAAAAACATTAGTAATACACTATGCCGTCATGGATTACAAATCCTGCAGCGCACGCAAGGTCACCCTGCTCAAGCCAGCGCATGTCCAGGCCAATCGGAAGTTTGACCATCTGGATGATCCAGAGGAGGAATGGGAGAAGGTCATGTGGTCTGATGAGACAAAAATAGAGCTTTTTCGGTCTAAACTCCACTTGCCGTGTTTGGAGGAAGAAGAAGGATGAGTACAACCCCAAGAACACCATCCCAACTGTGAAGCATGGAGGTGGAAACATCATTTTTTGGGGCTGCTTTTCTGCAAAGGGGACAGGATGACTGCACCATATTGAGGGGAGGAAGGATGGGGCCATGTATTGTGGGATATTGGCCAACAACCTCCTTCCCTCAGTAAGAACATTGAAGATGGGTCGTGGCTGGGTCTTCCAGCATGACAACGACCCAAAACACACAGCCAGGGCAACTATGGAGTGGCTCTGTAAGAAGCATCTCAAGGTCCTGGAGTGGCCTAGCCAGTCTCCAGACCTGAACCCAATAGAAAATCTTTGACGGGAGCTGAAAGTCCGTATTGCCCAGCGACAGCCCCGAAACCTGAAGGATCTGGAGAAGGTCAATATGGAGGAGTGGGCCAAAATCCCTGATGCAGTGTGTGCAAACCTGGTCAAGAACTACAGGAAACGTATGATGTCTGTAATTGCAAACAAAGGTTTCTGTACCAAATATTAAGTTCTACTTTTCTGATGTATCAAATATTTATGTCATGCAATAAAATGCAAATGGGAATTACTTAAAAACACACAATGTGATTTTCTGGATTTTTGTTTTAGATTCCGTCTCTCACAGTTGAAGAGTACCTATGATAAAAATTACAGACCTCTACATGCTTTGTAAGTAGAAAAACCTGCAAAATCGGCAGTGTATCCCATACTTGTTCTCCCCACTGTACCTTTGTAATCACTACCAGTAGATTAGCTACTTTTTGAGCAACTGGCAAAACCATGATTGCAGTTACCCCTGAAAGTGGCTCTATAGGCTCCACTGATATTGAGCCCAGCAATGCACAAGGGACCGGGGAGAGGCTCAAGGCACTCCTGAATCTCCAGGATCTCTGTGGAATTTCTGGTGATCAGGTGGATTAACTTTCAGGGTCACTTTACTGGCAGAGTGCTTGGCATGTCCCCCCACCAGGGCCGTCTTTAATATCGATTGGTCCCTGGGCAAACATTTTCTTGGGCTTTCCTGAATCCACTTATCAACTATTTGTGGGCTCAAGGAGAAGCTGCCTTAGGCCTCACAACAATGACTGGGCCCAGGGAAGCTGCCCACTTTGCCCTGTGTTAAAGATGGCCCTGCCCTCAACAGGCAGGCTTGTGGTAGTTTGCTGCCCTGATAAAGCACTATACTTATACCTGTGAACTTTGGGGGCTTCACCAGCCGAAACTGGGGGGGGGGGATAATAGGGTTGTGCTGTTTTTCAGGTCCTGGATTGATAGAGACAAGGATTTTGGAGACAAAATCATAACAATATGGGCCTCCGAACAAATAGTGCGCAAAAACTGACAATCCTGACAACAAACAGCCAATCATGACAACATTTGGTAAACAAATGGGCAGTTCTTTAACCACTTCAGCCCCAGGAAGGATTTACCCACTTCCTGACCAGGCCATTTTTTGCGATACGGTAAAAAAAAAATCCCAATTGGTGTATATTGTTTGGTTTGCGCAAAAGTCATCGCATCTACAAAATAGGGGATAGATTTATGGCATTTTTATTATTACTTTTTTTTTTACTAGTAATGGCGGCGATCTGCTATTTTTGGAGGGACTGCGACATTGCGACAGACAGATCGGACACTTTTGACACTTTTTTTGGGACCAGTGACATTTATACAGCGATCAGTGCTATAAAAGTGCACTGATTTCTGTATTAAGGACACTAGCAGGGAAGGGGTTGACACTAGTGGTGATCAAGGGGTTAAATGTGTTCCCTGGGAGGGGTTTTTAACTGTGGGGGGGCTGGACTGACTGGAGGAGGAGAGAGATCGCTGTTCCTAATCACTAGGAACAGACAATCTCACTCTACTCCCCTGACAGAACGGGGATGTGTTTGTTTACATTGACAGATCCCCGTTCCGCCTCTCTGTGGAGCGATCGCGGGTGGCCGGCGGACATTGAGTCTGCCTGACCCGCTGGTTGGCTCCCCCACTAGCAAATGGGTGGCGCGTGTGCCCACAGATCGCTGTGTACGCTCCCGACGTACAACGATGGCGATTCGCGCAGCCGAGCCAACCTGCCGCGGCTGGTTGGCAAGCGGTTAAATATGTGAGCAACAAATGCCTAATCAATACAATGCATGGGGCAACAAAACTGGCAATTGTTATATTACGTCGGCAAAAAAAGGCCAGAGAGTACAATCCATGAACAACAAATGACCAACTGTTATAATACATAGGCAGCAAATGGGCCATCATTACAAAATGTGGGCAACAAGTGGGCAATCATTAAATGCACGGGCAGCAAATGAGCAAACAATAACTGGCATTAAAAGCAGGCATTTGAGAAGCGTTAAAAATGCGTTAAAAATGCCCCTTAAAGGCCTATGCAAATGATACAATGGACACAGTGCTGTTCACACTGTCAAAACATGAAGCAAGTCAGGAGGTGTCTGAAGCCTTTTAATGTCCCCCATTAAAGTCTATGGTAACCCCGGCAGGCAGTTACGGGGGGTTAAGATTAACTTATTTGCTGTAATGAAATAGGCACTTGTGGAGTGGTTTTAACGCGCCCTAACGCTCATCAAACGCCTCAAAACCCCTAGGGCGTTTGAGGAGCATTTTTAAATCGTCATTAATGCTTGTAAAACACCAATCTAACGCCCATACTAAAGCTCATTAACGCGAGTCTAGCGCCCATACTAAAGATAGGCTTGGAGCGATAGGAATGTAATGAAAATAGTGAAGGGACGGCATGACAGAGTGAGAAGGGGAGGCAATGAAGGGGTTAAGGAAGTTAAAGTTGTAGAAGCAGGAAAAAGAGAGGATTGGCTGGGGAAAGCAGGAAAAGGAGGGGTCTGGTAGTTTACTTAGGGAGAGGCGGAGCTCTCTGGCATTATTGGAGGGTCAGCAGGTGAAGAAGCAGGCAATTTACAAGCTGAAATGCAACAGTTATGTCAGAGGTGGACAGGATTTTGGCCCAGCTGCGGGCGGCTGCCGCCACGAGGGGACCGGAGTGGCTGCATAGTCAGGTAGCGTCCCTTATAGAGGACCAGGCATCCAGGTCTCCAGGTCGGCAGCAGAGGCGGTGGGGTGACAACTCCTACGCGCTCGGAGGTCTCATCCCCCGGAGCGTTTTTTCCCCAGAAACTTTCCCCCTGAGCTTTGCGCCAGGACAGGAGCCCCGAACGGGACCCATCAGGGACACATGCTGGGCCACCATCGGCTTCAGCAGGTGGATCGCCTGGACAGAATCCTCGTCGGAGGCGGAGCTCTGCAAGTGAGGCGGCGAGTCGCGTTCAAACCCCACCCCTGCCCGCTCGGCGTCACTGTCGGGACCCAGCAGATTCCCCCCCTCATGCTGCTGAGAGGGGGGTTCCTGCGAGGGAAATGATCAGCCATGGCTGCCGGGCCGTTACCAGACGCGGCTGGCGGCTCCACCACCAGGCCAGGTCCCCCTGTAGGAGCTGGTAAAGGCAGAAACAGGAGAGCACAGGCGGTTTCTGGAGGCAACAGACAATTTAGAAGCTGTGCGGGGGGCGGATCCGGTGTTGTGAGGAGGGGCCAGAAATGGCAAGGGTCCTCGGCATCCAGGCCCTCCATGCCTGGGGTGCTAAGACCAGAGGAGCAGCAGCTTCCAGCAGAGCGGTTTGAAGGAGAGCTGTCATACTCTGAGGAGGAGGAGTCGCGGAACCAGCCGGCACTGGTGAATTCGGGAGCGGCGGCTGTTGGGGTCTCCCCTGGTCAGCTCGGTAAGTCTGACTCCTTATCTACTACCTTTTGAAATGCTGCATTGGCCGGGTAGTTGGGTTTAAGGGATGGGGGAATTCTGTGAATGTCAGGGTCGCGCCGCAGGCTGGGAGTTCGGCTGCTGGCCCGCAAGGGACAGATAATGCACCTGCCACTTCTGGTACAGATGCGCAGCTGCGTGATTTATTGGGAGGGCTGCAGGATCTAGTGCAGCATTTTGCGGGGGGGGTAACAGTCCAGGCATGTGTCGCCTTGGGTTCAACCGGGTGGGGGGGCAGTGGTAGACAGGGCAAGTCCGGGGTCCGGTGCGGTGCCTACCCTCCTCCCTGCGGTCCTGGTGTTGGCCACAGTAGCTACAGGGATTTCAGTGTCGCCCCCCGGCAGTGGGGGCAGCTATTGCAGTGCCTGAGAAGACGGGAGCGTTGCAGGTGGTCTCAGGAAAAACGGATCACGTGCGGTTAGCCGATGTGGCAAAATGCAAAGTTTTTGTTATGCTTTGAGGGTCCGTTAGGGGCGCATTTAAAACAGGAAGTCCGAGAAAAGATTTGCAAGGGTGAGTATGTGGAGATTTTCTCCTTACTGCCTTTAGAGAAGTTTAACCTGGACAGGCTCAAGCCTGACGACACTAAAAAGGAGGAAGAGGAGAAGCGTTGATATCAATTGATTCCACGGACTTTAGACAACTGGCTGCAATCGTTTGCCATTATGGCGAGCGTTATCAGATGAGAATCCAGAACGTGGTTCGGCACTTTTTTGCTACATGGACGCCATTCCAGAAGCTTACCGAGTGTATGGTGGAACTGCTTGGCTAGGTTATGACGAGCAGTTTCGGCAACGTAGGGCTATCCGGCCGTCCCTTCGGTGGGACCACAAGGACATTAGCCTCTGGATGCAGCTCATGTCCTTAGCGCGGGCCACGAATCAGTTTTTTCCAAGGGGGGCCGGTGGTGCAGCATCCACTGGACAACCGGCCAATAAAAAATGGGGTATATGTTGGCAATACAACGGGGGATCATGCCGTTTTAAACATGAATGCTTGGGCTGTGGAGGTTCGCACCCCGTGTCCCGCTGCTTTAAAAAAAGGTAAGTGCCGTGCCGAAGATTTTGCAAACAAGTGGAATGACGCCGGTGAGGGGGGACCAGGATGCTGCGCGCCTGTTGAGGGAGGGATTCTTGGAAGGTTTTCGCATCCCATGTTCCTTGGTAGGCCGTGTCGCCTATGGTGCATAATTTGCTTTTGGCATTGCAGCATCCGGGGGCGGTATCTGAAAATATTGGCTAAGGAGGTGGCACTGGGTCGCATGGGTGGGCCTTTTGCAGTGAAGCCTCTGCCGGATTTGGTGGTCTCGCCACTAGGGGTGGTGCCTAAGAAGGAACAACAAAAGTTACGACTGGTCTATCACCTGTCCTCTTCAAAGGGAGGTTCTGTCAATGATGCAATCGATCCGGAAGCGTGTACGGTGTCGTATACTTCTTTTGACGCAGCGGTGATCTGGGTTCGCCGCTACGGCTAAGGGGCTCTAATGGCAAAATCTAACATTGAGTCTGCTTTTTGCCTGCTACCAGTCCATCCTTGGGGTGCTGTTGGCAGGACGAATTTTATGTCGATCGCTGCTTGCCCATGGGCTGTTCTATTTCCTGTGCTCTGTTCGAGACATTCAGTTCTTTTGTTGAATGGGTGGAATTCTGTCATTCATGCGATTTACAATAGTAATGAATTTTAACGAATCTGAAAAAACTAAACGAAAATTTCTGATGAAACTCTAATTCGAATAGTTTTCGAATCAAATTCAAATAGTTTTCGATTCAAATTCAAATTTCAGCATAGAAGAATAGAATAGAAAAGAACAGAATAGAATAAAACAGAACACAATGTAAAAGAATAGATAAAAGAGAACTGAAAATAAAGGGATGGAACAGAAAAAAAATGAAATAGAATAGAAAATAAAAGAATAAAATAAAATAGAAAATAAAGGAATAGAATAGAATTAAAAAAAAGAATAGAATAGAATAAAATAGAATATAACAATCTTCTGAAATTAAAATTTCAAATAGAATAAATTTGAATGAAAATAGAATAGAATAGAAAAGAATAGAATAGAAAGAATAGACTAGAAAAAAATAGAATAGAATAAAATAGAATATAACAATCTTCTGAAATTAAAATTTCAAATAGAATAAATTTGAATGAAAATAGAATAGAAAAGAAAGGAATAGAACAGAATAGAAATAAATGGAATAGAAAATAATAGAATAGAATAGAAAATAATAGAATAGAAAAAATAGAATAGAATAAAATAGAATATAACCATCTTCTTTAAATCTAAAATACAATAAATTTGAATTCAAATAGAGTAAAAAAGAATAGAATAGAATAGAACAGAAAAGAATAGATTGAAATAGAATAGAAAATAAAAGAATAGAATAGAAAAAAACAATAGAATAGAATAGAACAAAATAGAATATAACCCATCATTTGAATTTCAAATAGAATAAATTTGAAATTCGAATAGAATAGAAATTAATAGAATAGATTGAAAAAAAATTGCGTAGAAAATTAAATAATAGAAAAGAATAGAATAGAATAAAATAGAAAAAAAAAAAGAATAGAATAGAAAGAGTATAACAATATAACCCTCTTTGAATTTAGAATAGAAAACATTCTGAATTAGAAAAGAATAGAAGAATAGAATATAATAGAGAAGAAAAGAAAAGAACATAATAGAAAATAAAATAATAGAATAGAAAAGGATAGAATAGAACAGGAAAAACAATAAAATAGAATGGAATAGAAAAAAAAAAGAATAGAATAGAAAGAGTATAACAATATAACCCTCTTTGAATTTAGAATAGAAAACATTCTGAATTAGAAAAGAATAGAAGAATAGAATATAATAGAGAAGAAAAGAAAAGAACATAATAGAAAATAAAATAATAGAATAGAAAAGGATAGAATAGAACAGGAAAAACAATAAAATAGAATGGAATAGAAAGAATATAACCGTCTTCCAAAAGTTGAATTTAGAAAAGTATAAATTCAATTTAGAATGGAATTCGAATCAAATCAAATTTTTCTGAATTCAACCTAATTGAGTTCAATTCGACCAAACTCGGAAAATTCAAATCAATTTGAACTCGAATAAATGAAACGAATTCCGAAAACAAATTGAATAAAACAAATTTATGTAAATAACGAATCAAAACAATTTTTTTTGTTCTGCACATGTCTACCGTACTGCAGTGCACTGGGTGTCGTTGGCACTGCCCTTGCCATGTATATGAATGGCACCACACATGGGCTGCCAATGCGGCACAAGGGATGATAAAACCAATATGGCCGTTGTGGTGCACTGCGGTGAATTGTCCTCTCCTGTAGAACACAATGCACCATAACACATAGACCGTACGTTGCGGTGCCGAGCCTTTTGAAAAATGGGTCACATTCATTTTCCCATCCATTGTGGTCCATGGGCAGCCCACATGTCGTCATTGGCAGGTGTGATGCCATGTGTTATGGTGCGTCTTACCACAACGTGTGAGTGGGCCCTCAGAGATCCTCCCCATTGGGGACACGGACAGCTATAAAAACCTGACCAAGTGTCTTCTGTCCTACACCAGTTTAAATAAAATAATAAAGGGGTTCATCAATGAAGTGGGGCCCCCTACTGGCAGAGAAACGGTCCTCTTCCCTACAAGTCCTGACTAGTGCCAATTCATCTGCAGTGAATGGATCATTTTTATCAATATTATTTTGTAAGCAATCTCGCCGATGATGGCGGAGAGACAACTCTCCCGTAACGGGTCTCGTCTGAAATATGATTTGACAATTTTATTGTGTCTAATTTGTTCCCATTATGAGCGGGGTGAGGGAATCGCTGCGAGGATCATTTATAAAGCTGAAAGCAAACTCTATTATATTGGCACAATCGTTCACCGTGATTTATGGGAGCGCCGCATCTTTCGATGAATGGGCTCGGGGCGGCCCAGGAGTTCTGTCCACCAGGATGATGTCAGCCAGCACTGTCCATGTTATAGGGGATCTCCGGTATATCAGTGCAGGTCAGTCAGCGCCGGACATTCATTGTCTGTTAACTATTTGCTGTCTGGGGCAATTTCTTCATTTTTACACACAGGTTACAATCAGTATTTGTTTTTTTTAGAAAATTACTTAGAACCCCCCAAACATTATATATTTTCTGAAAGCAGAGGCCCTAAAGCATTGGTCTCCAAACTGCAGCCCTTTGCTCGCCTTTATCCGGTTCTGGGGCACTTTTTCTCCCACTGAAAACGATGGGGCATAATTCCTGCGATGAACATCAACAATGGGGCACTCTTTCCCCCTTTGACACCAATGATGGGACGCCATTCCTTCCACTGATACCAATGATGGGGCACTATTCCTCCCACTGAAACCAATGATGGGGGACTTTTTCTCCCACTGACACCAATGATAGGGCACTATTCCTAACACTGACACCAATGATGGGGCACTATTCCTCCCACTGATACCAATAATGGGGCACTATTCCTCCCACTAATACCAATAATGGGGCACTATTCCTCCCACTGATACCAATAATGGGGCACTATTCCTCCCACTGATACCAATGATAGGGCACTATTCCTAACACTGACACCAATGAGAGGGTACTATTCCTCCCACTGATACCAATGATGGAACACTATGCCTCCCAGTGACACCAATGATGGGGCACTTTTTCTCCCACAGACACCAATGATGGGGTACTATTCCTCCCAGTGACACCAATAGTGGGGCACTATTCCTCCCACTGATACCAATGATGGGGCACTATTCCTCCCACTGATACCAATGATGGGGCACTATTCCTCTCACTGATACCAATGATAGGGCACTATTCCTCCCACTGACACCAATGATGGGGCACTATTCCTCCCACTGACACCAATGGTGGGGTACTATTCCTCCCACTGACACCAATGATGGGGCACTATTCTTCCCACTGATACCAATGATGGGGCACTATTCCTCCCACTGACACCAATGGTGGGGTACTATTTCTCCCACTGACACCAATGATGGGGCACTATTCCTCCTACTGAAAATCCACGTTGTGGATCTTCACTTGCCTGCAACAATTGTCACTTGCCTGCTAAGGTGGGGATTGTCACTTCCTGTGTCCCAGAGTGAAGTCAGGCAGCAGAGAGATGATGTAATCTCTCTCCTGCCCGCGGCTACCTGCAGAGTGAGGGCAGAACTGCAGGGAGGGCACGGGGGCGGTGAGATATGATGCTATCTCTCTGCTCCCCCTGCCCTCCGGCCCGCTGATTGGCCAGCCGCCCGCTCACCTGCCGACTGGCCTGCCCGCTCACCCACCGAGACGCCCGCCTGCCCACTCACTCACTCACCTGCCCGGCCGCCGAGCCGCCCGCTCACTGACCCGCTGAATGGCCCGCCGCACCTGCAACTAATTTCTTGGGGGGGGAGGCAATTACCCGTTGCCCCCCCCGGATCTGCCCCTGCCTGGAGTTCAGTTATAAACCATCCATGCAGCAGCCGTAATAATACCAGGCACCGGGTGACAAATTCAGAGAGATCTTTTTAGCACACCGGTGTGACGTTAATTCCCGAAAACTGCGCGTTCTCAGCCTGAATACCAAGTACCCGGCGCCGGCGCCCTACGTTTATGAGATCGCTTTATTTGGCTTCAGAAGTGACTGGATGATTTCTGCCATACTTGTCACAAACAGGCAGAATATACACATTTTCCCTGTCGAGGTTCATGTTGAAGCGCGGCGTCTGACTCGGCGTCGCACCTTTCCCATCCGCTTAGATTTAATGAAGCGATCTTCCAACACGCATCAGTCCTGCACGGGACGCAGTAAATTTCCTGCCTTGAAATATTTAGGCGCCGTCATGTATATTTCATTAATTTGACATATTTAATACTGTTCCTGCCGGGGTCTAAAACCTCGCTCCTGCAGCACTTAATAAATATGTTCAGCGCTTAAATTATAGAGTTTTAATAAATGCATGGGGGCTTTAATTCTTTTATGGTGCTAACGCAGGAGACGAGAGTACGTTGTCCTGCTTGAGGATTGGCTGAAGGTATTCTCGAAAAAAAAAAAGATCTTATGGTGACACTACAATTATTATTATTACAGGTCAGGTTTTTATATGGTGCCGGCAATGTACACAGTTCTTTACATAGTGTAAAAAAAAATAAAAAATTAAAATTTATTTTACTTAAGCGCTGATATAAACCTAATTAATGTGTAAGAACTAGTTCAGCTGCAACTCTTTAAATGTGCTCTGATGCCACATAGAAGATACTAATACAATAATAATAGTGCGCCTAAACCCAACTTATAAACAATAATAATGCACAGCAGTGTGATCACCAATAATCCTTAAATGTGCAAAATAATCAAAAATGATAATAATAACACTCCTTCCTCTATGCTTAGAGGTGTATTAAAATTATGATAAATAAAAAAGTGTAAAGAAAGTTCCAACGAAGAAATCACCACCACCTAAGAATAAAGTTCCTGTTCACCTTCACAAGTTGAATAAAACAAAAAAAAAAAACTGAGCCAAATGACACTTATCGGAAACATGGATCCTCGCTACGATGAGCTTATAAGTTTCCCGCGATTCAGATGTTCTATTTTCTCCCAAGATGATGGATTCTAAAAATGACTCTCAGAAATAAAAAAGACACAGTTGCGTAAGATTGCTGTGTATTCATAACTTCCTGATTAATATAGACTGTTCACTCACATTTGGTTCGGGTAAAAAAATGCTGATTGAACAATCAGTAGTGCACGCAGCTCTCCTCCTCACTGCACGTCCGGTATACCAAAACACAAGAGGTGACGTTCACTGGCTCCGACCGACGCGTTACGTCACAAGCCACGTGACTTTCTCAAGGAAAATTACTAGGAGGATAATTAGGAGGATCAGTGTTGCAACACACCTGGGTGGGCTCTGGACGTATCCTCTATGACCCTGGCTCTAATCAGGTGCTTCAAAAAAAAAAAGAAAACCCTCGCCACTGTAATTCATATGCCAGGTGCCCTGAAAGGGGCCGGATGCATGAATAGGGGGGTTGCCGCTGAGACCATGGATAGATTCATGCTTTGCATGAATCTATCCATTATGCACATAGGGGGTGGCCTGGAGAGAGGGGGGCAGCACCCGGGTGCCCCTAGTGGATGGGCCGTCTCTGACCAGTGCCTATCAGTGTCACCTATCAGTGCCCATCAGTGCCACCTATCGGTGCCGCCTCATCAATGCCCATCAGTGCAGCCTATCAGTGCCCATCCTTGCAGCATCATCAGCGCACATCGGTGAAGGAAAAAAATGACCTGTTTCCTACAATTTAAAACAAACTATAATAGTTTTTTTTTTTTTACTTTTTTTGTTTATTTAGCAAAAATAAAAAACCCAGTGGTGATTTAATGCCACCAAAAGAAAGCTCTATTTGTGTGGGATAAAAATAGTTTGGGTACAGTGTTGCATGACCGTGCAACTGTCATTCAAAGTGCGACAAATTGCGAATATTGGCCGGGTCAGGAAGGAGATAAAAGTGCCCAGTAGGCACTTAGCTGGTAAAGAGGTTCTAAATTCTAAGAGCCCTTTCACACTGTGCCGCCCCCCGGGCGTCAGCGGTAAAGCGGCGCTATTTTTAGCGCCGCTTTACCGTCGTTTTAGCGGTGCTATTTGGCCGCTAGCGGGGCGGTTTTAACCCCCGCTAGCGGCCAAAAAGGGGTTACATTCGCCCACAAAACACCATTGCAGCTGCGTTTTGCCGACGGTATAGCAGCGCTGCCCCATTGTTTTCAATGGGCAGGGGCACTTTAAGAGCGGTGAGTTCGCCGCTCCTAATGCGCTGCAAAGAAGCTGCTTGCAGGACTTTTTCTGACGCCCTGCCATCGGAAGCACTCGGGCTTTCACACTGGGTTTGCAGCTGAGGCTTCTTTCAGGCGCTTTACAGGCGCTATTTGTAGCGCTAAAGCTCCTGAAAAACGCCTCCAGTGTGAAAGGGGTCTAAAGGTTATTTTATTCTAACGCATTCTGTGCAATAAGGTAAAAAAAAAACGAAATACCTGTCCTACCCGCCCCCATTCCTAAACACTTACCTGGCTCCTGTCACAGCTCCAATGCTGTCTCCAGCTCCTCTTACTCCCTGTTTTCACAGGAGAAACAAAGGGCAGTCAAACCACTAGGCTCCTGTTGCTGACAGTTCCTGTGAAGAGGGTACAAGGGCATGGCTTAGTAGTGCTGTGTGTTTCTATAGACGCACACAGCCTGGCTCGGGAGCATGGGTGTCTCTTTATCACCCGACTTGCTAAGGAATCACCCAGAGTAGGGTGAAGAGGACAGATCTGATGGGGGAATTGCCAGAAGAGGCGGTGAGGGACCTCTCTGTGCAATTTCGTTGCACAGAGCAGGTAAATATAACATCATTTTTATTTTTAAACCCAAAAAAAAATATAGCCTTTAGCATCACTTTAAGCCACTGTGTTTATTTTATCAGCCTTGTTATCATGGAAAAAGTCCTTTAAATTATTTTCGGGTCTCAGGGAACACCTCCTAAATTGTTATGTTCACAGCTCTCAGGACATTGGTGGTCAGGGAAAAGTGCCCCTTTACAATGGTATTCAGTAGATATCTTATCTTATCTTCTCTCCCTTATCTTGGCGATCTTTGCAAAAATTTGCAAAAATCTTACATTACATCTTACAATCTACTTATAAAGTCCAGATTTTTTTTTTTTTTTAATCATGAAAAGCCAGCACATTTCGGGTTCCTCATTCTTCAGGGCAATGAAGACATTGTTGTCTAGTCTACAACATTATTATGGAAATATTCACAGTTGACTATATCTATAAATTTTAAAAAAATTAAATAAAAAATAAAAGTAAAATAAGTAAATAATAATTAAATTCTACTGTATATTAATAAATAACGTGCTTTCTACAATTCAATTTATAACTTTACAAAAATAAATGTGTAAATTAATCTATGTAGTCTACTAATAAAAAAAAATATATTGTATCTATTTAAAGGCATGTATCTATTACATTGTATTATTAAATAAACATTTATCTATTTAATCAAATTTATTTATGAATGAATTTTAATATATTATGATAGGGGGTAATATAATAACAAACTGATCCATAAAAAATCACATAAAATACATTTTACAGTCTTGTATAATCAAAAAAACATAATACAGCAATGATATGCAATCTATACAAATTAATTGACTATATACAAGTGCATCTCAAAAATTAGAATATCATCAAAAAGTTAATTTATTTCAGTAATTAAATTGAAAAAGTGAAACTCATATATTTTATGTAGATACGTTACACACAGAGTTAATATATTTCAAGCATTTTTTTTTTAATTGATGTTTATGGCTTACAGCTAGTGAAAACCCAAAATTCAGTATCTCAGAAAATTAGAATATTACATAAGACCAATAAAAAAAAGGATTGAGTAATGAGTGACAATACTCCACATGAATATTTCTATTATATTTATTGGTTCTCATTCAAATATGATTGTCATGTGAAAAGTTACATAAGCTTTTTTTTTTCTGGCTCCATAAACTTCATTTGGAGCACCTAAAATCACACGGCACACGGGTTTTAGTGCATTTTTTTTATGCGCTTTTCACACATTTTTGTTTCTAACAACCAGTCTTCCTCTCCTGAGCCACCTTAGGCCAAGGGATTCAGAAGAATACATGGTGGATATAAAGACTTTCATCCACCTACATATGACCCACAAGAACCCGTATGTCAAGAACATCTTGGCAGCCATCAGAAAGGCCATGACAGCCGTAAGGTGATTGCACTTATAATTGAGCTCAAGCATAAGTGCAGAGGAACACATGGGCATGTCCACCTTAAATACCAGCACTTATGGGGCAATTTAAACCTGGGCTCTGTATGATATCATTGCTGAATGGTATTTCAGCTTGAACCTGCTTGACCCTGTTATTGACCTGGCTTTCATCTGAACTTGCTCATCCACGTTTGCTGCCTATCTTTGTTACCGACCTCGGGCTGGACCTAAGACCAAGATTTTGCTTACCAATTCTGTACCTCACTGCCAGCACGCTGCCAACTTCTGCTTGTCCCTGACCTTGATCCTGCTCACTATTTGGTGCCTTCCTGCTCGATTGTTACCGAACTCGGCTTGTGACCAGGCTCTGCTCACTACTGGACTTGGTGTGTTTTGGGTGCCTTCTCTGCTGTGCTTCTGCCATCTCAGTGCTCCTAAGTTCAAGTCTTCATTTTCATGACTAGGGTAGTTCAGATAACTCACTGCCCCAACTCAATTATGTACCTGCCAACACCCCCCCTTTCCTCCCCAGTAGGGACACTGACACTGTGTTGGATTTAAATGGCCGCTTGGACTTTTGTTAACTCAAAACATATTTAAACATAAACCTTCTTAAATGCTCCAGCTCTAAAATTAATAAATGATTGCAGATTCTTGACGACACCATCTTCCAAACTTTTGGAATCTGTGGTACCTCTAAGTTAGATTCTGTCCCCAGCCGCGAACACTGCCTAAAGGACTTACTAACTGACCACAGAACCCTACCACCTTACCACTAGACTGAACTAGACAAACCAGGAGGATTCCATACCTGAGACGGGTCCCACCGTTTTATCAAATACCTCATTTTTGTAACCCTCGTCAAGGACCCCAATCGCCACACCTTCTGCATGAAGTACCTCCAAACTTATCCACTAGGGCGGGAGGGCGGGACATTCCACCACCGACTTTCCACCTGCAACTGATGCCTCCTCGTTCCTCCCTTCACTAATTATTCAGCTCCTCCCTATCCTGCACTAAACTCCTCTAATCAGGTAAGGGCCATTTTATTTTATCTAAACAGTCCCAACCCCTCTTTAACCTATTGCAGTCTGGTAGTTCCTTCCACCCCGTCATGTATGCCCTGCGCTTACATTTCTTTTCAGCTCCGTACATGTCTTCTTCCTGGCACCCCCACCCTTGTATTGTGCTCACAGCTCTTGTCCCAACTTTCAGTGGTGCTTAGACAGGAACTGTGCAAGGGGCCACTCTCGTTATCTTGGGCTCCTTATACAGGTATGTGACACTCTACAACCCAAGTGATGCCGATTACAAGAATCACGGTAAGTGTCAGAGGACCGGGGAAGAGGGCCAGGGAAGAAATTGACATAGTGGTATTCAGTGCAGAGACAAGATTACCCTGTGCCCAGGGCAAAGATGCTAAATTTCTCCCCTACCTTTCATTATGTGTGAGCTTATGAGGAGGAGGGGGAGAGAGAGCACAGCCCGCACCTCCTCCCGGCTCTCTCCTCCTCTCCTTGCCGCTTCCAGTGCTGGGCTGACAGAAGTAGTGATGCCTCTGTCACTACTCTTATCAGCTTTATAGTAGAAGAAACTTGCAGCGCCCCCATCTCTAGAAAACACGCTGCACCCAGGGCAGCCGCCCCATCTGCCCACCCCTTGTACCAGGTATGGCGGCATTATCTCCAGCACTTTATTGAAACATAAAAGATATAAACTATACTCACAAGACCATTGTGAATGACAGTGTTGTAACTATTAACAATCCCATACAACTCCTCTGGTTGGAATGGATGATGTCACCACTGACGCGTTTGTTCAGAGCAGGACTTGAGTTTTGCTCTGAAGTAGGGGGCTTGTCCCTCAAAAACGTGCCAGCTGGTGACATCATCCATTCAAAACTGGAGGAGTTCTCTTGATAGCTTGCTTTCGGTTCCTTGTTTTTTTTTTTATACAACTCTGTCATTCACAATGGTTTTCTGATCATAATTTATATTTTTTCATCCTTCAATAAAGTGCTGTTCATAATGCACTAGGCGTTTGCGTCCTTTGTTTTTTATTGTTTGTGCAGTTACAAGATTCCCTGATCTTAAGAGGGCAGCAACACCTAGATCATCCAGTCCGGGTTGCTTAGAGGTTACCTATATCAGAAGTACTGTGGTCAGCTTCTCTGGGAGTTCTTAGCGCTATTGTGTCAGGTTTCCTTTCCTTTAAGCTGGGGGGGGGCCTTTAATTAAGGCTGTATGGGGCCCCATGATTTCCAATGGCGGCCCTAGATAACAGAGTATATAAGTACAGTAGTACCTTGGATTACGAGCACGCTTGTAGTCCAAAGCACTCGTATATCAAAGCGAGTTTCTCCATAGAAATCAATGGAAAATTGGTTAATTAGTTCCAAAGTCACTGCTGGTGTATGCAGTACTGTATGTGGCCAGAGGTGCGGGGGGCACTCGGAGACGCTCTGAGACACTTGGAGACGCTGGGAGACACTCGGGAACGCAGTGTCTCTGGGCGTCTCCGAGTGTCTCCAAGCATCTCCGAGCATCACTGGTACCCCTGCATTTCTGGCCAAATGCGGGATGCAGTCAGGATTTAAAAAAAAATAGCTTGTATTTGCGAAACGCTGTATACCGCGTTACTCACAATCCGAGGTTTCACTGTATTCAAAAAATGGTTTAATGGGAATAAATAAGTGGAGTGTGAAAATGCCAATTGTTTGTAAAAATAAGGAAACATATAATAGCAAAGAAAAAAAGGGGGTCAGTGGCGGTTATGAGGATAAAACGTAAATTATGAGTTTATAATGCTAGGTGCCATTGGATGATATATACAAAGGATGAGTTCACATAACAAGTGAATACCGTGTGTATGGGATGAATGGACAAACCTAATTAGATGATGTGTCAGTGGAATGTAGTTTATAGGCAGCCATGAATAAAGAAGACCGTAAAAAGAGAGAACGGGTGAAGCATTTGAGTGCTTACCGTGATGAATGAATGTTTAATGGATGTATTCCCCTAACAAGACAATGCAGCGTGGTTGTATTCAATGAGAGAACCTGATTAAATAATGTTTTACTGGGTCCTGTGTAAATATGAAAAATAGTGAAACGCGTAAAAAAAAAAGTTGTTTTTGTGGCTAAGTTGGAATTCAAAATAAGTAGGAACAGCAAAAAAAATGTTTAAAAATGCAAACGTTAATTTGAAAAATGTCTATTATTTCATTAAAGCTAAACTCCGGGCACAAAAACATTCATTTAAATATATTCCTCAAAAGCCACAAAGGATATAAATCCCCCTTTGTGTGCACCAAATGCCTTTGCAACTCTGGATATTCCTTTTGTAGATGTAGTAGTGACATCATTACTGTGCAGAGAGCCAAGTTGTGGGAGGGGCCCAGCAGGATCCACACATTACAGAAAACTACAGGAGGGGGGGCGGAGACAAGACAAGCAACCCTCCAACAGGAGAGAAAGCTGCAGTGAGGGGTCTTTATTACAGGAAGTCTCACACTGGATTACTGCACGGATCTGGGAGAAATGCAGAAAACACATCGGGATTCAAGAAGAATACACATGACCGATGGATTTAGATCTATAGTATGTTCAAACTTTAGTTTAATTTCTATATCTTCCATCTAACTGCCTCATCAAATTCATAACTTTTGGTGCTACTTTTCTTCTGCACTTCAAGTCTTCTTCCTTGATCCTTCAATGGAAAGCTTCTCTTTGGCACAGCTTCTTGTATCTGTTGTCGAATGATCTCATACAGAATTTATTTACCGTAGTTATGCAATCCAAAAGCAAGTTATTGATAAAAAACAAAATGGCATAATGTCTTGAAATGCCATGTTCTTTGAAACCAGGTTTTATCTTAGACCTATGTGTAGTCATCCTTAGGTGAAATGTTAGAGCTGTTCCATCCAGGTATCGTAATCCGCACGGGCATTTTATTAGGTAAATGATGTACTGGAAAGCACAATTCACCAGGGTTTTTAATGGCCAGATGGTACCATTACTTTGTGACGTCACAATGTGAGTTCTGTTGATGATAATATTAGATCATTTTAGAGAGGTTTTTGGATTTGATTTCCGTATATTCTTCAAAGCCTTTGCTCTATGGAGAGTCAATTTGGGTTGGTTACGATGTTCTTTAAATTCTTCACACACATGTCAAAATCAGCATTTTTTTTTTTTTGCTAGGAAATTATTTTGACCCTCCAAACATTATACATTTTCTGAAAGCAGAAACCCTTGCAAATATATCGGTGGCTTTTGCAGTTTTTTCTGCCACTTATCAAACGCAAATTTTTAGAAAAAAAATACACTAAAAGGAATTTTAGTGCACACAAACACAACATAACACCTTTTTTTTTGTTTTTGGTAAAATATAAGATTTATGCTGCATTGAGTAAATAAATACCAAACATGTAATGAGATTTAAAATTATGCACACCCATGAAATGGTTGCAAACTACGGTATCTAACACTGTCCATAAGTGACACTTTAGAAATCTTTACAGGTGAACAATTTAGATTTAATCATGAATTAGGGCCCTAGAATTATTGCTCTTTCTCCAGCGTTCATGAGGATACCTCCCATGTGTTGTGCAATCGCTGTTTACAAATGTGTGCCTGACCTATGTGTGCAATTGCATTTGCGTGTATGCGTGGGGGGATGGGTGTACTTTCACTATTTTTAAATTATTTAACTTAAATATATTTTTTGCGCTTTTTTTTTCATTTAAATTTATTGCTATCACAAGGGGGCCAACAAGATCAATGTTTATAAACAATGTTACTTTGTATCTCTCTATCTCATATATGATCAATGATTATAAACAATGTTACATTGTATCTCTATATCTCCTGTCTGATCAATGTTTATAAACAATGTTACTTTGTATCTTTCTATCTAGTATATGATCAATGATTATAAACAATGTTACTTTGTATCTCTCTATATCCTATATGATCAATGATTATAAACAATGTTACTTTGTATCTCTCTTTCTCCTATATGATCAATGATTATAAACAATGTTACATTGTATCTCTATCTCCTGTCTGATCAATGTTTATAAACAATGTTACTTTGTAACTCTCTATCTCATTTATGATCAATGATTATAAACAATGTTACTTTGTATCTCTCTATCTCATATATGATCAATGATTATAAACAATGTTACTTTGTATCTCTCTATCTCATATATGATCAATGATTATAAACAATATTACTTTGTATCTCTCTATTTCATATATGATCAATGTTTAGAAACAATGTTACTTTATATCTCTATCTCATATATGATCAATGATTATAAACAATGTTACATTGTATCTCTATCTCCTGTCTGATCAATGTTTATAAACAATGTTACTTTATATCTCTATCTCATATATGATCAATGATTATAAACAATGTTACATTGTATCTCTCTATCTCCTGTCTGATCAATGTTTAGAAACAATGTTACTTTATATCTCTATCTCATATATGATCAATGATTATAAACAATGTTACATTGTATCTCTCTATCTCCTGTCTGATCAATGTTTATAAACAATGTTACTTTGTATCTCTCTATCTCGTATATGAACAATGATTATAAACAATGTTACTTTGTATCTCTCTAGCTCATAAATGATCAATGATTATAAACAATGTTACATTGTAGCTCTCTATCTCCTGTCTGATTCATAATTATAAAAAATATTACTTTATATCTCTATATCTCCTGTCTGATCAATGTTTATAAACAATGTTCCTTTGTATTTATCAATCTCCTATCTGATCAATGGTTATAAACAATGTTACTTCGTATCTCTCTATCTTCCATCTGATCAATGTTTATAAACAATGTTACTTTGTATCTCTCTATCTTCCATCTGATCAATGTTTATAAACAATGTTATTTTGTATCTATCTATCTCCTGTTTTTGAGGGCACCAAATGTTGTGATAGCTTTGGGCACATGACAGTTTATGGAATCATCAGAGGTCTTCGTTAGCAAATCATGCTCGGTTAGCTGCTTCTCTGACTGTAACATCCAGGGAATGATATCTCTGAAATTCATCACAGAGGAAATCAGGGAATGTGTGTTCCTCCATCTCCTCTGTGGGAAGCAGTCTTTGGCTCTCCAGATGAAAAGGAGAGCCCAGGAACCACTGAAGGCAACAGTTGGGGGGGGGGGGGGGCTCTTCGCAGAACCACCTGGATCACTTTTACAAAACTGCCAGACGCTGTTTTTGAAAAAAAATTAACTAAGACTTGTAACAACACCTTGTTGACAGGATGCTTTTATACATACACCAGTAAGCTAGTGGTGAAAAATGTATCAGCTGCGAGTATATACCAGTGTTTATTTAACAATTTCTAATTTCCTTATGCTGAATGCTATATCTTTAATAACATTTGGTGTACAACAGAGAGCCTCTCCCATGTTGGTCTTGGTAGGTTGTAAACAGGTAGCTTGTGATATTCATCTAGCCTTGTTATATGCTCCTTCTATCAAACTTTTTGGATATTTCCTGGTGTAGAATCTTCTTGAAACGTAGCTGCTTGATCTATCAAATATTTCTCTGAAGTACAATTTCTCCTTAATCTTTTAAAATAACCCAAGGGGATGCTTGTAAGCCAGGGATGGTGGTGACAGCTTTTGAATTCTAGATATCTTTTGCTATATTTTTACCTAAAACGTACTTGTTGTTAGATGTATCCAGTCATACCAAGATTACCCATACAGCAATCCCCGGCAGATAATGTAGGACAGAGGGCCCCCTGCTCTCACTGGATGCTATGAAGGCCTTAGATAGCGTAGAGTGGGAGTATCTGTGGGGGATTCTTCAGCAGTTTGGATTCGGGGGCGCATACATTTCCTGGGTACGCTTGCTCTACTGCGACCCACAGGCGACCCGCAGTCGGCTATCCGGACATCAGGTAGTATGTCACACGCCTTCGCGCTGGGTAGGAGCACTAGACAGGGGTGTCCACTGTCACCCTTGCTCTTTGCACTAGCCATAGAGCCCCTGATAATTTAAATCAGAGACCACCTGGGTATCACCGCCTCCCGTTATGGAGACAGACAAGAAAAACTGATGCTATACGCAGACGATACTATGATGATGCTCTGATCCTGCTTGGAGATGTCGACGGCTCCCTTAAGGAGGCCATGTCCACCATAACGGAATTTGGCAAGTACTCCGGGCTCAAGATTAACTGGACAAAGTCCTCCCTAATGCTCATCGACGCAGGGGGTACACCTCCCAATACTAGCTCCATACCCATAACCACTTAATTTAGATACTTGGGGGTCCAGGTGACGCCTAATGTTCGCGACTATGGGAGACTGAACATCTCCCCGCTGCTACAAAAGTTCAAAGATCGGATTAAGACATGGAACTCACTCTATTTGTCAGTAGCCGGTAGGGTAAACCTGATTAAAATTATCCTCATGCCTCAGTTACTTTACGTGCTACACAACTCACCAGTCATAGTCACCCTAAAGACATTTAGAATAGTGAACTCCCTATTCTGAATGCTAATATGGAAGAACCACCCCCGCCCAAGATTAACTTTAGCATCTGCAGCGCTCTAAGGGCGAAGGGGGACTGGCCCTGCCAAACCCCTGGTTAGCATAGACTGCACACAGTGGTGGTGTCATACTACATGGCATCGGTTTTGGAACTATGTAGGCACCGTCAAATGAAAGATCAATCACTCACAGCTCAAGGAACCCGCAGCAAACCCCTGGAGGAACGCTAGGGTTCCACTGAACCCAGGTTGAGAATGGCTGCTCTAAATTGAGACAATAACAAAAACATAGACAAGTACTGAAACAACAGCAGCTGTACTTTAAAAACAATATCTCTTCTTCAAACCCTGAAGAAGAGCGATTTTTTTTTTTGCCCATGAAAAGTGTTGGCTATCAGCTTATAACAGAAGATGATTACTCCCACCTATCCACCTCATCAAATTAATCTCTTTTGGTGCTACTTTTTTCAACCAAGGTCTCTCAATGGATAAAGGGTAGCCCTGGCATAGGAGCGTCCTAACTGCTATAGTGAAACCACTAAACCTACAATTTTGAACATCATCAAGACTTATGCCGCGTACACACGGTCGGACTTTTCGTCTACAAAAGTCCAACGGACGCTGACGGACTAAAGCTGGCTGGTAATCCGATCGTGTGTGGGCTTCTCCGGACTTTCAACGGACTTTTTTAGCCTCAAATCCGACGGACTTTAGATTTGAAACATGCTTCAAATCTTTACGTCGTAAGTACGACGGACCCCGAAATCCGCTCGTCTGTGTGCTAGTCCGACGGACAAAAACCCATGCTAGGGCAGCTATTGGCTACTGGCTATCAACTTCCTTATTTTAGTCCGGTGTACGTCATCACGTACGAATCCGTCGGACTTTTGTGTGGTCGTGTGTAGGCAAGTCCGTTCGTAAGAAAGTCTGCCGCAAGTCCGCCGAAGGTACGTCGGAAGTCTGTCGGACAGGCTGTCGGACTTTTGTAGACGAAAAGTCCGACCGTGTGTACGCGGCATAAGAGTACCTCTCTAATCTTGCATCACCCCCAACCAAACCCTTACATTGGTGTCAGTGTTGTGCTCCCTTATATTGGTGCTGAGTGGAGAAGGGCCTACCTAAATCGGTGATCGATGGGAGGAAGATCTCCCTTAGACCGGTGGTTAGTGGGAGAAGGCCCCTCTTATATTGAGGAAGAATGCTCTTTACATTGGTGGTCAATAGGAAATATGCTCCTTACATTGGAGGTCAGTGGGAAGAATGCTCTTATATTGGTGGTCAGTGGAAAGAATTCTCTTACATTGGTGGTCAGTGGGAAGAATTCTCCTTACATTGGTGATCAGGGGAAAGAATGCCCTTACACTGATGATCAGTGAGAATAATGCCCTTGCATTGGTGTTCAGTGGGAGCATGTCCTTACATTGGTGGTTAGTGGAAAGAATGCCCTTAAATTGGTGGTCCGTTGGGAAGAATACTCCTTATATTGGCGGTCAGTGAGAAGAATGTCCCTTACATTGGAGGTCCATGAAAGAATGTTCCTTACATTGGTCATCACTGGTCAGTGGGAAAAATGTTCCTTACATTGGTGATCAGTGGGAAGATTGTTCCTTACATTGGTGATCAGTGGGAAGAATGTTCCTTACATTGGTGGTCAGTGAGAAGAATGTTCCTTACATTGGTGATCAGTGGGAAGAATGCTCCTTACATTGGTGGTCAGTGGGAAGAATGTTCCTTACATTGGTGATCAGTGGGAAGAATGTTCCTTACATTGGTGATCAGTGAGAAGAATGTTCCTTACATTGGTGATCAGTGGGAAGAATGCTCCTTACATTGGTGATCAGTGGGAAGAATGTTCCTTACATTGGTGATCAGTGGGAAGAATGTTCCTTACATTGGTGATCAGTGAGAAGAATGTTCCTTACATTGGTGATCAGTAGGAAGAATGCTCCTTACATTGGTGATCAGTGAGAAGAATGTTCCTTACATTGGTGGTCAGTGAGAAGAATGCTCCTTACATTGGTGATCAGTGGGAAGAATGCTCCTTACATTGGTGGTCAGTGGGAAGAATGTCGCCTACATTGGTGGTCAGTGGAAATAATGTTCCTTACATTGGTGATCACTGATCAGTGAGAAGAATGTTCCTTACATTGGTGGTCAGTGAGAAGAATGCTCCTTACATTGGTGATCAGTGAGAAGAATGCTCCTTACATTGGTGATCAGTGAGAAGAATGTTCCTTACATTGGTGATCAGTGAGAGGAATGTCCCTTACATTGGTGATCAGTGAGAAGAATGTTCCTTACATTGGTGGTCAGTGGGAAGAATGTTCCTTACATTGGTGGTCAGTGGGAAGAATGTTCCTTACATTGGTGGTCAGTGGGAAGGAGGAGGAGGACACACCCAAAGAGCTCTCTGAGAACCAGCCTTTTTTCAAGCCTGGGCCTTGCCTGTTAGCTTGGCCCAGGAATAATGCCTGATCCTGGGGGAGGCCCAGGGAGGGATCCCCCTGATGACACGGGGCCTAGTGAGGAGGAGGAGGTGGTGGAGGATCTGACTGTGGGTCCAGGCCCTGGTGAGAATGTGGATGTCTACAGACAGAAGATCATTGATCGCTTTCGAGCAATTGGAAGAGCTGAGGAGAAACTGAAATGTTTAAAAGCTGAACATAAAAACTTCAGGACCAAGTATTTCCAGGCCTGGAGTAAGAATCGTTTGGCCATGAAGCCAGAGTTACAGCAGATGGAAGAGATGGTAAAGAAACAATCTTTATTTTTGGAGAAATTGAAACATAAAAGTGGAGCTTTTGCAGAAAAGTTTAAAAATGACAGAGGATTTGCCAGCCAGTCATCAGTGAGTTCTGTGGATCAGCAGCCGCAGGTAACAGACAACCCGGCTTCATCTGCCTCTGCACCTCTCCCCCCATGTCAGGCTGGGGAATCGCCAGCGGCAACCAGCCAGGGGGTTGAGAATGAATATGGCACCCTAAAGTTCATCCAACAGATGGAGTCACCCCTAAGGGCAGACAGGTCTGTTGGTGAAGTCCCAGAGGATGAGCAGAGGGGTTACAGACCGGCAGAGCCAGCACTGGTGGAAAAATCCCAGTGCACCATGCTGCCTCCTTCCAACATGTCTGCCCCACCGGCTGTGGTGGATGGTGTCCCGGCTGTAGTGGATGGTGTCCCGGCTGAGGAACAGGAAGGGAAGGAGCCCTGCAAACCGCTGCCTGTTGGAGTCTCTGATGTGGAGAAACCGTCTGCAGACATGGAGGGAAAACCCCTGGCAGAGGTGTCATTAGCTCACCAGAGCAATGTGGATGGATCTGCATCAAACACCCCGGACATGGATTTTGCTGCTAATGCTGAGACCTGTAGTTCTACAAGCAAGATGGCTGCCAGCTCTAAAGAGCCTGTTTCACCTTCACTTGGGGTGATTGATGCAGGTGGGGGAGGGGATCAGCACAGTGCAGCATGTGAAGTGGAGACAGCCATGGAAGTCTCCTGCAATGATTCACCTGTTGCTGTATTAGAAGAACCTTCACTCTGCTCAGCTGATAGTCCTGTCCTGATGGAGGAGAAGAGTCTGCCTGGAGGTGATGTGTGTATGGGGACAGCAGTGAGTGAGGACACAGCAGGAACTATAAATGTGACTGAAAATAATCACAGCAATATTACTGATAAAGCAAAGGATGTGTTGGTGGTGGGTGGTGGTGGTGAAGGGGTTAATGTGGCTGCTATAGGTAAAAATGACATTTCTTCTGCTCAGCAGGGGAAAGATTCTTCAGGTGTGCAATCTAATCTCAAATCTGTGCAATTGTTATCTGCCAAAGTTGTTTTAGATGTTTCTAATCGCACAGATGGATCCTCTGCAAGGAGGAATATGGGGAGTTATGCGTCTGTTCTGGGGAGTCGCACCAAGGAGGGTGGAGGGAATTTTGTAAATACTAGTCACAATTTGGGGAGGCTTGGTGGTGGTATGGTTGGTGGGTACAGGAGAAGGAATGTGGTTCAATTGAAGTGGGAGGGGGAGGGGACCCCACCAGTAAGGGGGAGGGTGGCTGAGTTGGTTCTGGAAATGGGGTTTAAAGCCTTGGATATATTTGCTTTGATTTGCCCAGTGGGGAGTTATGAATTTGATTTGTCCTTTGTAAAGCCTGAGGGTCTGGATTTATTTTGGGAGCGATATAGGAAGTGCAAGGGCCTTCCGCAGTGGAGTGGTTTGGTGCCAAAGGTGATTTCCAGGCAGCCTCTGATAAAGTCGGTGACTATCTTGGTGCGTAACGAATCCATACCAGAGGCTGATTTGATAGTATGGCTACGCCGATATGGTGAGGTCCTCGCTCCACTGCGGAAGGTCCTTGATGAGCATGGGATATGGACAGGGGCCTGGACAGTGTCACTAAAATTGGGCATGCTGGGCAATGTAGTTCAACACCTTCCCTGTTCAGCTTTTCTGGGGAGGGATAGGCTGACCATTTTCTACCAGGGTCAGCCTAAGGTCTGTAATAAATGTGGTGACAAAGGCCATTTTGCATCCACCTGTACCCGTAAGAAATGCTCACTATGCCAGGATTTGGGCCATTTGGCCAAAGATTGTACCGAAATTCGGTGTAATTTGTGCCAGAAGCTCGGTCATCCTTATAGCCAGTGCCCAGAGGCATTACATAACTTGCCAGGATTGGCGGCTGAGCTACAGAGGCTTGACAAAGAGGATGAGGCCGCTAAAGTTAGGGAGGAAACTGTTATTGCCCCTCCTGTTTCTGTTACATCTGTTCCAGATTCTGTTTCCCCTAGTGATGTGGTCCCTGAGTCTGTCCCTCCTGTGTCTGTTACATCTGTTGTTTTGGATTCTGTTTCCCCCAGTAATGTGGTCCCTGAGTCTGTCCCCCATGTGGTGGTCCCTAATCCTACTGTACGTAGATCCTCCAGGCTAGCAGAAGCTGCTGGGGGGGCAGGTTTAGCGGATCTTCCATCTCAGCCTCCAGTCCCTGTCCCTCAGCAGCGTAAACGTGGTCAGGGGAGTGTGAGGGTGTTGGATGGGGGAGGGGTTGAGGGAAAGGTGTCCATATCCCATGTCTCACCCTCTGTTGAGGGGGATTCGGATGATGAGGGGTGGGAGAAGTTTAGGAGGAAGAAAAAGAAGAAGAGGAAGACGAGTAAAGTGGTCATTTCTTCCTCAGGGTCGGACCCAGGAGGGGTTCCTCTTGGTAATACCTTTTCAGTTTTGTCGGGTGATGAGATGTCTGATATATCTTTCTCTTTATCATCCATGGATGAGGGGGAGTCACGTAGTCTGAAGAGAGCTGTTTCGGGTGATGAGAGTGTGGCAAAGGTTAAGAAACGACTACCCCAATCATCCTGATGGCAGTTCCCACTCCGATAAAGGTGGCGACCATTAATGTCGCCAGCATTAAATCTGCAAGAGCTCGTGATATTGCCTTATTTTTGCTCAGCGAGTTTGATGCCGAGATTTTATTTTTGCAAGAGACCTGGCTCAATACTTTGGCCGATGTCCATCTAGCAAAACGGGAGTGGAGATGCGGTCCCTCCTTTTGGTCTCTTGCGGCTGAGCCCTGCAGCGGAGTTGCGGTCCTTTTTAAAACCGATATGGTAACGTGCCGGCGGGTAATTGAGGTAGAAATGGGGAGATGCATGGTCTTAGACGTCTCTGTTAGGGGGCAGGACCTGCGCCTGATCAATATCTATGGACCGCAGTCAAAATGGGGCAGGAAATGCCTCCTCACAGAGATCAAGCCCTTCCTTTTTACGTCCCAGCAGGTTGTCTTTGGAGGTGATTTTAACACCATAATTAGGCCTGAAGACAGGAGAGGCTCCATAGACAGGCTGGGTTACGATAGCGTTTTTCTTAGAGATATGGTGAGACAAGCAGGCCTGGTAGATGTGCATATAAAGCACTGCCCTAGCAGCACGGGATTCACATTTCAGAGAGGGAATAGTCAGAGTAGGATAGATAGTTTTTTTTTAAAGGAGAACTCTGCTTTCTCGGCTCCTGAGTTGAGGGCGGTGGAGTTCTCTGACCACTGTATGCTGTCTGTGACTCTGAATGCCTCGGATGCTCCACCCAGGGGAAGGGGTACCTGGAAACTGAATTCGACTCTCCTGGAAGATGTAGAGGTAAGACAATCTTTTGAGGATTTTTTTCAGGCACAGGTTTCTATTCTGGACTTTTGCAGCAGTAAGTCAGAGTGGTGGGAGCTTGTGAAACAAAGGACAATTGGACTTTTCAAGGCCATAAGTAAGAAGAAGCAGCTTGGTATGTACATTGCCTACCAGCATTTGCGGAGGAAGCTTGATCGTCTTGTCTCGTATAGAGGAGATCCAGGGGAGATCTCTGAGGTGAAGTTTCTTCTTAGGAAGTGTCAATACGACCGGCATGCCTCCTTGGTTCTGGAGAGGGATTATGGAAAATATCACTCGCCTGATCCTTACCAAAACTGTAAGCAAGGCATAGCAGTTAAGACGGTCATAGGCCTGAGGGATAGTACGGGTTCCCTGGTGAAGTCCAGATCAGGGATCCTGGAGATCTTCAGGTCATATTACGCAGACCTTCTGGGAAGAAAGGACCTTTGTCGGGACAGGATGGAAAGCTTTCTGGATTCTACTCCAGGATTGGGAAATGGTACATTGCCTTTGATTTGACAGAACCAATTTCAGTGGATGAGGTAGTTCATGCTATAGAGAAGCTGGCTACCAAAAAATCGCCTGGGCCTGATGGGTTGACAGCTGAATTCTACAAGTGTTTTAAGTCCATTCTGGCTCCCTTTTTAGCAGAGGTTTATAACAGCTGTCTAGAAGAGGGTTCGCTCCCTCCCTCCATGAGGCAATCCGCTGTGATTCTTCTGTCAAAAGGTAAAGACCCCTCAATGATTGAGAACTGGCGCCCCATCAGTCTTCTCAATGTTGATAGAAAGATCCTGGCGAAGATTCTTTTTTGGCGCTTGTCGTCAGTAGCAGGCGATTTGTTGTCCAGTCATCAGCACTGCTCGGTCCAAGGTAGAAGTACCTTTTCAGCGGTTTTAGCTGTCCGGGAGGCTTTGGAACGATGCAGGGCTGCTGGATGGAGAAAGTACTTGCTGGCATTGGATCAGGCGAAGGCTTTTGATAGAGTCAATCACGAGTACCTGTATTTGCTACTTGGTAGATACGGCCTGCAGGGGAGGTTTATAGATTGGCTGAGGACATTATATAGAGGGGCTGAGAGCTTCCCACTGGTTAATGGTTGGGTTGGACGGCCTTTTGAGGTTGGCTCTGGTGTGCGCCAAGGATGTCCTCTGAGCCCCTTGTTATATGTATTCGCAATCGACCCCTTCATAAGAAGGCTAGAGAGTGGATCTTTGTGCGGGGTGCCTTTGGGCATTGCTGGTGTGCCGCCTCTGAAGGTCGTGGCCTATGCCGATGATGTGTCTGTTATTGTCTCTGGGACGGAGGAGGCGCAGGAGGTGGTCTCTATGATAGAGCAGTACACGGAGGCTTCTGGTTCTAAAGTCAACCATGAAAAGAGTGAAGTTTTCTGGATGGGTGAGGAGGGTGAAAGCTTCGAACTTCCGGATGCCTTCCCAGAGCCCCAGCAGGAAATTAAAGTGTTGGGCATCAAATTTGGTCCTGGTGACTATGGTCATCGAAATTGGGAAAGCAGGTTGGTGTGTGCCAATGCCAAAGTAGCAAGCTGGAAGAAATGGAAGCTTTCCTTGAGGGAGAGGGTTGACTTGATCAAAACATACCTGGTCCCAATCTTTTTATATGTCAGCTTCGTCTGTATCTTGCCAGCATCTCTCTATGCAAGGGTGTACAGCTGTTTTTTCCAACTGTTATGGGGAAGTAGGCTGAACCTGATCAAACGCAATGTAACTTACCTGTCTAGGCGGGAGGGTGGCCTAGGAATGGTCAACCCAATAGTTTTCTTTTCTCTGCTCTTTTTAAAGTACAATCTTGGTAACATGCTAGCAGAGAACCCGCCGGGATGGGTGGGCATTTTTCAATCTTGTTTTAGGCCTTTTCTGCGATGCTGGGAAGATGGCGGGCCAGTGAAAAGTCTGAGAGTCCGACATGGCAAGCTCCCGGCTTATGTTGCCCCGTGTCTGAAAATACTTCGGCAGTGGCAGGTGACAGTGGAGGATATCAAGTCCCTCCCCAGGAAGCTTCTGGAGAAGAGGATTTTGAGCTCTGCTTTCAGTGTGTCACTGGCCTTAAGGGATTGCCCAGGCTCTGTAATGAGGGAGGGGTTGCGTTTAATCAATTTAGAAAGAATCCCCTTGAAGTTTAGGGATCAAGCCTGGGTCGCTTTCCATGGAAGGCTCTATGTCAGAGGGAACTTGAAGCATCGCCCTGTGGATGATCGGGATTGTCCTAGAGCAGAGTGTGTTGGTAAAGTGGAGTCTATGGACCACTTTTTGCTGCAGTGTCCCTTTAACATAGAGGTGTATAAAAGGGTGGGGAGGGCTCTAGGCATCCCCTTTTTCTATCGCATGGGTTATGCGGAGTGGGTGTACGGGGCATTCCCGACTCGCTGGGATTTTGATTTGGATACACTGTTTTTAGTTAGTATAGTTGTCCGTTACTTCACATGGAATGCACGGTGCCAGATTACCCTGCGGAAAAAAGTCCTCTCTGTTGAGGTGGTGGTGCACGATATTCTGGGTGAGGTTGGGAAAATTCGTGGTCTTGAGAAAGGCAGGGAGCCTCGGGCGGTCTGGAAAAGGGCGTGGAGGAATATCAGACCTGCCTTTGGTGAACTGCCCATCTCTGGGTGAGGAGCTCTTTTCTTTCTCTGTTTCTTTCACTCCCTTAGCTTTTGTTGGTTAGTATCTTCTTTTTGAAGAAGGGCTGCATGCATAATGGGTGCGGGTTTGTTTCTTGACCTCACAGGTTTGATGTCTGGTGTATTGGTGTGAGTTGTAGTGAGATTATCCCCAATAATGACATGTTCATGATGAGTTTTGTTTTTGCTGTAAAGTCATTTTTTGTTTGAGAGCAGATTTGCTATATTTATTTTCATTTATGTAAATATGTATATATTTATGTATATTATATATAGTGATTTTATGCTTATTGATTGCAAGACTTTTAATAAAGAAAAATTGGGAAGAATGCTCCTTACATTGGTGGCACTGGTCAGTGGGAAGAATGCTCCTTACATTGGTGGTTAATGTAGTGCTCTCTTACTTTGATGGGCACTTGTGCCACACAACTGGTTTTACGGAGTGTCAATCCTCCTATTCAAGGAATGCCTAGAAAACTCTGGAGGAACTCTAGGACTTCACAGAACCCTGGCTAAGAATGTCTGTTTGAAACCATTTCATATTGTCTCCTAAAAATGATTTACATAAAATCTTCTTTTTTTTTCACTTACATGGGAGCACTGTATGGGCATATTGAATCTATAGGTTCTACACCTTGAGGAATTTTTGGTGAAAATTGTTTAGTATACTAGCGAGGTTTTCATTGGTGAAGAATGTGTCTTTGCACTAACTTCTGCAAAGCATACAAATTGAGTCTTCCAGGCTCTAGCAATGGTTTATTGGCTATCAGCAGCACAAATGTTTAAATTGGGATTTGGTGAGGGAGGGAGGTTTTAGGTGAAGAAATGCAGCTCAACCCAACACCAACCAAAATGTTATCTTTTTGATTTGGAAATAGTGGGAAAGGATGAAGACTCCTTTCAAGCTTTTCTTTTTGTTTCTGACCCCATTGGGGAGATTTCCTCCCACTTCCTGCCCCTTTTACAGAAAGTCAGATGCACAGGATGTGATAGGAAATCTCTACAATAGAGAGAAAGGCTGCAACAAAAGTCCACGTTGTACCGAACAATAACTCTAGCTGGTCAGCTCTCCAACAAGAATAAGCCTCAAAAGGTGAATACAGAAAGGTGCACGAAATAAGAGTAGCACTCCAAAAGTTTAGGAGTCCAAGACTTTTTATTTCATCATAGATATCCAAAGACAACAGGCTGTTGTTTTTTCATGGACTAAAATGTTCCCCCTTCATCAGGGCTTTAAGTACTGGTTTTAGTAGAGTGATGGACTCATATAGGTTAATGGAGACACATCTACATAACTAGTCATGAGGTACATTTTTAAAGGAAAGGAGCAAAGGAGCTGAGAATCACCCACAATTATCCCATACCACTTTTGGTTAAACCCGATCCGTCTTTTTATTTAACCTGACTATCTATGGAACTAAGAAAAACCAACACTTGTAGCCCTGAAGATGGAAGCTTAAAGCCAAAATGTGTTGGCTTGTTATCTTTGAACTTGAAGAAATAAATTCTCCTGGACTTCTAAACACGTGATGTGGTGTATATATGGATATGTTGTTGGACAGTTTCCAGAAACAGACAGGTATCTCCAAATCTTCTAAACACGTGATGTGGTGCTCTTGTTTTTTTCTACACCTTCCTGAATAGAAAAACCAACAGCGTAGAGCATAAGGTGTCAAGCTCAGGCACCTCTCCTGAAGTGGTCACAGAATCGCAAAGGGAATGCTGCATGTCCACCTAACTCTCTGGCAGTGGAGCATCAAGCACGGCCATTAAGGTCGTCAGGAAGCATTCCCTTGAGAACCTCCAGTGACAGCCTACTCATGGGCTGCTTAAACTCATTTTTTTGGGGATATCTGTAGAACATCAGTGAACTGGTATACACAGTCTGGCAGCAATAATCGTGTGCATTGCAAGCGACTTGTGATTTTCGAACCAAAGAGAGATAGAGAAGGCATTGTAAGGGAAAAGTCCAGTTGGAGAGTAGATAAACTTACTACTGTGTCATAAACTGTTTGGCAGAAAGACTGAAGATCAGGGGACAACCATCATATATGTAGTAGGGATTCCTCCTCTTTGTCACACCGCCAGCAGGTATCGGGTACTGAAGGGTATATTTTATGGAAGTACAGTGGAGTTCTGTACCGGTGAGATCTAAGTTTTCTTGAATGGTTACATTCAAAGAACCATTATGTATCTCAATATCAGGATCGTCATCCAATCATCAGCCAACAATTCCCTTCCGAGTTCCTAATTCCAGGCCCCACATGCTGAAGTGAAACAGATTGGGTATTTGTCAGAATTAAACTGATATATGGCTGATATGACATGTCTTTGCGGCTGTTTCCTGGAGCAAAGAGATTCAAAGGGGGTCAGGGGTCTTGAAAAGGCCTCTATGTTGTTCAGTGCGGCCAAGAAAAGAAAAAGAAGAAGAAGAAGTTGCAGGAAGAAACGGAAAAGACTTCAAGTTAACTAGACTGAACTCGTCTTTTATTCAACATGGTGTGGGTAGTGAGATGGAGCCACACCCTCTGGTCAGAAGCGCCATCCATTAGTCTTGCTCTGCTGCCCCACCCATGCCTCTTGCCCAGCAGCTCACAGCAGAGAGTGGCTGCCAGAGATGTAAGTGTGGTCCTCCAAATGATGGGTGGGGGGGGCTATGCTTGAGGTAAGAATTCGTAATGAGGATTGGCTGTGCTGGGCTTAACTTGTATTGGCACCACCTCCTTTCATCTAAATACACTATATTGTCAAAAGTATTGGGACGCCTGCCTTCACGCACACATGAACTTTAATGACATCCCAGTCTTAGTCCGTAGGGTCCAATATTGAGTTGGCCCACCCTTTGCAGCTATAACAGCTTCAACTCTTCTGGGAAGGCTGTCCACAAGGTTTAGGAGTGTGTTTATGGGAATGTTTGACCATTCTTCCAGAAGCGCGTTTGTGAGGTCAGCACTGATGTTGGGTGAGAAGGCCTGGCTCGCAGTCACTGCTCAAATTCATCCCAAAGGTCTTCTATCAGGTTGAGGTCAGGACTCTGTGTAGGCCAGTCATGTTCCTCCACCCCAAACTCGCTCATCCATGTCTTTATGAACCTTCCTTTATGCACTGGTGGGCAGTCATGTTGGAACAGGAAGGGGCCGTCCCCAAACTGTCCCCACAAAGTTGGGAGCATGAAATTGTCCAAAATGTCTTGGTATACTGACACCTTAAGAGTTCCCTTCACTGGAACTAAGGGGCCAAGCCCAACCCCTGAAAAACAACCCCACACCATAATCCCCCCTCCACCACTTGATTTGGGCCATGCACAAAGCAAGGTCCATAAAGACATGGATGAGCGAGTTTGAGGTGGAGGAACTTGATTGGCCTGCACAGAGTCCTGACCTCAATCCGATAGAACACCTTTGGGATGAGTTAGAGCAGAGACTGAGAGCCAGGCCTTCTTGTCCAACATCAGTGCCTGACCTCACAAATGCGCTTCTGGAAGAATGATCAAATATTCTCATAGACACACTCCTAAACCTTGTGGACGGCCTTCCCAGAAGAGTTGAATCTGGTCAGAAGGAGCAGCTGCCTGAGACTGAGTTAGTTACATGCTGCAGCCTGCAGAGCATGCTGAAGCGGAGGGAAACCAGCGGCTGGGTGCCCCTAGGTAGCAGTGCCCCCTAGGCGGCTGCCTAGTTTGCCTAGTGGTAGCACCGGCCCTGAGTATACTTTAAAAGCCTAAGACCAGACATATCACTTTGAATCCCACTATGATAAAAAAAAAAAAAACATCAGACTTTAAAATCTGAAGGGCGCCACTGTCATAACTCAGCTCCTGGCCGTCTTAAATGCAGGAATCTTACGATCGCGGAAACCATTCTACGCACGCACGCTGCATTTCTAGATATGACAAAAATGTTATTATGAGACTCTCTGCGCTGAAAAGAAAGGCGCTTCTTAGGAAACAAAAATGACAGCTTTGTTTTCAAAGAAAAAAAAGAAAACCAATTTTCAGAAGCGATCGGCCTCTCGTATCTCACAAACAATTATTTTGAAAAACGCCTTATTTATTCTCCTTTAAATTTCCCGGACAGGTAGCATGATAATTAGGCCCATCGCTCGCCCGTTGCGCGGCTAATGTTTCCTCACCTGTCTCGGGGGGCCTCCGTCTACGGTCTGTGATCTTCCCGTTCGCAACGTTCTCAGAGAGAGAAGAAAAAATAAAAAACTTGTGGCAGCTTTGTCAGCACAGATTAGGCCTGCGGAAAAAAAAAAAGGATCACTGACCCAGAAACGCGAACGTGTCGGGTGAGAGGGGAGCGGCGCGGAGATGACAGCTCTGTAGAAAAGAAAATATTCTTCTTTCCTTCAAATATAGGGGGTGGTAAAAGTTGCAGCGTTAAAGCAGAGGGAAAAGAGGGGGGGGGGGCGTCACCGGATTTAGAGGGGTCATTGACTTTTCCGTTCTTGTTGCAAATCAGATCTGCATTTTGGTGCCGTAATTCCGCCTGGCAGGGCCTGGAAGGAGGTGTCGCCTTTGGTTAAGTCTCTAGTGAGAGGCGTGAGGAACGAACGCGGCGGAGTTAGTCATCAATTTAGATGATATACAGGGGGAGAATCCTGGAGAATAAAAATGTAATCTACTTAAAGTGAACCTATCAATAATATCAGGGAGGGCAGCCATACTGAACCAGCTGCTACAGGGAACATCTTCCAACACGCTAAACTCACGCAATTTAACCACTTAAGGACCGAGACTCTTTTTGAGATTTGTTGCTTACAAGTTAAAATCAGGTTTTTTTTGCTAGAAAATTACTTAGAACCCCCAAACATTATATATTTTTTTTTCAGACACCCTAGACAATAAAATGGCGGTCGTTGCAATACATTATGTCACACCATATTTGCGCAGGGGTCTTACAAACGCAATTTTTTTTTCTATACTGTGAAAGAATGTTACGCCCAGTAAATTGATACCCAACATGTCACGCTTCAAAATTGCGCCCGCTCGTGGAATGGCAACAAACTTTGGCACTTAAAAATCTCCATTGGCGACGTTTAAAAATTTCTACAGTTTACCAGTTTTGAGTAATGCCCTGTACACACGATCGGACATTCCGACAACAAAATCCTAGGATTTTTTCCGACGGATGTTGGCTCAAACTTGTCTTGCATACACACGGTCACACAAAGTTGTCGGAAAATCCGATCGTTCTGAACGCGGTGACGTAAAACACGTACGTCGGGACTATAAACGGGGCAGTGGCCAATAGCTTTCATCTCTTTATTTATTCTGAGCATGCGTGGCACTTTGTCCGTCGGATTTGTGTACACACGATCGGAATTCCCGACAACGGATTTTGTTGTCGGAAAATTTTATAGCCTGCTCTCAAACTTTGTGTGTCGGAAAATCCGATGGAAAATGTGTGATGGAGCCCACACACGGTCGGAATTTCCGACAACAAGGTCCTATCACACATTTTCCATCGGAAAATCTGACCGTGTGTACGGGGCATTAGAGTTTGGCGGGACGGGGCGCTTTAAATTTTTTTTTTTTTTACTTATTTATTTTACTTTTTATTTTGACACTTTCCTTTTACAAAAAAAAAAATTGGGTCACTTTTATCCCTATTACAAGGAATGTAAACATTTTTATTATTATTATTATTTTCTATGCAGGACTTATATAGCGCCAACATTTTGGGCAGCACTTTACAACATGAGGGCAGACAACAATACACTTGCAATACAAATCAATACAGGAGGGATCAGAGGGCAACATCCCTTGTAATAGAAAAAAAGCATGACAGGACCTCTTTAATGTGAGATCTGGGGTCAAAAAGACCTCAGATCTCACATTTACAGAAAGGATGTACTGGAAATGGAGCGAGTACAAAGAAGGGCAACAAAGCTAATAAAGGGTCTGGAGGATCTTAGTTATGAGGAAAGGTTGCGAGCACTGAACTTATTCTCTCTGGAGAAGAGACGCTTGAGAGGGGATATGATTTCAATATACAAATACCGTACTGGTGACCCCACAATAGGGAGAAAACTTTTTCATGGAAGTGAGTTTAACAAGGCACGTGGCCACTCATTAAAATTAGAAGAAAAGAGGTTTAACCTTAAACTACGTAGAGGGTTCTTTACTGTAAGAGCGGCAAGGATGTGGAATTCCCTTCCACAGGCGGTGGTCTCAGCGGGGAGCATTGATAGCTTCAAGAAACTATTAGATAAGCACCTGAACCACCACAATATACAGGGATATACAATGTAATACTGACATATGATCACACACATAGGTTGGACGTGATGGACTTGTGTCTTTTTTCAACCTCACCTACTATTTATATGTAACTATGTAAGGTGGCACTGATGGGAACTGATGAGGTTGCACTGATGTGCATTGATGAGGCGACACTGATGGGCAATGATGAGGCTGCACTGATGAGGCGACACTGATGGGCACTGATGAGGCTGCACTGATGAGGCGACACTGATGTGCATTGATGAGGCTGCACTGATGAGGCGACACTGATGAGGCTGCACTGATAGGCACTGATGAGGCGACACTGATAAGGCGGTACTGAAGGGCACCGATGGACACTGTTTGGCACTGGTGGGGCTGCACTGATTGTCAGTGCCCTGATTATCAGTGTAAATGTGCCCTATCACAGGATAGCTGGTTATTGGCCTTCCTTTCTTCACACAGTGACAGCGCTGAGGAAAGGAAATGCCGATAACCGACATTTGTTTCCATGGCATCACCTGTGATTGAACACAGCTGATCACATGGTAAAGGCCGCTGTGATTGGCCCTTTACCTCAATCACAGAGTGCGCCCGATGCAAGACCCGATGGCGCACGGGGGGGGGGGGGCGAGGTTCTAGGAGGACATCAATAGATGCCCTCCCAGAACTGGACAACCGCTCTGTAACTGTCTTTCAGCTATAGAGCGGTCGGCAAGTAGTTAACTGAGAACCCTTCCCCCCCTATAAAGACTCCTGGGATGTATGACATCATTTTGGCCTAGGCCAGGAAGCCGTTGAAGAAATGTAAAAAAACGTTTAAAAAAGCAAATATAATATACCTTCCTATCTATTTACTAATGATAAGAGGCACAAGGAATAAAAATAGTCAGTGTTGATTCGAGAGAGTGAAATTCTGCTTTAAAATAGTAAGTGGGAGATAAACTTGCTGAAGTTCGACTATTTTTCATTGTGCAAACTGGGAAAAAAATATGAGCTATGGAATAGTGATCAGTCACTTTTCTGATGTCGGGAAGAGCCGTTATCTGTGCGGGGACAATGGAGGCGAGCTGCATATCAGTAAGACTTGGAGGCAATGAATTGTCCTCTTGGTGCCAGCTGAGTGCCATTTCGATGAGCCTCCTCCAGCCAACAACCATTCCCTAGAACATGTGCTGTGATGATTGCAGTCGGAGAACACGCGCCAAACACATAATCTTTCGAAATGTCTCTCATTTCTGCCCTGAAAGATAACAGGAAATTGTTGAGCACGAGAAACAAGACCCTTAAAAGTTTCCTTTTGAATTTTTGTGTCTTCCATGTCCCGAAAAATACACTCAGTGACCATTGCAGTGTCCGTAATGTAGACTCGCTTGCCAATGTTTTCTGGGATTGCTTCTTGTCTTTTGCTCCTGAGGGGTGGGGCTTGGTGTGAGATAGGCGGAGTCTGTCTGCTTGCAAGCTGCTACAGGATGAAATATACTATGGTAAATTTACCAAGATAGGCATGTAGGTGTGGCCTGGGCTCACTGCCCGTAGGAGAAGAGAACTCACACGGAGACAGGTGATGCAGCCAAGTGTATTAATGTAGTAATGTTGAGAGAATACAGCAATCCTGCAACTGTGTCCACACTGGACCGGAACACTTACAAGGAACCAGACATGGCGTGATAGTGCACACTGTAGACACCCAACAGCATCCGGCAGGGGTGACAGCTGGAAGGCAGACCGGCAACCGGGCCCATAAACAGGAAGGCTACTACTCAATACACAGGGACAGTCCCTATACTGTGCCTCCTCCACAGGAACCTGGCCCTATGCTAATCCGACTGTCCCTAGCCAGCAGGAGATCTGTCCAAACCAATCACTTCCACAATAAAAGCTTGATTTAGACTTAACCTCCATTCATATTAGAATAAGATCCATCTTTATCCTCACCACTACATGGAATGCATGCCAACCCAAACGGCACAGTGCTTTTTATTGCCCACATCAAAGATGGCTGCCAGGTCAACCAGGGCCAATCGGACAGCTGCTTTCTTGATGAGACTTAGGGAGGACTCAGAGAAACTTTGTCCAACTTTATCCTCCGCCCTCCCTGCAGGGTGGCCACTGGGAAAGTGCCAGCCTTGCCGGGAGGCTAAACTGCATCTGCCTATAGGTTCAGGGACAAGAATCAGCCAGGAGATTGCTACCACTTTGAGATACCCACTGCCTGATATCTGCTTTGAAGATGCTGCTTATCCAGTGAATTTCTTGGCTCTTTTATGCAGTCAGTATGCAATGTTTTCTTGATGTCCAGAAGTTTGGCAGATGTTTGGCCAGAGATTATCAACCCTAAAATGTAATAAGTATGTTACAGTACCCCTATGATCTGTATGTGCACAACCAGGGGCACGGCCCATTCTGTACATCTGCAGAAGGTTTTGCACTTGTGGGCTTTTGACTGTTGTTGGCCACTTGTCATGCAAGTTGGCATGCTGGCGCAAATGTTTTAGCATGCTTCGCTTAAAGTGCAGTTAACACTGGCTGTGATCTCAGGTACTGGAGGATATTTAAACATCTTCCCTTACAACTACCAGTGCTATGTCTTCTTATAGGCTTACCGGCTGTGTTGATGACCTGAACTACCTATCCATAGCTTGTGTTTCGTGCACCCTTGGTGCCTGTTCCTGATACTCTCTTGCCTGCTGCCTGTCAGAACCACAGTCTTAATACCAAATACCCTCTGGCCTGCTTCCTGCCTTGACTTGTGCCTAGACTATCCTACTTGCCACCTGCATTGACCTTTGCCTAGACACAGATAATGATCTGGCCTGCTGCCAGGCTAGACCTCTGTCTGCACTCTGACCATCTGTTATTTAGTACCCTGTGTCTGCATTGTAGCCTCTCTGTTGCCGCAACCCCTTGTTGGGGTGATCCTGTGGCTTCTAGAGGTCCATCATTCCTTGCAGGCTGCTCTAGTAAAGACCAGGTTGTCACTTAGACTGCTTCTTAGGTGAGCTTGTCTTATCTACCAGGGATGCCAATCTTTACAAAGGATAAATGAAAGCAAAACATCAGTAAAAATATTAAAAAAACTCTGCTCCAGTTCCTCTTCAGTTATTCCTCCATTGAGTGCCACCATCTTACGTCTTGCAAATCGGAGAAGGTAAAGCCAAGCTGTAAATCATGCCCACATGTCAAAAACATCCCTGTCCTTCATATGGCAGTCATGTGACAATGCTCTCTGCTTACATCAGTGGCTGGGAGAGTGGTACGAGATGGTAATGAGGGCTTAGCTACTGACTTTTAACAAAAAGTCAAAATTTGCATATCAATACCAGTGCTGTTTAGTCTGCATGGGCGTCGTATTTTGGGGAAACAAAACAGCCTTATGTTGCAGATATAAATATACTTGGAATGTTATGCATATGACAGTTTCAGTACACATGTTATACGCATATTCTTATTAATAATATATACTGCCATTTTTTATGTTGCTGTATATTTAAACTGTCTGTTAACATATTATAGACACATGAATGATTTCCTACCTACGCCCGAAGAAGGAGGTTTTAAAAAACTCCGAAACGCGTTGGTTGATTCATAAGGCAACATTATCAATCACTGTGGTGACTGTCTCAATCCATATGCATGTTTGTTAAACATTCCGCTATTTTTATCTTGTATTTTTGTTATATGTACGTTACTAAGAAAACATTTATACCTTTCTACTTATATTGGAATTCTAGTGCCTTAAAAGTCCAGTTAGGGGTTATCTCCCTTTTCTGCCTAGCTATTTGGATGTGGCACGCTTCAGAGACATTTATTGACAACTAACATTGTATATTGTAGAAAAGTTCAGCAAATATAACAGGACCCGCGGGGGGAGGAACACAACCGACTGGAGCCACTTACAACTGAGATGGCAGTGGACCCATGAGATGCAAAATGGAAGATGCCGACAGCATCTGCCACGAGGACAGAATTGTGTCCTAGCTGGTCACACCTGAAAGGGAAGGCTTCCTGGAAGGTAGACATGGCCCCTGCACTGTCCCTACTCCTCTGGAACCTTTCCACATCTCTAGTACTATCCCTGACAGATAGGGATCCTTTCCCTGCGCTAGCCACTTGCAAAAAAGCGTGCCAAGCCCAGGAGCCAGAGTCTTAAATAGACTCTGCCTGACTCAAGATAGCCCACAAAGTCACATGGGGCACCAGCCTCCAATTGGATAGTTGCCTCCTTGTGATTGAGGAAGTCATAGAGGAACTAAGTTCCCTTTTGACTTCCTCCCCCACCTGCATTGTCGCTGCAGTCGAGCGCCACCTGCAGTTGAGTATACAGACTGCCCCTGCCTACATAATTGCAAAATATACTCAGAAACCAGGTTCTTGAAACATGAAAACATATTGATAACATTACTTACAATAAGCCGTTACTTTTTACATGTTTATCTACAAAGCTATAAAAAAAGAATCTGGTTATGTGGTTATGACTAAGGCCTTATAGGCTGAAACGCGTCAACTGATTTAATCAGAGTTTGTTCACTTTGGCTATTCAATAAAATTAAGAAATTTTAAGAGCAACAACCGGAGTGCGGATCATTTTTTCTACATAAAAAAGAATCTGCACTCCTTTTAAGCACACCTGCAATAATTCTAGATTGCGGCTGGCTAGTTCTGGCTAGCTGCTACCTTGCCCAGGGTTGCTCTTTAGGTGAGTACTTTTGTCTCTTGCACCAGAGGACATAAATGATGTTCCATCATCCTCCACTCTCCATGATCTGCGTTGCATGTTATTGTGTGTAGAACAATGTACACGTGCCACTATTGCAGGACCAGAGACTTCGACAAGAAAGCGGCGGAGCTGACTCTGACAGAATGACTGACATTTGACATATGGCAATTACAAAACTACCGCTTTGGGGGAATTTAGCTGAATAAAACTGTGCTGGGAAGGAGAACGCACAGTAACAATGAGCAATCTGTCCATCAGAAGAGGATAAGCGCGGCGTTTTGTAAAGCCAGTTAAGGGTCAGAAGTTTTGCAGTTGTTGTTTGTGACATGTAAATGGACCCTCATGTTTTGGGGCCTCATAGGAGCTTTGTATCCTGCTATAAACCTTGTTACTGTGCTGTTATTGAGAATAGCATCAACATGGGAAGAATTGGAACACCATTTGTAAGCTGAGTCTTCTTTTCCATCCTCACAAATATTCTTTTGGCTGAATGGGCAGAAATCCCCACAGTGTAAGGAAAGCCCGGTCAGCACAGGGATGTGGGTACCTGTGCATGCTACCCTTCACATAGGGCTTTGGTCAGGTGCTCCCCTCTGTATATAGGTGTAGGTGTACATGTTCATCCTTCACGATGTGTGCATGTATGTTTGCACATGGCCAGTGTTCGCAGTACTGGTGCCAAACAGCTATTTCAAACTATTGCTCTCTTAAACTTCTTGCTGGGTGATCACCAGTTGTACCTGTCCTGACCCGACCTCTGTACCTGTAATTAAGACCCACTGACCCAGCTGCATTCCTGGATTGGTCTCCTGGATTCCTCCTACTTCTACTGACCATGGCTTGATTCCTGAAATTGCCTGCTAAGGTCATACCACACCTCCTTCACATTGCTGAACCAACCATGGCTTGTCCATC